>NW_005359064.1:2105903-2132169 GCF_000412655.1 Myotis brandtii | reverse complement strand
CAGTGGTTCTCAACCTTGGCTGCACATTAGAATCACCTGGGAATCTTTTTAAAATCCTGATTTCTGGGCCTCATCCTCCAGAAATTCTGTTTCTTTGTTATGGGGTGGGGCCACAACATTAGTAACAAAGAAACAGAATTTCCGGAGGAGGAGGTCCAGAAATCAGGATTTTAAAAAGATTCCCAGGTGATTCTAATGTGCAGCCAAGGTTGAGAACCACTGGTTTAGAGTGTTTTCAACAGAGAAGTAGCATGATCTGACTTTCTTTCTGATAAAAGAGAGTGGGGCATAATGCAGTACCATCTGGCACCCATTAGGATGGCTACTACAAAAACAAAAAAACACAAAGAAAAACAAACCAAGAAAAATAAGTGTTGGCAAGGATGTGAAGAAACTGGAACCCTTGAGCACTGTTGGTAGGAATGTAAGATGGTGCGGCCACTATGGAAAACAGTATGGGAATCCCACAAAAAAATTAAAAATTAAATTACTATGTGATTCAGCAATTTCACTTCTGGGTATATACCCAAAAGAGTTTGAAAACAAGGACTGGAAGAGATATTTGTACACCCATGATCATAGCATTAGTAGTCATAATTAGCCAAAGGTAAAAACAACCCAAGTGTCCATTGACGGGTGCATGAATAAACTAAGTGTGGTATACACACATGGATTATTCTTCAGCCTTACACAGGAATGAAATTGTGACACACGCCACAACATGGATGAACCTTTAGGACATTATGCGGAGTGAAATAAGCCATTCGTGGAAGGACAAATATTGTGTGATTCCACTTATATGAGACACCTAGAGTGGCCAACTTTATGGAGACAGGAAGAAAAATGGTGATTTAGTATTTAATGCGTACAGAGTTTCAGTTGTGCAAGATGAAAAGAGCTCTGGAGATGGTTGGTAGCGATTACTGCACAATAATGAGAGTGTAATTAATACCACTGAATTGAACACTTTAAAATGGTTACGAAGGTAAATTTTATGTCCTGTGTATTTTATCACAATTAAAGGGAGGGGTGGAAAAGAAGCAGATCTGGGTTAAGTAGTCTTTATTAAAATGTTGTTTCACATATTATATGGCTCAAGTGGCCTCAAATGACAACCCTGTTCCTTAATGCTCAAGTGTCTACAGTGAGCACAACAGGTGAGCAGCCCCTGGCAGAATGCAGCGATCGGGACAACTCCTGATGGAAACACTGCACCCGGCACAGGCCTATACCGAGAGGTAAACTGTGCCCAGCGGCTCTCTCCTGCAGCCAGGCGCAGCTCACTATCTTATTCAGAGGAAACACAAGGTTGACAACCAAAGACATTTGAATAGCAATTTAAATATTGATGGCAATCTGAGAAAATGGCAAAGGGAGGCCTCATCCATGACTCACAGCAGAACTTTTTATGGTTCTCTGGTCTATCTCTTTCTCAGTGTCCCTCTTGCGCGCACACACACACACACACACACACACACACACACACACACACACACGGTGGCAGGTGACCTCAACCATTCCCTCCCTTCAGATGCCAAAGAAAACGCTCTCCCGCCAGCCTGCTCTGGCGGGCCTCCCTCCTCCTTCTCCAGCTGATCTGAATCTTACACACACCCGCCCCCTCTACCAGAGACAGAGCCAAGCCAGTCGGGGTCACTTCAATTTCCCTCAGCCCAGCAAGGCAGAACCGAGCCAGCAAAGACAGACTTCTTCCTTCCCACACAGAGATCAAGGGGCTGTAAATACTCCGCCATCTTCCCCCGTGGAAAACTCTATTGGTTGTGTTGTTTCATTTTCCTCAAGGTGATCAGATTTTGGGAGACTGCAAGCAACATGTTTCAGAGACCACACAGTCTGAACTACGAGCAAGTTTACTGCTCACCCTCCCCTAGATTGGCCAAGGAACAGCCCCCAGGGTCACTTCATTTATATTAAGACATAGTGAACCTTTAAAGGCACCCCACAGGGCTCTGTTACTGAGCGCCTGTCTCCGGGGCCCTCGATTTGACCTTTGACCCCAGAGAGCCCGCTTTCTTCCCAAAGCCCTCTTGTGGTGACACAAGCTCTTGGCATATTGGATTTTACCATCAGACTATACAAATGGCCTGACCTTCCAGAACCATATATCCTTCTGATAAACTGAAACAAATCACATTACAGAAAGCTGTCTCTTAGAATCCCATGAGTGCCCATGAAGGCTTCTAAGTTGCCCTTCGGTGCTAGACTCACACCAGTTTGTAAGTTTTCGGTCCCATGCTTTTGTACTGTTCTTCTTTCCCAGGAGGCACATATGAGAACCTTCTAAGTTAGGGGCATGTGTGGACCCAGGAGCCAGGCTGCCCTTTGCTATCAGGGTGTCCACTCTCTGTGCTAAAAGCTCAGGTGAGACCGGACCCCTTCTGGGCACCTCCTGTTAGGTCACTGCTGGTTCACATCGTTGCAACATCTCCTAACTCAAGGCCAAGCCCAGAGTTTCTGTGGTTCTGGGTTTTCTGTTTGATGTGGTTTTGAAAACACAACTAATCCTTAAAGAGCATCTCTTATTTCAAACCACACTCAAGGCTATTTTCCAGGAAGGAGGGTAAACCTGCTCCAAACTTCCTCCTCCCACTTTGATCTTAATGACCAGTTAACTTAGTTTACCACCAAACTGAGCATCAGTGGCAGAGTAGAGAAGGCAGAAGGTACTCAGGGAAAAACGGTCCCGGTCACCCACTTTCCCTTCCCAAGGCCGAGTCAGACCCCACCATCTGCGGTGGTCCCGGAACCTCGAGCTGTGAGCTGTCCCCCGCAGGGTGCCTCTCAGGCTGGGCTCAGGCCTCACAGCACCAGCTACAGATGTTCTTTCCCATTCAGCTCTGGGCTGCTACGTTCTACTAAAGGGGGAGTAGCAGTCATCAATAAAAAGAGGAAATAAAAGGCAATATTGGCTGATGGCCAAGCAACAGCTGAAAGTTATCACTTTGAATTGTCACATTTTTCTGTCTTTGGATATTTGTTGTAAAAAAAAACACACACACACATTTCTCTGTAAAGTGGTTCCACACTGTTTCTCAGAGCAAATGTGATGATTAAATGGACAACAATTCTCACTTTAAAGTTTTCTTTCTCACACAGTCCCAGGAGGTGACTTTTTCAAATGTCGTATTTGTGTGCAGTGTAGCTTCCGTCCATACCTCTTCCTGGCCAGGTCAAAGCAACACCACCCTTACTGCCTTGTGATCCGTGAGTTCTACATTCTCTTCATCGAGTCACAGTCTCACAGGAATGAGCCTGCAAGGGAGCAGAAGGGACAGTGCTTGGATGCCACTCAGAACAGGAGCCTCCAGCCAAGCTCCCCACCAATGCCGTATTCCAAAATGAGTGTGGTGTGGGCATACACCTGCTGGGTGTTAAGTAATTGCCAGACATTGCATTGGGTTAGGCCCTTAATATTAGCTCATTTTTATCTTCACAGCACTTCTATGATATAGATCCTCCAGTTTTTCATATAATCTCAGACATCCCGCCTGGATGCCTAGATGCCTGGATTGTGTTATTCCTGAGATCTGGGTATATTAATCCCATAGTGAGACAGGCTGATGGTGGGGACCCATCTGGACCTGGGGGAACCAAGGGAAAACTCATCCTAAGAGATGAGCGAGCTGAGGTAAACATCTATGGCTAACAAGGAACGGTCATACAGACATGGTCAGGTGCCTGCCCCACACACTGTTCTCCGCTAAGACCCTGCTGACAGACACCTGGGGGAGGCCCTGGGGAGGTAAGGGGGACCAACAACTGAAGAACTGTTCTAAGATGTCCATGGGCCACAAACACTAGGAGCAATGGGTCCAGTGGGATTGGCTGTGGTGATAGCAGGAGCAGCCCTCTGCTGGGTGTTAAGTAATTGCCAGACATTGCATTGGGTTAGGCCCTTAATATTAGCTCATTTTTATCTTCACAGCACTTCTATGATATAGATCCTCCAGTTTTTCATATAATCTCAGACATCCCGCCTGGATGCCTAGATGCCTGGATTGTGTTATTCCTGAGATCTGGGTATATTAATCCCATAGTGAGACAGGCTGATGGTGGGGACCCATCTGGACCTGGGAGAACCAAGGGAAAACTCATCCTAAGAGATGAGCAAGCTGAGGTAAACATCTATGGCTAACAAGGAATGATCATACAGACATGGTCAGGTGCCTGCCCCACACTGTTCTCCGCTAAGACTCTGCTGACACACACCTGGGGGAGGCCCTGGCGGGTTAAGGGGGACCAACAACTGAAGAACTGTTCTAAGATGTCCATGGGCCACAAACAGTAGGAGCAATGGGTCCAGTGGGATTGGCTGTGGTGATAGCAGGAGCAGCCCTGAGGGGCCTGAACATCGATGGTTTGCTGATAACCACTGATTGGCCATGAAGAGACAGCAGCACATCCATGGCTCTTCCCATCAGTCACTGTCAGGCAAAGATGGCATGTCCCAGACATTACCGCCTGACCAGGAAGCACTTCAGAATACAACTGAAGGGGTTCCGAATTCATGCAAAAGCTCTGGGGCAAAGGAGTTGTGCCAGCTATGTGAGTTGCCCAAATACCTTGCAGAATGTTACGTTGTCTTCACCAGGTTCCACTGAGGCAAGGCCGCTGGACACGAGTGCTGTAAATCTCACAGGCACGGGTCCAGGGGTTTGGCCCCACAGCCTCACGCAGGCCTCTCATTTGAGCTTTCTCTCCATTCACTCCAACCAGCCCTTTCCCAGACCTTTGGACCAGTTCCTCAAGAGGTGTGTTTTTTCTATTTTAAATTTTGTTTTCACTCCCAGCCAACGCAGGCTGAGCTCTGCAGGCTGTCTGCACACTTGGCTGCTCCCCTCACCAGGCTTCCCCCAGGCTCAGCATCGGTGTTTTCATGCATCTTTTAAGTTCTGTCTTCTAGGTGTGCTTTCGCTATGACCAAAATCGCACACACATCACTTTGGATGATACCTTCCAAATGTCTTTTCAAAATGTAGCTTTGTTTTTCATCTGATTTTAAAGGTAACACATGCATTCAAACAAGACAGAAAAGACAGCAAAGTCACATTAACAAATTTGGCAATGCCAAACCAGTATTTCTAGTCTCTGCCATGTCCACAGGCCAAAGGGAAGTGAAGAAGGTTTGGTTTGGTCTTGGTTCTGTTAGCCAGCCTCTGCAGAGCAGACACACGTGGGCAGCCCCACGGGACACAGACTGGGCAGCATAGTCAGCTAGCCATCTCCGCCACCAACAGCCAAGCTGCCAGCATTCGCTTTGACTTGGAGAATTGAGACTTGTGCCTGCAAAACTTCTCTGAGCACATTAAATAAACAGTCAGAAATGCCAGGCGGTTTTGTGTGATCTTCCTGCCTAATTTCTGGAGCCTACTTCCTCCTTAGTACCACTTGCCATTCACCCCTCAATACCTCTCCGTGGCGTGACTTACATTTTGACACAGATAATTCAGCACTTTAACAAACTTCCACTGAGACAGAATCTCCTTAGTCTCTCCTACACCAAAGGGATTTTTGCAAGAACAGGGTATAAACTCTAAGTGATGTTAATCCCAACGAGGGAAGTCAGCGACCTGAAATTGCCCAGTAAGCAGATGCATACAAAATTGCCTTCCACAAAGATGAATGGACCTCAGGCCAAGAAGTGTTGTCACCCCAGTGACGGTGTCATTAGCAATCGAGTTTAGCCAGGCTTTGGTATGCCCTGTGAATTCTGGGCCCTTTCTTTGCAAGTGAGCTTTTATAGGCATGACTTCGGCCAGAATTCTCATGTGGCTGCATCTGGAGGAATGGAAGGCAAGGACGGTTGGGCTAGTGGATGGGGGAGGGCATTTCTAAGCCTGGGAAGCGGGCCAGTCCCACCCATTGGTGTAATGGGAGAGTGGAGCTCTCTGACTAAAATGCACTTAGTCCTCCTACTGCCCAATGTTGTAAAGTCATGATGCTGTGATGTCGTACTCTCCCAGGCAAAAACAAAAAAGGAAGGAAGGAAGGAAGGAAGGAAGGAAGGATGGAACATATTTCTGGAAGAGAACTGCACAGATACGCTCAGCCATAATGGCTTAGAGTGATCATGGCTCAGGAAAGAGCCTGCTGCTTCTGGGATTGGTGGGCACAGAATAGCAGGGGACTGGTGTGTGTGGGGAGAGAGGGGGCCCTAGCCTGGGAAAGGACAAGTCAAGCTGATGAACTTGGAAGGAAGTCCAGGAGCTGGAAAGGAGCAGGGAAGTTTTCCTGGGAATCTCTGTATCCTTGTCTTAACTTCAACATCTAATCAATTGCCAAACCATATCAACTCCACCTTCTGATAAATCTGAATCTACCACCTCTATGGCCATTCCCTCTACTTAGGGCCCCATCACCCTCATTCAAGTTAGAGCTTCTCCCTGGCCCCAGACCTCCACTCTTGCTCTCCAATCTATCCTCCAAAAATTCCTTTGATTAGTTTTGAGGTATATATATATTTGATGTCATGTACCCTGCTCAAAGCCTCCAAAGTGGCCCCCCATCACACTTGCACTGAGGTGCATACTTCCTCAGCATTGCTTACCTACCCCTTCACCGCCCGTCTCTTCCTGCCCCTTAGCCTCAGGTCTCACTCTTCCCAGACTTGCACACAACACTCCTGCCAAACTCATAGTCATCCTGCTCCTCCAGAAAGGCATCTGCACCTGCCTCTCAGCCCCACTCTGCTGTTCTGTCCTCTGCCTAGACCCTCTTCTGCTCCTTTCACCTTGCTCACTCTTAAGTCACTTAAAAGTCACTGACTTGCAGATTCCATCCTGATCCTAGCAGAGTGAGTGATTTTCACTGAGGGGAGAGGTTCCTAACTCTGGCTGCACATGAAAATCACCTAGTGAGTTTAAACAGAAACTGTACCAATGCTCAGGCTGGCCCTCCCCTAGAGCAATTAAATCTACCTCCTGCGGGGGTGCACCTGGGCCAGGAGAGTCTACCAGAAAGCCAGGTTTGATTGCTATTGGCCTCGTCTATGCCCCCAAGTCATAGACAAGCGCTTGTCGCTATCATAGCACTTGTCCTAAAATGAGAGTGCTTAGCATTGTCATCACATCTTCATCCTTCCTAGCCCAATAATCGGTGACATGCTATTCTAATATGCATACTTCCCTCTTGATTTTTTGTAAATTTGAAACCAATGCCCGTCTTCATCACCAGGCCACCTCCCAAAAGCACTTGACACGTGAAGGGATAACCCCTGTGTGCTCTGTGGCCACCTAACACACCAGGTGCTGCATCTCCATTCAGTTGTTTTGACTCAAGAAACAAAGCCAACGAATGAGGCCACATATTGGAATGGAGTTTGCGGGAGGCTCTTGGGCTCCGTTGCAGGTACCAAAGCATATCTGCACCGAAAGGCTCTCTACCCCGAGGTTTGAACAAAGAACTGTTCTCGTCATTGTTTATTATGAAGAGCCTGTAAAGATTCATGCAGATTCCTCCACAGTGCCTGCGACTCCGGCCTCTTGTTGATGGCTGAGTGATACTAGTGTCATTGTTTTTAGAGCACAGCTCATAACATCGGCTAGAATCACTCAGGGCCAGTTAATCAGAAGGAAGAGGCCATAACAGCATCTTTATGATGTACAGTTATGTGATAAGATGCAGACATAATGAGAACTCTTTTCTTCTGGAAAAGATTAAAGACACAAAATCCTGGCTTAGGAAGAAAAGGCTCTTTGTCCTGCTGAAACAAAGTGAACGATGTCCTGATTTAGGCAGAACAGGGCCTGATGCTGTAGGACTGAACCCCCATCACTGGGTCTTGGAGGGTTATTTCCCCCTAGTTCCTAGGTTTGTGAGGCACCACTTAAAAGAATCTGAACTCTTCTGGGGCTGGCCTTCCTCCACTGGGAAGTAGTGGCCTAACTCAGAGACAGTACCAGGGGGCTGGGTCTTCCCAAGCACAGAGAAGAGGCTGGAAGAATGCTCCCTGAGATGCTTTCTTAGCCCCCATTCTTTGCCCTGGCCAGCACGTGCCATCCAGAACTAGCTCTCTGCTGGTCCCCTCCATGGAAAGTGTTCTAGTTTTCCTCCCACAAGGATTCATCAAGTGGATACCATCAACTAAATCACAGGAATAGACATGGAAAGTGTTCTAGTTTTCCTCCCACAAGGATTCAAGTGGATACCATCAACTACATCACAGGAATAGTAAGAAAAATCCAGAACTTTGGAACCACTAGCCAGGAAAAGGGTGTTTGTTCTTCCACTCCTACATAAAGAGTTGTGTTGGATGACTTCTCTCTTCTAAGTCGTCGGCCGTGGTGAGAATGAGGTGAAGTTGGGGGTTGGAAGACTGGGAACCTGCCAGTAACTGGCCTGAAGCAAAGTAATTTCCCTTCTCTAAGCCTGTTTCTTCACCTGTGAATTTAGAGGATTAGATGGAAGGCAGACCCTACATCCCTGAAGGCAAGGACTACATCCATTAGGGTTGACATTGGATCGCCAGCACCTTGCACGGTACCTTGGCCACGGCAGAACCTCCATAAAAATTGCTGAATGAAATAATGAATGCCTGCAGGAATGAAACAACCTCTAAAGGGCCCCTTTGGCTCTCAATTCTGTGATTCTTGCCAGATTTTTCAAATCACAGCCTGCAAAATTTGCACTGAGCCCTACCCCCAGCAATTTTGTTCACTACACAATGAGTCCACAAGTTCTGCCTAAATGCTTAGACCTCTATAGGAATTCCCAGAGAAAACCAAGCAAAACTAACCCAAAGGAGAGAGGGATCACATTTAACAACCTCTAATTTCTAGGCCCCTGTGTGACTGTGGCATGCTCTAGATTTGGAGACAAAAAATGTGATCTGAAACTCGCTTTTGCCAATTACCAGTTTTTTGCCTTTGGATGAGTTGCTTGATCCCTCTGAGACTCAGTTTACTCATTGTAAAGCTGGATAATGATGTGATAATCACATAGTCACACAGTATTGTTTTGATGATTAAATGAGAAAATATTTGAGATCATATTTTATAGCAAGAAAAAAGGCAATCCCAATTCAGTCTTTGCTGTTATATAGGCCAGTGGTTATTTTCAAGACTGGCCTAAGTGGACAGGACATAAAAAGCAATTACTAATGCCGCTTTGAAATCTGACTGAATGGCACATCTTAGGAGCATGCCAGACACTCTCCCAGTGCTCCCAGTTTAGAATTTCTGGACATCAAACAAATCTTCCTAATAACACTGTGATGTTTTTAGCATACACAGTTGAAGAACATGTGGGTACAATTCTATTCCATATATACACTAGGACTTCAGAAGAACATCCTGGGTAAGGAATGTGAGATTGGGGAAATCCTTAAGTTTAAAAAAAATACAATAACTCAAAATAAAGGAAAACTAGTATTTAATGAGTATGTGGTATTGGCCAGATGCTTCGTATACATCATCTCCCCTACTCCTCACAAAACCTCATGGAATGAGGACTGCTATCCCTCGTTTACACATAAGGCAACGGGAGTTCGGAGAGGATGAGTTATTTACAGGAAGTTACAGTGTGCCAAAGCTGATACTCGAACCCGAGTCTGACTGAGGCTAAGGCCTCTGAAACCTTCTCTACCCCACGATGCTTTGCAAGAATTATCAGCACAGAATAGGGTCACCACTGCCTCTCTATACATAAAATGTCACCTTTCACAGAAAATGTAGACTGTGCCCATGGCCTTCATGGACCTTAAAAGACCTGGACAAGGATGTGTTCCCTTAGTCTCTGTTGGGACTAACTCATAAAATGGCCTCACTCTGAGAATTAATGCCAATGGCCACTGCGCTGATGCTGAGGCAGAAACACATGTCCAAGTGCATTTGCTTATTTAGTGAATATTTATATGCCTCAGGCACTCGGCCACATCCCAGCCAGGCTCGTGAAATACCATATTTGGAAGCTTTACATTGAAGCAGAAAATCTTTGATAAACAGTGTGGAAATGACCGTGAAGTTAACGAGGATTTTATCGGCCTTACTGGAAGAATCCGGTAATTCTCCCACCCCTTTTCCAGGAGGACACTAGCTGACTGCCTCCCATGGGAGTGAGAGAGACTGACCCCTTCTCCAGCGTTGTCACAGTCTTCCCAGCAAAACAGGCCACACACCTGTCAAGATGGTAGCCTAGCCGAGCCTTCCATCAGTCCTGACAATGCTGACCACTGCACGAAGGAATGGCCTCCTGCTATCTATTGTAGGCTACAGATTCCTTAGATCTGCAACCAGAGCTGGACCCAATGGACAGTGAATGGACACTCCACGTGATATGCCCATCCCATACCGGTGGGCCTTTTACATCACCCTCTACAGACAAAGATGGGAGGGGCTTATTGAAGGTCAAGACTTATGGACACAGCTTTGGTTGACAGTGTGGGCCAGGACGGAGGTACACGTTGTTGCTTGACCATCCTGAGGCCATTCTTTTCTTTCTGTTATGAAATGTCTCAGAGTTGCTTGATTACAAGAATTCACTATTAAATAGACCCGAGAGGAATTTCCAAACTCAAAGGTGATTTTTAAAACCTCCCAGGGGAAGGTTTCTCAGTGTTGACATTTTAATATTTCACTTTGCATAACAGCTTAAGAAAATAGTTTCTATTTGCATAGCATTTTATAGTCTATAAAGTACTTTCATTTTCATTAGCCTCATATAACCATCAACACAACTCTTGAGGTAGAAGTTGTAATTATTGCTGTTATTATTCTCATTTTTAAGATGTGAAAAATGGTGCTAACAGACATTAAGATATTTGCCAATGCTCCTGGCTTTGGTGCTAAGATTGGAACACAAACAAATCTTCTGGCCAAAATTCTGCAATTTTTTTTCTAGATCTCCCTTGGCATTTCTCTCATCCCTTGGCCAACAGCTTGTTATAAATAAGAATTATATCTTCTGTGTATTTGTTACAGAGCCCAGTACCAATATAAAATGCAAAATATATGAAGATTTTAATACTGAGCTTGTGGTGAACACTTTTACAAAATAACTGAATAGATGACATTAAACAATACTCAAAACAATCCTGTCTATTTCTGCTATTACCTTCCCATTATTTGCCCGCATCATTGTAATCATCTTGAATCCACATTTTTCTTGTGTTTACATTACATGTGTAGTTGTACCATTTTTATTGGCCACCTAATGTTCCATGATACTCATGCACCATTAATTTACCAATCGATTTCTCCACTTGGGGCTTTCAAGTTATTGTCCCATTTTTCCCTTAAAATAGAGTTATAATGGACCTGGTTCAGGAAGTCCTTCCCCTGTGTGTCCCTGGCTGTGTCTCTGCTGACAAGCTGAGTTAGCCAGACAGGAAGAATTCTTGTTTGGACCTGAGCTACTTATTGGAAATTAAAGCTTTTGAGCTCAGGCCAACTGAGGCAGAATGCCTCTGGGAGCACAAGTGAGGAATCTTCGTTTTAACAAGCTTCCTGATGACTTCACACACCCTAAAGTTTGAAAAACACAAGTTATTTATGTGAACCTAGATAAAGCTTAATTCTGTAACCTTAGGGCTTTTCATTTGACTACCTGAATCTAGTTTAGGTGTTCAAATTCTCTTGTCCTCATGTGCTGAGTGGACAGGGACAGGACTGGGTGACTTGGTGAGGAATTGAACATAAGGCTTCATCTCAGCCTGAAGAGGAGGCCACCTTAGGTTCTTTACCAGGAGAGTGAGTAGGGATCCAGTGAGGGGAAGGCTTTTGTTTGAGACTGTCTCTGGCACTTGTTCCAATAAGCAATTACCAACTACTGCATAAACTCTGTTATATGTACTTACACCACCCAACAGAAAGGCAACATTAAGCATTACTTTTGCAATCAGTTTGCCACTGTGTGTGTGTGTGTGTGTGTGTGTGTGTGTGTTACTAAATACAAAGGGTCCGAAAACAAAGTAGATGAGATTGTCCCAAAGTGGCCCCCAGAAGAACCCTAAAGAATGTCTGATTTTTTTTCTTTCATCAAAACATTCATTCGATTGAAACTTGGGAAGTACACCTATTTATTTATTATTTATTTATTTATTTTAATCCTCATCTGAGAACATGCTGAGAGAGAGAGGGAGAGAGAGGGAGAGAGAGAGAGAGAGAGAGAGAGAGAGAGAGAGAGAGAGATCAATTGGCTGCCTTCTGACTGGGGATTGAGCCCGCAACCCAGGTATGTAGCCTGACTGGGAATCGAACCAGCAACTTTTTGGTGCAATCTGGCCAGTGGGAAGTACTCCTTTTTACAAAAGTCATGCACCAAAAAGCTCTTTGGCATCTAGAGCCTGGTATTTGGAAAGGAAAGGTACAACTCTGCTATAAAATCTACGAGGATGCTCTCAGGTCTGTGGGTACAGATATAAGAGTTTACGCATTCAAATGGCTGCGCTCGTCACTGCAGTGTGAGTCTGGGAAACCACTGCAATTTGAGTTCCCAATGTCAAAGTTACCCCTGCTTAATGCGTGGAAAAGCAAAGCAGGAGAGCTAGGCTCTTCCACAGTGATTTCTCTCGTGGTCTGGCTTGATGGGTGGCCTTAGAATGCTATTCAGAAAAGCCTTCTGGTTTTGGAGTCCAGTAGACCTGGATTCGAATCCCAGCTTGGCATGATCTTATGCGGGTCAGCTAACCACTCAGCTACTCTGGATCTGCTTCTTTTCCTCCTATTTCATCAAAACATATTAGTCCTGTGGCTCATTTGCTCAACACCTTATTTCAGTAAAAGCCATCTTAATAAACTATTTACAGAAAGTACTAATGGATTGATGTTTCACCCTTTCCAGGAAAGCATATGTGTTCTAGAAGTAGCCTTAATGCCTTAAACCAGTACCTTTCAAAATGATGACCCCAGGTTTGGGGGCATGCCTTAAGCAGAGGCCCTAGTGGTAGAGCACCAACCTTCCCTCCCCCTCACCACCCACAGCAGCTCAACCTTGACTTGTTCTATTTAGCAGAACTCCACCTAACGCATATATTTGAAAAAAGGGAAAAAGAAAAATACCACTGCTGTGGTAGCCAGAATTCTAAAAAATGTGCCTCCATCCCAGGATTCCGTGCCTAATCCCCAGAACCCGTGAGTATGATGAGCTACCACTCCCACAATTAGGTTATCATGGCATAGATAAAGGTCATATGGCATAGTGACCTTTAGGGAGAGTATCCAGTGGTCCTTAAAAGTATAGCACTTTCTCTGGCTGGTGGCAGAAGAAGAAGGTAGAGAGATTGGAAGCAGGAGGAGAATTCGACATGCAACTTTGCTACTTTGAAGATGGAGGGAGACTAAGGATTATTAAGCACCTAAGATGTGCAAGGCATTTGTCCACACACCCACATGAAGTATGACAATCCCCTCCCATTTCATAGACGAAGGAAGAGAATTCAATAGAGATTAAGAAATTTCCGAAATAGAAACAGACTCATAGATACAGAAAACAGACTGGCAGCTGTTAGATGGAAGAGAGTTTGTGGGGCTGAGTGAAAAAGGTGAAGGGATTAAGAGGGGGGGGACCTCATAGACAAAGGCAATAAGGTGATTACCAGAGGAAAAGGGAGCTGGGGTGGGGTGGGGGGGGGAGGTAGAAGAGGGCTCCTATATTCTAAATAGCATAGATGCCCATTGATTTATAGAGATTATTTTTTAATAGAGGCTGGATCATTCTACATGTTTAGTTATTTAGCCAAGTTTTAGCTTTCTAAGCTAAATGTAGCATAAATACAACAATGATAATAATAACTGCAGCTACTGAGGAACTACTTGCCCTGTGTTTTGCAAGTTTTATCCTTTGCTCTTCCCAAGGGATCCAAGGCCATTCTCCCCATTTTGCAGATGAGGAAACTTGAAGGGGTGAGGGGCAACTAGCCCAAGGCCACACAACAGTGTGTACAGGGTGGGGCTGACACCCAAGGCATGCCTAGACCCATCCTAACTTATAAAAGAGATAGGCCATATTTTGCGATACTTGTGCTTCCCCGGAGGTGTTTCATTCAGGTTCATTTTAAAGTCACTTTGCTTATTTGGGGCATATTTCCATTTTTCCCTCTAAGATTACACCTTAGGGGCAGGGAGCTGGTGGTCCAGAAAGCAGCAAATGTGTCTCTAAATGCACTGACCTTTAATGGAAACTTGGACAGAATCCAGGAACAGCAGGGTTACTCACACATCCTGTGTTTTCCTAGACTGGAAAGAGGGATTCTCCTGCCCCAAGTAACTCTGTGGGTAGGCTTGACGGGACTTTCCCAGTTTGGGCACTGAGAGTCCCACATCCCAGGAAACTGCCTACCCAGTGGTTCTCAACCTTCCTAATGCCGCGACCCTTTAATACAGTTCCTCATGTTGTGGTGACCCCCAACCATAACATTATTTTCGTTGCTACTTCATAACTGTAATTTTGCTACTGTTATGAATCGTAATGTAAATATCTGATATGCAGGATGTATTTTCATTGTTACAAATTGAACATAATTAAAGCATAGTGATTAATCACAAAAACAATATGTAATTATATATGTGTTTTCCAATGGTCTTAGGCGACCCCTGTGAAAGGGTGGTTCGACCCCCAAAGGGGTCGCGACCCACAGGTTGGCGACCCACAGGTTGAGAACCGCTGTCCTAGCCCCAAATAACATGACGGTTGTTCACCCCATTTGTAGGGGATGAGGAAAGAGCAGACAGCACCCTGAAGTCAGCTGGGGGTAAAGGAGCACCAGTCCCCACTAGGCTGTCAGTGGCATATTGCACATTTTGACTTCCTTTTCTGCTGAGGAAAAATCCTCTTTTGTCAAGAAAAAGACACCCCTTCATCAGATAGGTCTCGGAACAAGAGCTTCAGGGTCTGGTTTTATTCCAAGAACCAGGACAATGTCCATGAAGAGCCCCTGAAAAGGAGGGTTTTTTCATTTCTCTACAAGAAAACAGCACATGCCCGACTCAGGCTCCCACCCCAGGTGTGGCTAGACATACTCTTCATTCTGGATGTATGACCACTTAGGGGGTGATCTGACCAGCTCAAATCTGCCTCGCACTTGGATGCCTAGATGTTCATTACTGGGGCAGCATCCTGGGTGTGTGTACAGATCCTAAGTGTCAGCACTAAGAAAAAAAAAATCAGACCAAAACTCAGAGTCACCCACCATCTTAAAGGTTTGGTGTTGTGTTGACAAAACCTGAAGATGTTTTTACTAAGATCCCCAATGCTGTCCTCTCGCTCTTCCTTCCTCTGTAACTCAAATACCTCCTTCAGATCCCAGCATAAGCTTCACTTCCTCTAAGAAGACTTCCCAGACCTGTCATGGCTTACCGCTTACACACTCACATGGCACCAGGCGCTCTCCTTTTACATCTTCACATCATCGGGCAATCACTTGCTCATTTGTCCTGATAGATTCTGGGGACAAAACTGTGTCTGCCTTCATTCACAGTTCTACCCCCAGCACCTCGCACACAAGTCCTAGCACAGCACGGGTGCACATTAAATAGCTCTGTATTCAGTTCAATTGAGTGTTCTTGACCTAAAACTTACAAGCGCTTGTCATGTTAAACTTTTCAAGAAACCAGATATTATTTTTACTCTTACTGGGATGTTTGTCTCTGTGCTTCTGGGGAAAAAAATAAAAGGGAAAGTGAATGAATAACTAGAGTGATCCCAACTGACCACCACAGAGTTCTATGAAGTATGCAGACTATGTATTATTATTTTCATTTTATAGATGAGGGAGATGAATTGAGAGCCACATGTGAGAAAATAGGAGATGAGGATAGCCCCAGCTGCCCTGGGGAGGATGGGGCACAGCTGCTAACAGAGCACGAGTGCTCTCAACTACGGGTTCGGTCTGAAACCCAGGGGCAGACAGCACGTGATCTCTAGCAGACTGGATGGGAAAAGTCGAGCTAGGTCTCTTCACTAGCATTTGTAGGAATGTCCTTCTATTTTACCTCTCGCCCTCTTAATACTTATCCCCAGGCAGGCCAGGAAGCCAAACAGAATGGAGAGCAGCTGAATTTAAAATATTTTGATGCCATTATTTTTTCTAGTTTAATAAATCAAAAACATACAGGTTCGGTTTCAAACTGATACACTCGGGCTTAGGATTAGAGATTTTGTTTTCCTATTTGGTTGGACTTTTTTTTTTTAATAACATCGGTTGCATTCATGGTTGAGTAAACAATAAATATTTGATTTCAGCTAAGTGTTCAGTAAATTAGCGTGGCTCACTCCCTTATCAGTTCGCAGCTCACTTCATTCCTAGCCCCTGAGAAAAACCGCAATTCCCTGCCCACCACACCACATCACATTGGCCCGAGGCTGGAACACCTCGAGTGTTAACACACAGAGGGCAGCCCCTGACCACTGGCGGGAAGGGTGACATGGAGATCTTTGCATAAATCCAGCTCAGGCTGCCAAGGGGCTCCCAGACGCCCCAGACGCTGGCTGGTGACAAACCACACCAAGTAGCACTTGTTTCAGGAAGACAAATTGAAGCAGGATGAGTGGGAGGTAGAAAGCTTGTCCCAAGGTATTCACTCCGTTAGACAATCCAGAAAAATGTTGGCTTTACTATCCCAAGTTTCTATCTGCCAGATCAGCTCTGGCCCAAGACCACCAAAGCTCTCTTTTCATCATCTTTTAAGAGGCTCAACGTAAAGGAAATAAGGGACTGTATGCTGACACAGAGAAACAGCATCCTAGGAACACCTTAGGGTACCTTCTTCCCCAGGGAGCCTTTCCTGATCACCAAGGCAGAGCTCGAGGTCCCTCCTCTGTGAGTCTTGTCTCATAGCTCTCTATGTTGTAAATTGCATGTTGTCATATTTGCCTCCCCAACTAGACTGTGAACTTGGGGGCAGAGGATTTGTCTTAGTTACCTTTCCGCTCAAGCACCAGCTCCTAGCAAGAACCTTATGCATACCTGAGTTCAATTACCTGTATTTAGATTCTACCTACATACAAACATCCTACGCTCGATAAACATTTGTTGAACTAAACCAAGAATGGCTATGCCCTGGACAGAGAATGTGGTTTTTCAGAAACTCTAACAACCAAACAGGTTGAAAACAAATCTTTATCCTTGACTTAAGCATGGGGTTTCTATTCACATGGTTTTGGTTTTTTCAAGACGTTCTTCTTCCTTTTACCACTGAAAATGCCACTGCCTTGCACCATCCAGGGTGCAGGCCATGGGTGTTTGATGGACATGTGCTGATTAATACATCTACACTCAGAATTAACTAGCACTTTCTGATGTCACCAGTAAGGAGAAGCCACATGGCAGAGCCTCAAATGTCAAGAGAATGCATGGGACGCCCCTATTTTATTTTCTTCTCCCAAGGAAAGAGTTGTAATCATAATGAAGTGTGTGAATTCATGAGGCCACCTGTACTGTGTACTTACTCAGATGTGAGTGTGGCAACCCAGGGAGCAGCTGTCTGCCTGGGGTAAGGCCAGGCGTGTCCCCATTCTCTAATTGGCATATCTTTACCTGCTCACAGCACTTTTAGACAAAATCACCAGCCAAGATAAAGCTCACGTTATTGGCAAATTTCATTTTTATGTCATCCTCACCCATCATTTATTTATATATTTAACAAGTGCTTATTGAGCATCAACTAAGTAACTTGCTAAAAGTCATATGGGTACTAAGGTGAAATAAAACAGGGTTCTTCCCCAAGGTGCTGACAGGACAAGCTTGCATAAAAGAAATTATTAAAATCATGGGTTTGACATAGAAAAATATGTTTTAAAAATAATAAGGGCAAGAACAGGTCCTTGAGAAAGACCTGTGTGCAAAGGGTGGGAGGAGCAAGAAGAATCTGAGGAGGAGGAGGAGAGACAGAAGGAAGAGGAGAATGCCCACTGTGAACAGCCTGCTGGGGACTGGCTTGATTTATTTATCCCACGATCCTTGTGCTAGGTTCAAGAACACAGGGAGATGAAGCAGGGTCGAGATGCCAAGAGCCAGTGCCCACAAGGAGCCCAACAGTCATTGTGACAAAGAGCTACAGTCCAGATGGGAAGCAGCTGGCTGTCCAGGTCCAGCTCTGCTTTTGGACTAACCAAGGGCGATGTTTTGCAGAGGATAGCAAAATGAGCCCAATATTCAGTGGCTTATGCTAGCTTACCTGGAGATTGCTTATAAAGATTTTAACTAGGTTACTCAGTAACATGGTTTACCCTACAATAGCTGAAGCTCACATTGTGTTCAACATGGGTCCAATTTGTAACCATGACTCTAAGTTATAGATCAAAACTGACAGAATTCTCAGGATCCCCCAAACATGGTTCCCACATTGTCCCTCTATTTCTCTCCAACACCACAGGTTACTCACATGGGTAATTTGTCTCACTACCCCAGACCTTGGCGGGCAACATAGTTTGTTAAGGCCAGTTCATGTCCTAAGGGCTCACAGCATGCCATTCTGCCTCCACAGGCTACTCACATCCCACATTTGAAATGCATCTTTGATCCTTTCTATGACAGTTTTCTGCGTAGGTGTTGTAGTTCAATTAAAGGGGAAAGAATGAATGAGATCAATGAGATCCAAGGGAAGAGAACCAGAACAACCGAAAGCATTTGAGGGAGAGAAGATAGAACAAGGAGCCTTCATAAAACTTTACCAAAGGGCTTTGAACCATTCCTTGAGCAACTCAGATGTTTTATGCCACATTTTTCTCATTTCTAAGCCATGGCCAGGAATTTTGAACTAGGACCATCTATCTACCTGGTTTCCAAGTACTACCTGGTTTCTTCTTCCTGAGTCTCAAGTGTTTAATACACATCACGTGTGTTCATTCTCATACTGGAATTCATAGTAGAATTGTCTTCACTTTATATCATGTCAAAATTTAAACATTAAAAGAAAAAGGAAAGTTCACTGAAGAACAAACGATGGTAGCAATGCCGAGAGGTCAGGAGGAGAAGGGGATGAGGTGAGACTGGAGGCCAGCCTGTATAATCTAAGGGTACAATCATGTCGCACATGCACTAACTGACCCTCTAGCCAGGACAACTGTGTGTCTTTGTAGAGGCCTTCAGTTTCTGGGGCGCTCACTGAGCCAGACTCCCGAAGGCAAGCGAACAAAGAGCTGTTCTGTCTCATATTTTTGTTGGACACCCAAGTGCCTTTGAAAAAGGACGAGTATCTACTAGTAGATTAACATGAAGAAAAAGTCAGGATTAGGAAGAGGAAAAAAATAAGAGAGGCTGTGTAACTGTAGTTCTGCAGTCGATCAAAAGCTCAGGCTAACACACTCCTGGCCACCAAGCAACTCCTGCTCCCCTTACCACCGTTAACGGTCACGGAGCAGAAGGGGAGACACATGCGCACCAGCAGCAGGAGGGCCACCGAGGCTGCAGAGGCAGCAGGAGGCCCCACTGGGCCCCAGAGTGCTGACCCACCCTTCCAACCCTGCCCCTTCCAGCATCGCTCAACCCAGTCAAGCCTGTTCAACAATTTCTTTCTGAAATAGTCTCTTTGATGCAGCTTCATTCTGTGTTCAGTGACATGAAAGAGATACTGATGCTGATTATCAAAGGCATGTGCTCCAACACCAAGCGGCTAATGCCTGGGGGTGTAACTTGATCTCTTCCTCAGTCTTCAACATCCTCCCTGGGCCGTCTGTGCGTCTGTGCAGGGCTGGGTCGGTTGGTTAGTAGCACATCTTTTTTTCCCCTAAAAATTTCACAGCAGATACTCATCTGAGTTGGGGGAGGGTGGGAAACATGAATTAATACCTTAAGCTTGTAGGTCACACTCCAGCAAACATGTTCCACTGAGCTAAACGCCATGGACACTGAGAGAAAGCTGACACCCCGGGCCCCCAAGGGAGCAGGTTTGATTGCAGAATCCTCTCAGCATCCAGTCTCTTTCTCCACAGATTCCATCAGGGCGAGCGTGCCCAGATGTCCTCCCGTGGAACTCTGGGTCCATCACCTCCTCAGAATAAAAGATCAGACACCTTCCTGTACCGAGCTAATTATTTTCTGTTCTAGATATTTAAGATATGAAATGTCTGACCATACGGGTATTGGGTAAATCTGCAAAGTGACAGCGGAATAGCATCCAACCATTAAAAATTACGTTTAGAAGACTATTCCATGATGGACAAAAATGCTCATCGTATATCACTAAAGGAAAAAATGGAATACAAGACGAAATGTGCAGAATGATTTTAGTTTTCTAAAAATTAAACACAGTAAACCGAGTTGAGCATGGCTGTGTCTGCACAAAAGAACATCTGAAAGGAGTTCTGCCAAACCGGCAGCAGTGGTCATGGCAGAGCAATGGGACTGTACGTGGTGCCTTGGTCTTTCTCTGCTTGTATATACTTTCTAATTTGTCCACAAAGTGCATTATTTCCTTAAGTTATAAAAGTTTAGGATTTGACTGACTGATGCAGAGTAAGGAAAAGAAAACTGACCTTTTAAAGAAACTGCCCATGTGTGTGGATAGAACATTAGAACATGGCCATAGACAAAGGGATAAGTTTTAATTACTTTTTATGCAATTTTTAAAAGAGCCAATAACACAACACACTTTTTACACCTGCTAATTAGACCTGCTGAGTCACCCACCTCTTGGCACCAGCAGCCAGCAGGAGAGAAATCTCAACTCAGTTGTGAAAATGAGGTGGCCAAAATGTTCCTACTGTCTACCTCAGTCACTTCCTATCACGCTCTTCTTGGAGGAATGTGTTAGGATCACACACCTTTGTTGCTCTGGTTCTGGGGTCAAATGAGGTAATGAAGGGAAACTGTCAATCAAACCTCACCATACAAAAATGGTTCTTGGTTCTGTCATCAGCTGTGTGTATCTGGGAATGACTCTCACACCCGCCTCATCCCAGCCTAACCCTCTATCTACCATGAACCTTTTCTGTTGAGGTGGGCGTAAGTTTTAGATCTGAGTAGATGCCTCTTCTCCATGGTCTCAATGAGGATGGTTAGGCCATGGAAGAGTCTGAGGGGCCGGAGAACCCATCTAATAGCAGAAGGACACAGAAAGGAGAAACCCAGGAAAGATTAAGAGCAAAGGAAGTTAATAATTAGATGAGGGTCTTCAGTGTCTGACCCATTGAAGTCATCATTGCAATGGACGGGATGAAAAAGAAAATATTTGTTGGATAGCATGACAGTCAAAATTCTACTGGGATTTCTTGCCATTTAGACACACACACACACACACACACACACACACACACACACACACACACACACCAGGACGCCCACACTATTTTCCTCTTCAACAACTGGTTGGTAAGGCTATTTCACTGTCAGTCATGAGGCTCCCTGGGCTTTCCAGCATTAAATGTACCAGCAGGCGGGTAAACAGCCCAAATACTAAAGGCCATCTAGGCAGCCAGCTCCCATCTCCGGGAGTCTGGTGTCCTACTACTAGATTTATCGCAGTGGGAATGGGGAATGAATATTGCAAAGAGCACTTCTCTCACCCTCACTAAACTAATATTTGGTCTCAGGCCCTTGGAACAAAGTACAGCCTCAGTATCTGTTGGCGACCCTGTGCATAAAAGGCTGGTCAAGTGTAGAATTGGAGCCCAATAAAAAAGGGAAGAAACTAAGTGCATTTCTCATTTGTTGTGTTTTTAAAATAACTCTTTACCTTCCTAACATGGACCAAGCATGAAAGCCCAGAGCCTCTCCTCACCTCACAAACAGTGGCTCCACCCACCACCCACACCCACACCTTTCCCACCAGGGCCCAGGGCCATTCAGGTTTCCCCAGATAGCTCACCAGGCTGCTCTACCTCTCCCCTGCACATTAACTCAACACTCAGTGCTTTTGGCCCGGCAGGAGGGCATTGCCCATGGTCCTTTGCTCTGAGGAGTGTCTAGCCAGAGCAGAGACCCTCTCCCATCTCATTAGTTGAGAGTCCTGCCTATCTTCCCTAAATCAATGGCTCACAACAGTGACTCACTGAACCAGACGAGGCCAAGCCACGCCATACTCAGGCCAGGCCCTCCTGCAGGCCCTCCTTTCCTTTGCCCTGAGACCCCAGTGGACATCTGCTACCTTCTACTGCCCCCAAGTGGCCAACAACAGAGACCCAGTGGCTATGGGGTGGAGGGCTTCCAAGTGCAGGTGTTGTCCTGCTTTCCTCCAAAGTGTCCCTTCAGCAGCATGGAAATCTGATTCCAACTATTTACTCTCCCTTCAGGAGGTCCATAATCCCCTGGACACTGGCTCAGCCACACGCCTGCATGCATGCAGCCAGGGGTTCAGCTCCTGGGACATTTTCCTCATGAAGCTCCACATGATGAAGAGAAGAAAACACAAAACTGCAAAGCAAGAGAACCAAGTTGTCATCCTGGCCACTCCTGTCTTCCTAACAGCTCAAGCCAAGTAAGTTAGCCCCCCAATGTTTTTTTCGTGAGAAGAACAGAAATAGTAACACCTTTTCTACCTATTCAGAGGAGGGAGGTGAGAAATGTGCTCTCCCCAAATAGGATTACCAAATAAAATGCAAGATGCCCACTTAAATCGAAATTTGGATAAACAACAAATAAATGTTTAGTATAAGTACATCGCAAACGTTTCATGGGACATATTTATAGCACAAATGTTTTCATCATTTATCTCAAATTCAAGCGTAACTGGGTGTTTGGTTTTGCAAGGTTTGATTTGTTTGTTTGTTTTGTTTTCCAGGGTTTTTCCCCCCCTAAATCTGTCAACCTTATCCCAAATGTCAGGCATCCCTACTTTCGCAGGAGTAGAACTTGTTAAACACCTTCTCCACAGTCTGCCTCCCAGCAGCATTCTCACATGGTTGACACAGGCTAGCAGGTCTAGCTGGGAGGAATGGAAGTGGCCCCAGGACTTCCCGCTGGAGGGCCCTGCACAGGGAGGTCTGCGAGCCCCCCTCCTTCTGTGAGCACCCCCCCTTCTTCTGCTTATGCCAGGCACCTTAGGATAAGGTCACCAGCTGGCCTCGGGAGTTGTCTCTTATCTGATCCCAGCTGATATTTTTTTCAAAGTCAGAGATTAAAAATACTTTCAAGGCCTCAACATCTCCCAGACATCTGTTATTCATTTTCTTTGGTCTTGATTTTGTCTTAATCTCATATAAGGGTTCAGGCACGCATTTGACTATCTGATTTGAGTTCTGAGCCAATGGCGTTCTGAAGTTGGTATTTTTCTCTAGATGGGCAAGATAACACCTATATTTGCTTCCAAAGCTGTTTGACACCCACTGCCTCATTTCATCTTTATACATTGGGATACAGTGTGGTGCAGGGCAGGAGACCACAACCCTGGCCCACACCATACCCCAGACCAATGACATCAGCATCTCTGGGGTTGGGAACCCTGACATCAGTGTTTTCCAAGGTCTCCAGGTGACTCCATGCTGACTTCAAGGACCCCTATTGGGTGGAGATAAGTCCAAGACTCTCTAGGGACAAAGGTAAGATCTGAGTCAAATGCAAGGTTGATGATGATCAAATTGGGAACAAATGGGCCATTTGTGGAGGAAATGCATCTGTTCAGATTTCAGTATCCAGAGGACAGTGGATTGTTAAAAACTCCCAGAGAACAAGAAACAGAAGGGAGAAAATAATACTGGATGTCATCTACTCAAAACCTGAGACAATAACTAAGGAATATTGCAGCACATCACACAATGCCCTATGTAGATTGTTGTTTAACAATTTTTAAATAATAATTATATATCTCAGAGAAAAGTGTGGAATAGATAACATAACCTAGAGTATGTATTTAAAAAAAAAACAGATCTGAAAAAGATAAACATCACTGCAAACAATGCCCTCTGAAAAGGGTCAGAAAAAAGGGACTCCAAGGAATATGTGGTTAGTGAGCATAGAGTAGAAGACAATGAGAAAAGAAAAGTTTAAGGAAGTCATTTTGGAGGTCTAGAATGAAACAGAAACATTTTAGCAAGGATTTGCTTTGATCAAGTATTCAAGCTGCATCCAGGCTTCAGGGTAGGGGTGCCTGCTAAGTGCTGAATGGGGTGACAAGCGATGTTCTGCTCTGGTAAAGGAGGTGCCTTCTGGGAGGGTTCAGGAATCCCTGACAACAGTAAGTTTGCTTCCCTTGCTCTAATGTGAGCAGACAGTTCTCTCTTACCATGTTTAGGAGTCAAGAGAAAACTTTTCAAACACACAAGGAAAGATGGGGTGTCGGGATATAAGATCCTAAGAGTGGTAGACACCCAAGATCACCCGACTCGACATCCCAGAACCAGCTTGCATCCTAGGGAGAGACTGTGGATGTCAACAAGAGGGGTGTTGCCAGCAGGAAGTCTGTCAGTGCCCCAGGTAGAACAGACTAGAAAACATCACCAGGCCCTTGTCCTACTGTACAGCCAGATCGCCTCTCTGAGCCCGATGCTCTCTGCACTCCCCTCATGGAGAGAGCAGGTGACACCACTCACTGAGTCCATGAGTCTCTGGGTGTAGTATGGGAGCTCTAGACCTACCTATCGTGGGACCCGGCTGTGCAAGGCTACTGTTGAGTGAGGCTGGAGGAAGAGGGAGCCAACTCCCTGGGACATAGGGCAACTCCACAGACAACAGGAAAGGCCAGGCTGCTGACTTAACTCCCTGGGACATAGGGCAACTCCACAGACAACAGGCTGCTGACTCCCTCTCCCCGGAGTCAATTCCAGATCTACCTTCTCTTCAGCATGTGACTCTGAGCAAATTCTTTAAGTTTCTACTTCCTTATCTGTAACATGGGGATGATGATCATTCTATAACCTTCCTCTGTGGATTATGCTGATATGTTCTTTCAGCAAGAGGAAGTCAGGCCCCAAGTCATGTGGTCCTTTCAAACAGCCAAGAGACAATGGAATAACTCAGAATAAAAGTCAAAACCGATAGAAATCAAAAGAACCCAATGCAGAGACAAAGAGTGCCACTAACCCTCAGAAACGTCCCATCACACACTCATCTGTCAGCATGGGCTGGTCGTGTAGATGATGTTTACTTGGTGGGAGTAGGCAACGTCCAATTTTTGTGTTCCCCTGGTGAGGCTCAGAGGGCTGTACCGAACAAACATCTTGGACCAATCTGGCAATGATCTCGTTTAAGAATCATCAATTTTTGCAAATGAAGCATTTGGAGAAATTACATCACTCAGATGATTATGGATGAATAACGGCTTTCTTCAATAATGAAAAACAAAAATATTTTTGATGTTAGAAAAATCTTCCTCACACACATACACAGAAGAAAACTGCAAATGCTTCAGAACATGAAAAGAATACCAAGTGGGACGGAGATAGGTCCTGTTGCTTTTCACACAAGAGGACCTTGTTGTCAAAAAGAAGAGGCAAGAATGAGACAAAACTTACAGATTTCAATCATATATTCAATCAACCTTGTTGGTTGGGAGGTGGAATGTTAGGAAGAGTATCCTATGAGCTTGGGCGAGTGGATGCCTAAAATCAACGACCCAGGTGAGTTGACGGGTTTCTTCCTTGACTCGTGATATTTTACAGCATTTTTTTTAACTGTGGTAAAAATTTACCATCTTAACCATTTTTAAGCGTGCAGCTCAGTGGCATTAAGTACATTAACATTTTTGTGCAATTGTCACATTAACATTTTTGTGCAATCGTCACCACCACCTAGCTCCACAGCTCTTCTCATCTTGCAAAACTGAAACTCTGTACCCATTAAACACTAACTCCCCACTCCACCCCCAACCCATCTATTTCTGCTAGTCCTTGGCAACTGCCATTCTACTTTCTGTCTCTATGAATTTGATAACTCTAAGTATCCCATATAAGTGGAATCATACAGTACTTGTCTTTTTGTGACTGGTTTATTTCACTCAGCATAATGTCTTCAAGGCTTATTCATGTTTTACCATACATTAGAATTTTCTTTCCATTGCAGGCTGACTAGTATTCCACTATACATGTATATCACATTTGTTTATCCATTCATCCACTGATAGACACTTGATTGCTTCCACCTTTTGGCTTTTATGAATAAAGCTGCTATAAACATAGGTGTGCAAATATCTCTCTCTGATTCTGCTTTCAGTTCTTTTAGATATATACCCAGAGAGTCTTTTTTAATTAGTGATTGTTTATAATGGCTAAAAATTTAATGACAAACATTGACTTTTAGTGAAATGTGAAATGTATTCAAATTCCACATATTCATATCTTCCTATCTAATAATAGAGAAACATGGTAATTAGCCGTACCTCCGCTACCCTTCCCATTGGCTAATCAGGGCGATATGCAAATTAACTGCCAACCAAGATGG
>NW_005359064.1:2100848-2105736 GCF_000412655.1 Myotis brandtii | reverse complement strand
TACCTCATTTAAATTGTATGGTTTTTTTAATTTAAAACATTAAACAGAATCTCCGGGCAATAAAGAAAATTACCTGTTTATTGAGCATTAACCACTATATATATCCACACAGAGTGATTTGGCAAATTTTATACAAACCTCTCATTTGCTAGTGATTTAAGAATTCTAACTCCCTCTGAAAGAAAACTACTCAATTTTAATCAAATATTTGATGAGCAATTAAAAGTTTTATGTCAGAGGCCTAGCTACTTTAATCAATAAAAGAAAAGTTATTTTGAGAAACACCTGCTATCGTTTCAGATTTCTTTCATGGTTGATACGTCTTAGCCAGAGTTGGCCTCATTTACTGTGCACCAGATGTGTGAGGAAGGTTGCCCAGCTTAAAAAGCCTGGAACACTCACTAATGGTTAAATCACTCTTTTTCTGTCTAAGATTTCTTTAGGATTCTTGCAAGGAAGTGGTCAGCAAGGTGAAAAGTAACTTGAATATCTTATGGACAAGATCATGATGCTGGACATGGGAGGTCAGTAGAATTTTGAGGAAACCAATTACTATCTTTCTGCTTGGGAATTTCCACTGGCAAACATCAGGGATACATGGAATTCATAAGTCGCTCCTCAGTCGCCCCCACATCATGTAAAAAGAGCAACATTTTGCAAATAATTTTGAGGCCCAAGTTCCATAAGTTCAGGTCAGCCTGTGCTTGTGCTGGAAGGCCAAGTTCTCACCAGCTCCCATTATTCTCTATGGAAAAGCTCATGTGGGGCCTGATACTGAATTCAAAGTGCTGTAGAAACACTCCTCCACCACCCTGTCTTCCTACCCCACTCTCCACCACAACTTATTTATCCTACACCTTCTCACCTCAGACGTTAGTTCTCTCCTGCATGACCACACATCCTGAAGTATCAAAAGGAGACTGAACCTGTGCTGATGTGTATGACTGAGCTGTAGCCGACAGGATACAACCTCAGAAGACAGACTCATCTGAAAAACTTCTACCCATGACATTCAAAAGAGTGCTGTAGAAACACCCCTCCCCCACCCAGTCTTCCTACCCCACTCTCCACCACAACTTATTTATCCTACACCTTCTTACCTCAGACCTTAGTTCTCTCCTGCATGACCACACATCCTGAAGTATCAAAAAGAGACTGAACCTGTGCTGATGTGTATGAGTGAGCTGTAGCCTACAGGATACAACCTCAGAAGACAGACTTATCTGAAAAACTTCTACCCATGACATTCAAAAGCATTCTAACATACAAACTCAATCTCAACTAGTTGCACTCTAAACTTAATAAAAAGTAATTTATTTTCTTCAAAACTGTGAAAGGTGTACATTGAAATAGAAATCTGACTTCATTATGTCAGGAACCCATGAAATACACAAGTTTCCTACAGGATCCTGAAAAAAAAAAAAGGACCTAAAGGTGGAAATGTTAGGATTATTGAAAGAAAATGCTTATGAGAAGACATTCAAGTCCTCCTAATTATACACTGAGGCTAATTGATCTGCCCAGGCTCCTGCCAAAGACTTTATCCTAATAAACACTTTACCTACAACCTTATGTATGCCACCACACCAAAACTTATATGTCCTCACTCTGACTCTATGAGGTAGGTGAAGTGCATAGAATTATTCCCATTTTTTAAAATGGCAAAAGTGAAACACCTAGGGGCTCAATTACTTGCCCAAGATTAGACATTTAGCAGGAATCAAAGCTGGAATCAAACCTATGACTTCCACCTCATTGTCAAGTTCTATTACACAACTGTCTCTGAATCCTCCATATTTTTGTAGGAAATTACTGGAAAATCTGGTCAAAAAAGGAAGAGAAAAACAACTCAGTTACTCTTTTAAAAAGTCCAGTCTGGTGGGGACCTGCCCCATATACATAGCTAGGTGGAAGGGGGGCAGGTAAGTAGGAAAAAAACACATGCACATATATCCATAAGCATCTGAGGCAACTTAGATAATCAACCACAATGTACAAATGAAAAAACAAAGAATAAAATCAGAATGAAACTCAGTTGAAAGGAGAAAAAAAAATGGATGCCACCAGTCACCAAGATGTGATAGCTGCTGCCATTAGGGGGAACACTGAGTCCTGAGTCCTCTGTGACAGTGTGGGATATACTTGTCACTTTAGGTCAACCTAATGTTCATTTGGAGAAACAAACCTTTTCCTGCCCTACAGGTTCTTATAAAAAGGACTTTGGGTAACATGATAGAAAAAGTCCTCCACTGTACTTCTGTAAAATACCCAGATTTGTTCTTCAAAAGAACATTTGTGTGTCAGCTGCCCTCTATAAAAGCTGAAGACATGACATTAAATCTTGATTTGTTGGATGCTTTCCTGTAGGGAGCTAAGATAATGAGGTCCAGGTACATAGCTTTCGGATGACCTAACTCAGAGCCAAGGTGTACGTGGTCTTGTGCCCTGCTTTCTGTCTTTTAACATCTAATTCACAGAGACAGGAAGAGCTCTCACTGTGTAGGTATCTGACACCCCATAAACATCCCAGCTGAAAAACTGCAGATGTCCTAGAGTCAGATACCCAGGAGTTAGGAAATAAGGCAGAAAAGAAAATCTGAAAATAAATGGAGAAAATAACAAAGGCTGTTATTTTCCATCACAAATTGAAGATTCTAGATAAGATTATGGTTTTATAGTCCATGCAAAACAATATAGACATTTTCCAAGTACCAATTACATCAGCTTCTTAAAGGCTTTGATTCTTGCATGCATTTGGGATTTTCTACATTAAAGCACATTTAACTTCTATGCCTTTGTTTCATTGGTTTATCTTCCAACGTATCTAACAGTTATTGTCTATTTGACATTATTCTCTTGAGCTGATTTCCATGCTTCAGCTGCCACCTGCCTGCTCACTCTGACACTTCTTCATTTAGTGGAAATAAATTTGCTTTTCAATTCCAGCTGCAATCCAGACCAACAGGTGTGGTCTCTGAAAGAATAAATGAGGAAAGAAAATACAAATTGACTTGAGGTTGAATAAATGTATAGTCAGTCCAACAAATGTTACTGAGCTCTATCTATGCAAGAAACTGTGCTAGTGTCAAGCTTTCAAAGATGAATAAAGCATGGCCTTCCCCCACAGCGAACTCACAATTTAACAGAAGATTCTTAAGAGGAAATCCAGCCCTTCAGCAAACACATTGTCACACTCTATGCTGTGTGTGCTATGATAGAGGAACGAATGAAGTCGCTGACTGGAGAGACCCATTCTGATTTGGAGGATAGGTGAAAGATTTTTCAGAGGGATAGCGACCACCTACTCAACATTCATTCCGCCACCCCAGTTCCTTGCTGACTTTGTTCATGTATCCACTGAAAGAGAAGGATGCAACAGGAGTAAATTCTGACTAGCCTAAACCTGTCATGGTAATTCCATCCCTCTTGCCAGGATTAGTTTAGGCGTGACAATGTGCTGAAATTCTGGCCGAGGAGATATGAGATGAAGTGAGCTGGGGAGAAATCTAGAAAAGACTTTCTTGTTCTTACAAAGAAATGCCCCTTTTTCTTTAGATCTGATGACCTAATGGTAACTACACACCCATACACAAAAAATCCAGAACTGAGACACATAACATTAAAAAAAAAAAAAAGGAAACAGAGGGGAGAAATCATAGAATACCATTAAACTAAAACAAAAGACAGAAACACAAAAGAAAAGAAACAATAGAGACCCAGAACTACATACCAGAAAACAAAAGATGAAATGACTGCAGGGAAATCCTCATGCATCAATTATCACCTTCAATGTGAAGGGACTGAATTCACCAATGAAAAGGCACAGAGTAGTATATTAGATAAAAAAACAAAACCCAACATTATGCTGCCTTCAGGAGACACATTTTCAGCTACAAGACAAATATAGACTCAAGTTGAGAGGGTGGAAAATTATTATCCAAACAAATGGCATCCAAAGAAAAGCAGGTGTCACTGTACTTATGTCTGACAAAATAGATTTTAAGATAAAAAAGTAACAAGAAACAAAGAGGGACATTTTTAATGATAAAGGGAACACTATACCAAAAACACACAACACTTGTTTACATAGATGCACCCAATCAGAGAGCACCAAAATACATACAACAACTACTAACAGAACTAAAGGGAGAAACTGACAAAAAAAATAATTATATATAGTAGGGAATCCAAAATAGATTTTAAGATAAAAAAGTAACAAGAAACAAAGAGGGACATTTTTAATGATAAAGGGAACACTATACCAAAAACACACAACACTTGTTTACATAGATGCACCCAACCATAGAGCACCAAAATACATACAACAACTACTAACAGAACTAAAGGGAGAAACTGACAACAAAAATAATTATATATAGTAGGGAATTTAAATACACCATTGACAGTTATGAATAGATTATTCAAACAGGTAATCAATGAAGAAATATCGGGCTTAAATGACATTAGACCAAATGGACATAATCAATATATACAGGGATTTTTCATCCAGAACACCACATTATACATTCTTCTCCAGTGCACATGGAACATTCTGAATGATAAACCATATGTTGGGAAACAAAACTAGCCTCAACAAACTTAAGAAGATTGAAATCATACTAAGCATATTCTCCAACCACAATGCTTTGAAATTGGAAATCAACTACAAAAAGAACTTGGGGAACACCACAAATATGTGCAGATTAAACAACGTGCTACTAAAGAACAACTGAGTCAAAGAAGAAATAAAAAGAGATCAAATATACCTAGAGCAGGGGTGGGCAACCTTTTTGTGAGTGCGTGCCAAAACCAGCAAAATATCTGACTCAAAATTCTTCTGCGTGCCAACCCTAATTTTTTGAGAACATGTTACGCCTACTTGATATCT
>NW_005359064.1:2079122-2100576 GCF_000412655.1 Myotis brandtii | reverse complement strand
GATCTAGGAAGGCAGGGAGAGTTAAGGCAAAGGCATAGAAATTGTTCTTCCCCTCTCTCGTCAATCCATGTCTATGGTCTTTAAGATAACTTGTTATGTAAAATTATTTATTTATCTAAGATGCACCTACACTGAATTTATTTGAAAAATAAAAAAGTCGATATTAAGAAAAAAATTGTAAATGGGAGATTATAAGAGAGGGTTTCGCAAGCCAGCAAAAGTTACTGGCGTGCCATGTTTGGCACGGGTGCCAGAGGTTGCCCACCCCTGACCTAGAGACTAATGAGAATGACAATTTGTGATGCAGCAAAAGTAGTAACAAGAGGGAAGTTTATATCATTACAGGCCTATCTTAAGTAAACAACCTAACATTACATCTTAGAGAAATTAGGAAAAGAAGAACAAATGCAGCACCAAGTCAGCAGAAGGAAAGAAATAATACAAATTAGAGCAGAATTAAATGAAACAGAGAATAAGAAGAGTACAAAAAAAGTAATGAAACAAAGAGCTGGTTCTTTGAAAAGATTAATAAAATTTTCAAACCTCTGGCTAGACTCACTAAAGAAAAAAGAGAAAAGACTCAAACAAAATCAGAAATGAAAGAGGAGAAGTTATAATGGATACCACAGAAATACAAAAGATCAGACAAAAACACTATGAAAGACTATATGCCACAAAATTCAATAACCTAGAAGAAATGGACAAGTTCTTAGAAATATATAACCTTCCTAGACTGAATCACAAAGAACTGGAAAATCCAAATAGACCGATCAACAGTGAGGAAATTGAAACAATCACCGAAAACCTCTCAAAAAGTAAAAGACCAGGACAGATGGCTTCACTAGTGAATTCTACCAAATATTTAAAGAAGATTTACTATCTATCCTCAAATTCTTCCGAAAAATGAAGAGGCAATATTTCCTAACACATTTTATAAGTCCAAATTACCTGGAGTCCAAAACCTGGCAAGGATAACACAGAAAAGAAAACTGTAGACCAATATCTCTAATGAATACAGATGCAAAAATCCTAAACAAAATATTAGAAAATACATTTTAAAAGATAGTACATCACAATCACGTAGGAGTCATTCCAGGGACACAATGAAGGTTCAACATACACAAATCATCAGTATGATTTTACATTAACAAAATTAAGGGTTAAAGAAATATTAGTAGATTCAGTAAAAGCATTTGACAGGTTACAATATTCATTTATGATTAAAACACTCAATAAAATGGGTATAGAAGGAAAGTGCCTCAACATAACAAAGGCAATATATTGACAAACCTTCAGCTAATATCTCTCAATGGTGAAATCTGAAAGCTTTTCCTCTAAAATCAGGAACAATACAAGGATGGGCCCTTTCACCACTGTTATTCAACTTAGTCATAGAAGTCTGAGCCAGAAGGAGAAAGAGATAAAAGGCATCAAAATTTAAAATGAAGAAGTAAAATTGTCACTTCTTGCAGAAAATAATTTTTATAGAAAATTATTCTTTATATAGGAAATCCTGAAGATGCCACCCAAAAGACTATTAAAAACAATACATAAATACAGTAAAGTTGCAGGATATAAAAATCAACGTACAAAAATCCATTACATTTCTATATAGTAACAATGAATTTTCACAAAAAGAAATGGAAAAAAAACAGCAATTCCTTTTGCAATTGCAACAAAAAGAATAAAATACCTGGAAATCAACTTAGTGGACCTATACACTGAAAACTGTAAGACATTATTAAAAGAAATTGAAGAAGACACAAAGAAAGGGGAAGATATTCTGTATTCATGGACTGGAAGAATCAATATAGTTAAAATGGTCATATTAACCCAAAGCAATATATAGACTTAATGCAATCCCCATCAAAATCCCAATGGCATTTTTAAAGAAACAGAACCAAAAAAAAAACACACATCAGATTTGTATGGAACCACAAAAGACCCTGAATTGACGAAGCAATCCTGAGAAAAAAAAAGAACAAAGCTGGTAGTATCACACTCCCTGACTTCAAATTATACTACAAAGCAACAATAATCAAAACAGCATGGTATTGGCAGAAAAACAGGCACAAAGACTGATGAAGCAGAACAGAGAACCCAAAAATAAATCCACATGTATATGGGTAAATAATTTTCAACAAAGGAGCCAAAAGCATATAATAGACTTTTAGAAACTCATCAATAAATGGTGCCGGGAAAGTTGAAAAGCCACATGCAAAAGAATGAAACTAGACTGCTATTTGTCACCATACACAAAAATTAACTCAAATGGATCAAAGACCTAAATATAAGACCTAAAACAATAAATTACATAAAATAAAACATAAACTTATAGACTTTGTTCTTAGAGAGAATTTTATGAATTTGACCTCAAAGGCAAAGGAAGTAAAAGGAAAAATAAATGACTGGGACTACATCAAACTGAAAAGCTTCGCACAGCAAAAGACACTATCAGCAAAACAAAAAGACAACCAAACTAATGGGAGAATATATTTGCAAACAACATCCCTGATAAGGGGTTAATATCCAAAATATATAAAGAACTCATACAACTCCACAACAACAAAAAACACAATCCAATTTTTAAAATGGGCAGAGGACCTCAATAAACACTACTCCTAAAAAGACATACAAATGTTTTTAATTTGCATTTCTCTGATGATTAGTGACATTGAGATCTTTTCATATGTCTATTGACCATATGTATGTCCTCTTTGAAGAAATGTCTGTTCATGTCCTGTGCCCATTTTTTTAAATTTGATTGTGTGTTTTTTTGGTGTTGATTTTTACAAGTTCTTTATAAATTTTGGATAGTAACCTTTTATCAGATGTATCAGTGAATATGTTCTCCCATTCAGAGGGTTGTCTTTCATTTTGTTGATGGTTTCCTTTGCTGTGCAAAATTTTTTTAGTTTGATATAGTCCCACTTATTTATGTTGATTATTTATTTTTCTTGCCGGAGGAGCTATAGCAGAAAAAAATATTGCTGGGAAGTGTCCGAGATTTTACTGCCTGTGTTTTCTTCTAGGATTTTTATGGTTTCAAGTTTTAGATTTAAGTTTTTAATCAATTTTTTGGTTTACTCTGTGTATGGTATAAGTAGGTTGTCTAGTTTCATTGTTTTGCACATATCTGTCCAACATTCCCAGCACCATTTATTGAATAGACTATCCTTACCCCATTGTATGTTTTTGCCTCCTATGTCAAATATCAACTGACTATAAAGGCATGGGTTTATTTCTAGGTTCTCTAGTCTGTTCCATTGATCTATATGACATTCCACACTGAAAAAGTCTTATTGGTATTATTTGCTCATCTTTGGATCTTGCCCATCAAAAAGTCCAAAATGCATCATGAATATTTGACATCTTAAATATTCATCTTTAATATTTTTAAAATGAATCAGTCTTTTGAGGGTTTTTTTTTTTTAATTTCAGGGATTGTTTTACCATTGACCACATCCTTTCTCCAAGTTAGTGTAGCAAACATTTAACTGTATACATTTGCATAATATAGGGCAAGCTTCAAAGAAACATAAATACTTAATCATTCATGGAAAGTTCTTAGTGTGTTTTTTTTTCTACATACTTATCTATTGATGCTTAACTTGATTGAGCCTAGTGTTTCCAGGCTTCAGGATATCTTGCTTTGAGTAATCTCTCTGAACACAATCGCTTCTGGAATGTTTCAGAGGTGCAGACAGCTGAGCATTAGATCAGCTGCAGGCAAACTCTTTATCATAGTTCAGGCAAATGATTTTGACTGCTCAGTTTGGGAGCACAGCATCAGTTTTATATAGCGCTTCCCTGAGATTGGAAACCAAAAAAGTATCATGTTTGCCTTTTATTACTGTTCGTTCTGTAGGAGTTCTTTGGTTCTTTCTCCTGAGCCACCAAAGTGAGAAGTCACAGTGGTGCTTTGCTTCCCTAGCTGAGCACACGCCTCTTCACACTTCAATAACAGTGACTGTTTCCTGCCATATTAAGAAAGTGTTTCCCAATAAAATACATACAAGTAAACATGGGCACCAAACCTATGAGCCTTGGTCTCAGAGGGGATTTTGTGATCTTAGCCCCACACGCTGCAGCCCTCAGAGCTCCATCTGCCGGGTGTGGGTCACTGCTGCTCCCTAGGGCCACCATCCAGGACAGGGGTGTGCTCACGGAGGGGCCCACACTGACCGTGAACTCATCTGGAACACAGCGCCTGGAATAAAACGGTTCTGACTAATCGAGCACCTTTGGAATCAGGAAAAAGTGGACTTGGTTCTCTGAGCTCTTGCCTGCTTTATCACATGACTTCAGGCCTGTGTCTCACCATATCCATCTGCTCCTCCTACTCCAGAACCTTAAAATTAAAGGGAGGCCTGAAAGGCGTTCAATATTGAGCTGTGTTGTTTTCACACCTGCAACTCCATCGAAGAAGAACCTGTTAACAGAGTGTACCCTAATGCTCCCACTGCACAGTAACCCATCCGTTCACCTCGACAAAACCTGGCATTGACTTCAAATCATCATTTGAGAAGTGCTTATCCCCGATGGTTTCTGTTGTGCAGCATCAAAGGAATTTCAGATCTTGAGGGAAAGACTGTTTTTGTCCTTGTAAATTTCCAATGTAACTTACAAGGGACCCACTGACCCCAAACGAAACTGCTATATCCTGTCAGTGGTTTGCCTTTTGCACCATAAAAACCAAAGTCAGCAGAATTCACCAGCCCAAGGAGCCTCACAGACGAGCCAGTGGGAAGGGTACAGGGACATGAGATTGAAGCCGTGTGACAAATCTGAGAGGAAATAGGCAACTGTTACCCTGATGGAATGAGAGGTGATTATTCTTAAAGTGGCCTTCGCTATTCTCATATCGTTTCCACAATAAAATCAGAAATGGGGGTGGGAGGCGCTCATTGCTCTTTAGTAGGAAAGCTTGAATTACAACCCTGGCTCCACTTCTGTGGTTTTCTGGATAAAGCACTGAGAACTTTCCTCACCTGCAGAATAGGGATGGTGGTATACACTATGGTATCTGACCCACCAACCTCCATAACTCTTCTCTAGTAAGAGCATCTCAAATCCATCTTAGGGAATAGCCTTCCTCCACTCTGGCCCCACTGAGCCCTCCCCAGTGATCATACTGGCACGACTCTGTCAGCAAAGGCAGGGTGGGGTGCTGACCCAGGCTGGGCCTGTTAGACTCTCTCCCAGACCCTCAACTCCTAACCGTAGGGGTCCCCAGGATGGACACTTAGGCACCAATTCATCTCAGCCTGGTTCTTTAGCTGTTCCTTCAATCATCTGAGCCTTCTTTATCCTCCCCATAAATTTACTTTTTGCTCCAATGAGCCAAAATTGGTTCCTCCTGCTTGCCACCAAAGAATTCTAATTATATTGCATTTGATAATTGCCCTGGCAACTCCGTGGATTGTTCTGAGAATCAAATAGACTGTGGGTGTGAAAGCATTTTACTAACCACAGAGTTCTGCATGGGTTTTGGCATTTGTACTATGTAGAGTCAAACTCTCAGTGTGTGCACACTGGGCGACACAAGTCCTGGATACTCTGGAGTTTCCATCCTGTTGGTACAGTGGAATTTGGGATACATTGTGCCAAGGAATCTCCCCTCAGGAGAAGAACAGTGTGCAGCTGGCCAGGCAGGTTTGGTGGGTGCCCACTCCCAGCAAGCAGGACTGCGGGCATCAGGAGCTGGATTTATAGCACACGGATTAGTCGGGATAAATTCCCCCAGCCCTCAGAGACCAACTACATAAACAAGGGGCGAACATAATGTCAGCCTGAGCTTTACAGCCTAAGGGACCAGACATGGGCAGTATGATGCTAGAGCTATAATTACCCTCATTGCGATGCTTTTTAAAATGCTCAGCAGTTTTGATGCTGATAATTGAGCTTACTGCCTTCTTGGTTTTCCTTTGTGGCTCTTTCCAGTCATGATATATGTGCCCAGAATGCTAGGTTTGTTCTTTTAAAAGAAAGAGCCTGCGGTGAGAGTTCGGGGTGGGCTTAAAGTCTGCTTAACCAGCTGAAGGGCTTCAGAATATCATTTCAAGAGGTCCGTGCTGGTCCCAGTGGTTTCTGTTGTGCAGCATCAAGAGAAATTTAAAGTCTTTGAGTGGACAGAAATTTAAAGTCTTTGAGTGGACAGAAATGATTATATACGTGAGCCACCCCTACCTCTTTAAGGTGTTCTTGTGTGGTAGGCAGTTAGATAGACATGTGCAGAGCAAGGACGATGGGCCAGGCACAGAAGGTCACCAGGGCAAAAGTCTCAGGTGACAAAACTGGGAAAACTCGAGTCACAAGGGACAAAACTGGGAAAACAAGGGCCTCACCCAGGATATTGCTGGTCATACGGTTTATATCCCCTGACCTTCCCTCCCCTGGCATGTTGCTAGTCGTGCTGGTTCAAATCCCTCAGAGGGGGGACAAACAAGAGGGCCAGAAAACAGTCCTTAAGCATTAAGCCCCCAGGACAATCGGGTTCTGACCCGCATCAAATACATCTAGGCCTCAGTTGTGTTTCAGCTCCAGGCCCAGAAAAGCAGCAAAACCAGACAAGCAACGCCACGGCTGACCTCAGGCCCTGATGCATTGACTAATGACCCCTGCCCTGGCATCAACCAATAAATGGAGACCACGACCCTGAAAGGACGCACCTGAAAAGATGTTAAAATATTCTAGTAAGATCCTCTCCTGGGATCTCCCCTAAAATACCCACCCTTAGAAGTCCTTAGGCCTGAGGACCCAGGAGGACCTAGTGTGTTCTCCCTCCTGGAAGCACTATGAGCTTTTCCCCTCCGACTCCCCCCCTTCCCTCCCAGGCATGTTACCTTTATCCTTCTCTCTCCTAACTCCAAGGACCTTTCCTTTGCCTCTGGAACTTGTTTCCTGAGCCCATTTCTTCTACCACTAACTTCTACCTCTGTGATTTTCTAAATAAACTTTATCCTATAGATTGAGTCATGGCTCTAAATTATTTCCTAGCCAGAACTCAAGTAGCAAGTTTGCTGACCCCACTGGTCTAAAACCTGGTGCTGTTCTCGCCTCTGCCAACACTTGCATAGGAGAGATTGGCAGAAGAGGCACTGCACTTCTCGATGTACTGTCTGGTATGTGCAAGGTACTGTGCCTGATGCAAAATGCCTGTCACAGTTCCTGCGGGCCAGCAGAATATCGGCTGGAGGGAGAGATGGGCCCTGTGCAGAAACAGCTTTACTAATCAAAGGTCGAAAAGTGAAAAGTGCCACCAGAGAAGCCAAGACAAATTTTCCTGGACGTTTCACAGAGAACGCTGAGAGGATTTATGTGGCGTTGCCTCTGTGAGCAGAGCGAGAAGGGATGGTAGGATATGCTGAGATGGTGGAGGGTGGGGAGGAATTTCAACTGAGAGGAAAGTTGTGTATAAGGGTGTGGCAGCTAAAAATATGAATCTAGAGTTTAAGCGGGGCAACTTGGGCAATGCCACTGTTAAGAAGTTATAATAGCCAAGTTTTAAGCCCCGATCTCTGTAGCACTTCCATAAACCAGAGAGAACTCAGCGGGCACTTCATGCTTTAGAACCTCACATGTGTATGCAGCATTGCCAAGTCTACAAAGGACTGAGGTGCCTCAGCGATGGCCTCTGACATCTGAGCCCTAGATTCTAGCCGGGGAAGCAGGGCAGGCATCTACAGTGTGTGCAGGGAAGGCTGCCCCCGCCTGTGCCTGTCCTCTCTGTGCACAGGCTGGACCTTCAGCAGCACCATTTCCAGATGAAACCGAGACACAAGGCGTCCAACTAAGTTATTTCATGTGTTGCTGCCTGATAAAGCCACGAAGAGCAGGCCTTCTCCGGCCCCTGACCGTTAGACTCTGGCCCATGCCTGCTGAGGCTCCACATGGCAGGAAGCAGCAAGCAAGGACCTTTGGAGAGCACTAGGGCATCCCAGCTCTGGGAGACGTGTGCAGCCTCAGGGAAATTTATAAATTGGAAATTTCAGATACAAACCCCACTTCCTTTCAGTGTGTTCGTGGTGCCGCTTGCCTATCTGGGCAGAAGATGGGAGACTGTGTGCCGTCTACCTCAATGTGGACACCTTCAGCTTTGGAAGGTGCTCATTGGCTCTCAGGATTCCCTAAAATAGCCCAGATTTTGTCCAGAAGGGACCTTGAAGATAACCTAACCCAAAGCTGTCATTATAGAAATGAGAAAACTGGTGCTAAAGAAGAGAGATGATTTATTGAATATTTATAGTCTGTTGGCCTTGGGGATTTCAAAATAGACAGTGCATTTGGCAATAAACAAATAAGAATGTGCATGAAATTATAATTTATGAATTCTTTTGAGGCCACAGATGGGAAGAAAATGCAAGAGTGCTGTTTATCAAGTGCTGCTGCCCGTGGCAACACAATAGTGTCTCTTAACTAATGAGGACTTGGGGGGAAGTTATCCATTGAATCTAACACGCAAGTCATGTTCTCCGCCTGCAGTCTTCAGGCACAATTCTCTTTTGATTTTGCTACAAGGCCAGATGGCAGGATGTGGCCGAAGAAAGATTAAAATATACTTTTTACTCTAGGACAAAGGAACTGTGAGCATCTCAAAGCCCTCTCATTAGGCCCTTCTCCCTTCTCTCTACCCCACCATAAGTTACTGCACATTAATTTGTATGTTTCATACACACTTGCCACGTGCAAAGCAAGCCCTGGGACAGCAGTCTCGGGCATAACTCCTGACCTTTAGCTAAGGAGGTGGAAGACAAAGTCCACCGTAGATTGAAATACAATATTGGTAGATTCACTCCCCCTCAAAGCTTCTAAACATAAAGGTCTGGAGGTGCAGCACAAAGACTGTGCTCTAGGGCACTCCGTGGCCTCTGTTAGACGGAGTCCATGACCAGCGAGTGGAGTCGGGCATCACAAGCCACATATGAAACCAACTCTCTCTTGGAACATTTTAGGAGATAGTGAGGAAATGGAGCAGCAAAAGGTTCCATGTGCAAAAATGGAGGGCTCAAAATATGGCATCTGGAGGCTTCACCCTCTCCAGTATTTGCTTTTTCCTTTGTGTTATGAGCGAATAACACAAAGGAAATGCGTTACCATCCACATTCTTGTAAGTAATTATGATTTGAAATATTATTATCAGCGTTAGATTTATCTTTGCCCCACAAGATAATAGAGTGTGTTTCCTTATGCCCATGAAAATAATGAGCTGAAAGATTTAAGAACATAAAGAGAAAAAAATTGAATTAAAATCAATGCACAATGAATGATCCCCCATAATATGACATTTGTTGTGCTAGGTATTGGGTATACAAGGGTGATATGGAAGTCAGTACTTACCTTGAATAGTTTAAAACAGGGGTCCTCAAATTTTTTAAACAGGGGGCCAGTTCACTGTCCCTCAGATCGTTGGAGGGCCGGACTATAGTTTAAAAAAAAAACTATGAACAAATTCCTATGCACACTGCACATATCTTATTTTGAAGTAAAAAAACAAAACGGGAACAAATACAATATTTGTATTTGTATGTGGTCCACGGGCCATAGTTTGAGGACCCCTGGTTTAAAAGAATGAGATGGTGAACATAAACTACTTATTTCTCAACAAATGGAAGCTGTTAGGGTGCAGCCTTGCCCTTGAGAATGTCACAAATTAGACCCACTGTTCTCTGGGCCCTGGTGTAGCCTCCTGCCCATGTACACTTTGGGGAAAGGGCATTGCACACAGGGCATCTTAGGGCAGCAAGGTTTTGTCCATCTCCTGAAGGACAGTCAGCATTTGCCCAGGACCCAGTCTCCTCTGTGTCTGCCATTCTGATGATGTGTGGAAGGTGAGAATCCCCATGATGCACCTGGCCACCCGAGCAGTGGCATCCAGGTGGCAGGGAGATGTTGCCTGAATAAGCTGAAGAGTGGCACAGCGTGGCCCCCTGTGACTCACAGGCCTGCCATCTTCACTGGGGTTAGTGGGCCATTCTCATTATGTAACTAAACCTCGTTTTAATCTCCCCAGCATTACAGCTTGCAGTTAATTAGTCAGCTGCAGCTATGGATCTTAGAACATCACATAGGCAAGAGTTTCAGAGCCTCTTCCTTCATTTGTCTGGATAAAGAAACAGTACTCCGTAACGAATGGTCACTTATGTATAAACTCAAGGACACTTAACATCCACCTGGGCCTAATGCAGAAGAGGCACTGGGCTACCTGCTCCACAGGCTGAAAGGTCACTATTGCCATGGCTCAAGGAAAGCTACGTATAGTGCAAAATAGCTGCGCTACCAAGTAAGTGTCATAAGAAAAATACAAAACAAAACTGGGAAAGACTTCGTGCAAGAAGAGTGATTTCGCCGAACCAGTTTGGCTCAGTGGATAGAGCGTCGGCCTGCGGACTCAAGGGTCCCGGGTTCGATTCCGGTCAAGGGCATGTGCCTTGGTTGCGGGCGCATCACTGGGGGGGGGTGTGCAGGAGTCAGCTGGTTGATGTTTCTCTCTCATCGATGTTTCTGGCTCTCTGTCCCTCTCCCTTCTTCTCTGTAGAAAATCAATAGAATATAATAAAAAAAAAAAAAAAAAAGAAGAGCGATTTCATGTTGACCCGGAAGACCAGGGCAAGCCCAGTTCTACCAGGATTTGATTTTTCATTCATTAAATCAGCCACGATTTCCCAGCACATGGTGTGCGCCCACTAGTATGTTAGAGCAGCGGATATTCTTGCAGATGGGATCAGAGAGAGAGAAGCTGGGTCTGCATTGGTCATGTGTACTCGCCATTCCTGGAAGAGGATCACCTGAACAAAGACCTGTTGATGCTCCAATCCTGCACTCACCCCCAGACCCAAAATTCCCTTTAATTTCCTCTTTAGGCCGTACATTTTTTTAAATTTTGCTCTTTAAAATTCCCTTTGAAAGCACTGGAGTGAGTGCCTGAGCAGTTTATGCTCCCTGCAGTGGAGCCCCTTGAGCAGACAAAATCACCAGTTGTGGTTTCAAACCACATTTGTACAAACCATCATTTTCCCTTCTCGGGTTTCTAGGTTCTGTTCTCATACACATGCCAGGCTTATGAAGTTGTGCAAAGCTTAGGAAGTAAATTCCTCTCTAAGAAAGTGATTTATAACGTTACAGCTGTGGGCCCGCACACTGTCAGAATAAATCTGATTCCATGTTTCTCCAAGTTCTTCTTCATCATTTATCTCTCTCTTATTCCCTCTCCCTTTCTTGTCCAATCCACCCAACACACACGCATACACATGCACACACACAAGGCCCACAGCCCCTCGGATTCATTCTCATGTCACAGGGCTGTGGTGGGTCCCCCCCTGCCCCCCCCCGGGGGCCCACATTCCTACTTCAATGGTCCCACTCACTGGTGAGCCAGATGCAGGGCCTGTGACCCAGCTGGAAAGCCTGGGCTGAAATGTCAGCTTCGAGGGGACTCCACAGCAAGAGTCTTCAAATAAATATTGTCCAGGCATTGGCCAAGCCAACTGAAGTCAGCAGAGCCTTTCTGGAAGTCCCTGACTCTCCACGTAGTATTGTAAATAATTTTAAAAGGCAGAAGCGAGCACTGTGTGTTCCTTTCTCATGGCAGAAGCAGAACCAGGTATCCCATAGGCTGCCAGGAGCCACAGCACTGTACCCCGTGAAGTCCATGCTAGAAGGGGTGTCTGTGCCTTTAACAGGAGGATAGCGAAGGCTCAGTGTGAGGACGGGTTATCTGATTTGGTCTGACATTTCTTCCCAATATACAATGCTGCCTACCTATTTTAAACAGGGGAAGAGGTAAATAGTTATCCCCAAGGTCATTTGCCTCCTGTCCCTTCTTTCCCTTGTAGCCTACAGAAGCATTTACACAGCCCTCGGAGATCCCTGGACAACCAGCTCCGACTCTCAATTTCTCTGCAAGAAGCAGGAGTGTCACCTACAGAGTTGAAACATCCTGCTTCCTGGCCCCAGATCAGAACGGTGGAGTGACTGGGTTTTCAGTTCTATCCTGTTTGTCAGATTTCGGGAAGACTGCTGGGATTTCTCTCCCGGGTGCCAGCCAGGAAGGAAGTGCTGGCCTGCTGTTCTCCAAATCATGGTCAGCCCCCCTCTCCGGCTTTAACTGGAAAAGGGAGAGAAATGTATTGAATTCTGGTGACATGTTCCCTACTAATTGTTCGATGTCCAACAAATGGTGTGAATAATTAATCATCTGCTGCCAGGAGGTAAATGCCTCCTTGAGAACAAACTGGACATGTCGAGGGGGCACTAGCGGATGGAGGCTGCCTAGTGAGCAGGCCTCATGCTCATCAAAAGGTCCCCTGGGTGAATCAAGAACCAAATTGGGGAGTCGTCTCCGAGGAGTAGGGAGAACTGAGATCGCACTGAGGGTTGGTCCAAGCAGCTCTTTCGAAATTACCCCGGAGCATGCTTGCTCCTGACCTGCTTATCAAACTTCACTTAACCTATTAAAAATATAGATTGCCCCATTTCAAAATCATAAAGTCTCATGGCTGGACAAGACTTTAACGCCAAGGATTTCAGCTTTCTGATGTTGATAAATAGGGTGGTTATGCAGAATTCTCAGAATAGGCTCCTCACTGCCACCCAAAACTCAGTCCCCCTTGAAGAGCTGTGGGAGGCTCCCCCACTCCGAGGCAGCACCCTCAGTGTCCCGGCCCAGCCACATGAGAACCATACCCACACAGTGCAGTGGTCCTGCTCACATCTGGTAGCCCTTCAATCCCCTTTACAGAGATATGTGCACCCACATCTCTCACGCATTTTGCATGCAGCATGGTTTGGGGTGCCCATGAGGTCCTGACCTCCTTTCAGAGTGTTTTCATTCACTTATGCCCCCTTCAAAGAGAGGTGTCCTCACAGAACCCCCCACACTCCACAGGTGGTCCCACTAGGCCAGGACAAGATGATCACTCCTCTCCTTCTAAATCAGTGGTTCTCAACCTGTGGGTCGAGACCCCTTTGGGGGTCAAACAACCCTTTCACAGGGGTTGCCCAAGACCATTGGAAAACACATATATAATTACATATTGTTTTTGTGATTAATCACTATGCTTTAATTATGTTCAATTTGTAACAATGAAAATACATCCTGCATATCAGATATTTACATTACGATTCATAACAGTAGCAAAATTACAGTTATGAAGTAGCAACGAAAATAATTTTATGGTTGGGGGTCACCACAACATGAGGAACTGTATTAAAGGGTCTCGGCATTAGGAAGGTTGAGAACCACTGTTCTAAATGCTGCACTTTCATTAACACGGCAGCAGCGCAACAGTCCAGTACTAAATATCACCTTCATTCTCAACCAACCTTTAGCCTGTTTTACTCCTGTTTCCGATAAATCCCACTGCCCCACCCTGTACTTCCGCTATTTGTTTTCTGGACTCAAGAGCTGAGTCCTTTGTTTGCTGGGTATTTTAATTTAAGAGTAAAGAGCTAAACCACAAATCAAACTTAAGGCACACCCATGCATGGCTTTTTAAAGTTGCTTCAGTACATACCACACAGAAAAACCCAACAGGAGAACAAGAACCGTCAAGTTGACATGAAGCCCAAACCACATTTCATTTAGACAATTACTGCCCCATTAATTTTAGTCAATTATTAATTCAAGCCCCTTGGTAACCAGGCAGCCTGAAAAAAATGAAGCCATCTATCAAAGCAACTGCTCGGGTGACCATGACAATGGGGCCATCCTCTCCCCTCGCTCTGGAGAACCACCGGGGCCGCGGAGAGCGGAGGGGCCAGGCACACACCCTGCCCTCACAGGCCTCCTGGTCTCAGGGAGGCTGGCAGAGAGCCAAGCGTATCGGTGGTCTCCCACACAGACCAGCTGGCCTGAGGCTCCCATGCCGTGAGTGGGCTCCCCACCCAATCCCACCACCAGAACTCATCAACACCATCACTGGGTTGCCCACTTCAAGTATCAAGATGTGCAAACTCCCTTCTTTTTTCCCCTTGATTTTCAGTCTCTAAATTGCAGTGATAGGAAGAGAGGAAAAGAAATAAGGGGGATACGAGGAAGAAAAAGAAGAGGAGGAGGCTAGTCACAAACATATAAGTCTTGCACCTCTTTTAAAACATGGACAAAACTCCACATGCTCTGACGTTTGTAGGAAAGCAAACTTGTCCACTGACTCCCGGCTTGGGAGCGAGAATAAACTCTCCCCTTCCAGCATGCACTGGCGGAGGAGGCTGCCCCTCAGACATCCAGGCCACCAGTCAGGGGTCAGATGCCCTGCACTCAAAAAGGCAGATAGGCGGGTTATCCGAGAACACTCCAACTAATGTGACCCTGAGCTGTTGCCCTTCCTGGAGCAAGCCTGGTTCCCATTCACGGTCAGGGTGAACCAGAGTTCTTGCCTGCTAACTGGGGCTTATAAATTAATTGATCACCAGAGATTGTTCTTCCTGATGATCCTCTTTTCTCCTCCTTGGTTCATAAATCACTTTTAATTACCAACCCACAAGCCCTCCTTTGAACTCACTTCTTTGACATGGCTTTTGGTTAAAAGGAAAATCGAGCACAGTTAGAAGTGCAGTTAGGGCTTTTTCCCTGAACACTCCCATTACTTTGTTGTTGTTATTACTCTGATGTGGGGTCTGTGTTGGCCAGAGGCACCAACTCCACTTACACACAGCTGGCAAATGAAAACAATATCAGAACATCTCCGTTACACAGCAGGCTTTTATATGGTGATGTTTCATATTTTACTGCCGTTTCCTTTGGAAATGCTCAAAGCAACGACATCTGTTTCCTTTCATTGGGATTTTTATGTTCTTTCAGCCAAAAAGGAGAGGATAGAGTTCATTAATTCAGCATCGTAATAATTACAATATCCACATAAATTTTGTTGGGTTTGGTGTTTTTAAATATTGAGGATCCACCATCCCCTTCCCCTCCCGCTTCCTTCGTTAAGAAGTGAAGATGAAGAGAAAACTGGTAAACCTCAGGGTAAGATTCCAGAGGTCTTGCTGGCTCTCAAGAACTTGCCACGGGCTTCCCAGAGGTGAGGTGACATTCCCCGCCTGCCACTGTCCAATCCCTCGGGACTACAGAATGAGGTGCCATTGGCCAATCGCCACGGACAGAGGGAGATGTAGACTGCCCCACATTTTATTTCTTGAAGAAAGCAAAATAATATGTCACAGATAAGCAAGGGCAAGAGATGGGAGTGGAAGGAGGAAGGGCCAAGACAAGAAAATCCACATAAGTTAAGAAGTTTGAACTTCTTCCTAAAAGCACAGAATCCACTGTAATTTTTAATCAGAGGAGTGACTTGATGACAACACATGCATTTTAAAAAGATCACTCTAGCTGCAGTTTGGAAAATGGATTGAAAAAATACGAAGATTTGAGACAGAGCAACTTGGGAGGCAGGCACAGTGACCTGGGCAAGAGCTGGTGGGGCCCCGATGCAGGAGCCAGTGGGCAAAGGGACACATGCACGGATTTGAGAAGCATTTGGGACACAGAATTCACAGGACATGATGATTGGCTGGACGGTGGGGACAAAGGACAAAAGGCCTGTGAGGTCATTCAGTGTGGAACAAAATCACAGACTCCCATTTAAAAGTCACATCTAAGAGATACAGGAAGATCCCATAAGTGATCAGACATGGGAAGGCTCCAGATCAATTGCAAGGGACAACTTCCCCTTTCTCCCCCAATGCCTCAATCTCTGATGACCGATTGTTTCCCAAGTGCCTGGGGAGAGTGGGGGGTTCCCCAATTAACCTACCCGGGGTGACTGGCTACAATATTTTGGTCGATATTTTGTCCAAATTCTCTCATCACACAGTTTAGAAATCTGTTCTGTGTTTCCAGCGCATCAGACCCTGAATATTGGGTTTAAGTGCAGTGGCAAGAGACCTGCAAATGAATCCATTTCAGATTATTATTTATTTCTGGTTTAGGGTAAAAACAGGCAAATAAGACTGTCAGCAGACTAAGTAAGCAGCCAGGATTGGAGGCAGGAATGGAGAAAAGTGTTGACGGAAGGACCAAGCACTTCCGCAGGAAGTGAAAGCTGGGCTTCGCTGAGGATCAGCTCATACTCTTGTTGCCTTCTGACTGCTCCTGCAATCTCAAAAGTGCTTTGCGTGGCTTTACTTTCTGCAATTTAAAGGACAAGAGAGTTCATGACAAGAAATTTCTTCAAAGTTGTGATAAGCTTCTGCCTTTGACTATTCTCAATAACTTGCATGTACAAAAATCCTATTTATGTGTCTGTGTTGGGGGAATGCTATCACTTATCTTGCCCAAGTGGGCTCAAGACCACACACCTCAAAGTGACTGTCCCTAGGGAATGGAGCCCACTGATGTTGCCTCTGGGAGCCCGAAGGCCCCGTGGTGGCCAAGGCCAAGTGTGCAGAGTGGAAAGCAGACTGGCCTTGAGAGGAGGCCAAGTCACACCTGCCAAAGGTGGGAAGGGGAAGGAGCCCACGTCCCTTCGTGCCCAGAGTCAGTGTGTCAATTCATCACACATTCTCAGGGCCAGTGAAGCAGTGTCAATGAGATCGAAAGGCCTGTGTTTGCACCCCAGGATTTGTTTGTGCAGAGAACAAGTCCTAGTGGACCCTAACAATTTGTCTGCATTCTCATGGCTGCAAATACCCCCGCTGTCAGAGACAAACAGCGGGCACCTTGTTTGTGAAGATGGTAAATTGGAGAGGAAATCAGGGTTTATTTTTCCTCCCCGTGTTTAATAAGCTGTGTGATAGGTAAAGAGTGGCAGAAATAATGCTTCTAATAATAGTAAGCTTAATCGGCATTAGCTAAGTCAACAAAACAATGGTGCCAGTGGTCTAGATAAGTCTACAAGGAACACAGGAAACATTCCCATGTTTGGAGTTGTTTTCGTACAAAATATACATGGCAAAGGCGGCGGGTGGTACCAGCTCTGTGTTCTGAACAGCGTGTCAGGGGTGCTGGGTTGTCCCCAAACCCACTTCAGTCGGCTCTTTACAGGCACCTCAGCCTGGGATCCAGCCTGGCAGCGACGCTGTGCAAGCCAGTCTCAGCGGAGCTTACAGGTCATACCTGGCCCGCCTCGGCCTAGCATGGGTGGGGAACTGAATTCTCTAAGAATAAGCACATGAGATGAATCTTGCTAAAGAAAAATGGTCAAGAGTTCAGGGCCAACAGTGATAAAGAAGAGGATCCGTTTAATTCTGCTGGGTCCCCAGGAAGCCTGGTATCCTGGTTGGGGCACAGGACTTGAGGTGAGAAGACCCGGATGGGCTCCTCTGCTGCTTTGCTAAGTAGGGTGGAGGGAATCAGCTTCACTCCTGTGGCCTGCGCCTCCTCACCCTTGAAATAGAGCCACAAGCTGAGATGAAATGAAGCTAATGCAAAGCCCCCAAACTGGAGCCCAGTACAAAGGAGGATTTCCTTTTCCTGTCCACCTAGAGATAAACCCCTACCCATTGTTCTTCTTTCTTGTTGATTTTTTGTTGTTGTTAATCCTCACCTGATGATATTTTTCCATTGATTTTTAGGGAGAGTGGAAGAGAGAGGGAAAGTCAGAGAAACATACATGTGAGAGAAACACATGATTGGTTGCCTCCCGCACAAGCCCTGACCAGGGCCCGGGCTGGGGAGGAGCCTGCAACCAAGGTACTTGCCCTTGACCAGAATCGAACCTAGGACCCTTTGGTCCTCAGGCCAATGCTCTATCCACTGAGCCAAACCAGCTAGGGCTCCATTGTTCTTAAGTAGAGGTTGCATAAGAAAAAGGAACTAGAGACAAGCCATGAGTTTTGGGGTCCTTATAAATGCACTTTATAATTTATATCAATAATAATAAATATACTTAATGTTACATATAAATATAATTTTATAAATATAAATTACATTGCAAATTATACATTTTATAATACATCCTATATAATAAAAGGCTAATATGCAAATAGACTGAACGGCAGAACAACCGAACAACCGGTCACTATACTGGTTGCTATGACGTGTGCTGACCACCAGGGGGCGCGCACGGAACATGGTGGGCATCGGCAGCAGGCGGCAGAGCATGGAATATGGTGGGCGTCACCTCGGCAGGATGGTGGAGCAGGTGAGCAGGGGCATCAGACCAAGGCGGGGCACCAGTCACTGTCATCGGGGTGAGCCTCTGGTGGTTACATTAAATTATTTGCTCCCGTGTGCTGTGGTCCCATCCAGTGCTCACACCCACTGCCGGTGCCAGCAGCAGGTGCAAGTGGCAGCTGCCAGCCCAGATCACCCCTGAGGGCTTCCCCAGCTCCCCCTGCTCCTGAGGAGCGATTGGGGCAGCAGCCACCGCTCGCACCCACTGCTTGCACCGGCCTAAATCACTCCGCACCATCAGCAGGTGTGAGCGGGGCCAGCGCCATCAGTGCATGGGAGTGGCGGCAGTGGAAGTGGTGGCGGCGGTGGGAGTGGAGCTGCAGCAGACAGGGGACTGGGGGCCGCGGCAGGAGGGGCCAGGCAAGGGAGTGGAAGATGGGCCAAGACCCACCCCTGTGCCCACTGCAGCCTCGTGACCCACAGTTCCTTTCAAGGTGCACAAATTCGTGCACTGGGCCCCTAGTGTAGTTATAAACATATATAATATAGAAATGTAGTTTATATATTATATATTTCATATATTTGTAAATATGTTTACATCTTATATAGTATATAGTTGTATTCTATTATATAATTATATGTTAAGTATGTTATAGATTTAATATATTATTACATATATATGTGTGTATCTCTATATATATAAAAGCCTAAGCAACCATATGACCAGCTATTCTATTATATAATTATATGTTAAGTATGTTATAGATTTAATATATTATTACATATATATGTGTGTATCTCTCTATATATAAAAGCCTAAGCAACCGTTATGACCAGCTGGTAGCTATGACACGCACTGACCACCAGGGGGCAGACACTCAATGCAGGAGTTGCCCCCGGTGGTCAGTGCACTCCCACAGCCAACCTCTCATGGCTGGCCAACATCCTGCAGACCCTTCCCCAGCCAGCTGGCCCCCATTGGCCCCAATCCGGACTGAGCAAGATGGCCCCAATTGGCCCTGATCTCCAGTCAGGCGAAGGGATTCCACCTGTGCATGAATTCGTGCACTGGGCCTCTAGAGTGTGTGTGTGTGTGTGTGTGTGTGTGTGTGTGTGTGTGTATCACAAATACTTGCTAGGTGTGTGTGTGTGTGTGTATGTGTGTGTGTGTGTGTCACAAATACTTGCTAGGCGATGTGCTAAGTGCTTATACTCCTAACAACCTGTCATTATCCCCATTGTATAGATGAAGAAACTGAGGCAGGAGTTTCAGGAACTTGCCCTAAATCATCCAGACTCGTTGCCTGACCTCCTGGCAATGAGAACTGCAGGCTTTGGTGTCAGCTCTCGCTCTTCCCAGCTGAGGAGCTGCCCCCACCAACAGCAGGTTTGAATGTGAGTGAGAAATGATCCTCTACCGCAAACCACAGGCTTCTGTTGCATCCAGAGGGCCTGTGACACTCTTCCCTCATCCTTGCCCTCTGATGAGAATTGGTCTTTCACACTCACCAAAGTACACCCTCTGATGGACCCGCATGGTCCCCAGTTTACACCAACCTGGCTCTTTTCCACCCTATGCACACACACCCCTGGAATGCCCTCCTCCCTTCCTTCAACCTCTCCAATTCCTACTATTCTTTCAGACCAGGTCAATCTCACCCCTCCATAAAGCCTGAGAAAACTCCCGCCCGCACACCTCTGCCTTGTCAGAAGCCCGGCTGTCCTCAGTGCAGCCCAGCACAGCTTGATTCTCCCACAGCCATGCCGTTGCTCCCACACAGACTTTCAATTCCTTGAAAGTAGTGACTGTCATTCATCGTTTCTGTTGTCTCAGGCGCTAAACCTGGTGTGGAGCACACAGTAAAACCAGAATAGATTCTGATAAATTGATTGAATTGATTGATAGGTTTTAATTAAGCAGTAACAGCACCAGGAAAAAATGAGAAACAACTGGTGGCATTTGATAATGACACCAGGAAGGCTGGTTATTTGTTATCAGAAGTTCCATAAACTTCTAGCATGTGCTTCTTCTGTATGGAACAACCTAATTAGTTTTCTCATGAAAGCATCTGGATGTACCTTCTGGACACTCTTCAGGGAAGCAGTCACAGACTTACGAAGAGGTGAGTTCATTTACCATCATTATTAGCCAGTGACAGCAGTGACCTGAACCCCCAGGGCAGGCGGCAGGCACACTGCCCCCCCAGTCTCACTGCCCTGCACTCCTGCGGTCAGAGCAAAGCTGGAGGAACCTGATTTCTATCTGTGTTTACAGCACTCATAAAGTTCAAGCTCCTAAATATATGCAACCTGTTATGGCCTTACAAGCCGCTCCACAGAGGGCAATTGAACTCTCCATTTTTTGCTCTCTCGGTTAACTAACTAAAAAGATTTCTTTGTGCTCATGTAAAATACTAGAGCAACAAAAGCAAAAATAAACGAGTGGGACTACATCAAACTAAAAACCTTCTGCACAGTTAAAGAAACCACCAATCAAATGAAAAGGCAATGTTTGTTATTTTAAAATCTATGTTTTCTGACTAAATCACACATCATCAATACATTAATAACCCCTAAAAATACAAGGAAAGACAAAAAAATTAATTGAAAGTCCACTATCTACACTAATAAAAGAGAAACATGGTAATTGGCGTACGACCGCTACCCTTTTCATTGGCTAATCAGTGAGTATATGCAAATTAACTGTCAGCCAAGATGGCAGCCAGCAGCCAGGCACTGAAGCGAGCAGGGAGGCTTGCTTGCTGCAGACTCCAACGTTCCCCGCCTCAGTTGCCCGCCTCTCAGTTGCAACTCTAAGCAACTATATACTATGTTGCAAATAAGAAGCTAAACAAAACCCCAGAAAAGGGCTTCCATTCAGCCGGGCTCGGACCGCAACATTGTATCTATGTTTTCAGCAGCGAGGCCTCAGAGCTAAAGCTGGCCCAGAAAAAAAAAAAAAAAAAGAGAAGAAAACAAGGAGCGGTTGGAAGCTTTAGTCACTCGCCAGCCGGAAAACAGCCCTCAGCCCCTCACCCAGACTGGCCAGGCACCCCAGTGGGGACCCCCACCCTGATCCAGGACACCCTTCAGGGCAAACCAGCCAGCCCCTACCCATGCACCAGGCCTCTATCCTATATAGTAAAAGGGTAATATGCCTCCCAGCACCGGGATCAGCGGAGCAGCGAGGCTCCCGGCACCGGGATCAGCATGACAGGGGGCAGCGCCCAAACCCCCTGATCGCCCTGTGGCTCTGTGAGTGACAGGGGGCGGGGCCACAACCTCCCTATCCGCCCTACTCTGTTCGTGACAGGGGAAGGCACCCCAACCCCCTGATCAGCCCTCCTCTGTGCCTGATAGGGGGGAGCTCCCCAATCCCCTGATTGCCCTGCGCCTCTG
>NW_005359064.1:2071159-2078961 GCF_000412655.1 Myotis brandtii | reverse complement strand
CCCCCTCCACGGGCCCTGCTCTGTGTGTGACGGGGTAGAGCCATAACCTCCCCATTGGCCCTGCCCTGAGTGTGACAGGGTGCAGCGCCCCAACCTCCTGATCCGCCCTGCTCTGTGCATGACGGGGCGGCGCCCCAACTCCCCAATCGGCCCTGCTCTGAGCCTGACCAGGGGCTGCACTTAGGGATTGGGCCTGCCCTCTGCCACCCGGGAGCAGGCCTAAGCCAGCAGGTCGTTATCTCCCGAGGGGTCCCAGACTGCGAGAGGGCACAGGCCGGGCTGGGGGACCCCCCTCCCCCCGCCCCCCGAGTGCACAAATTTTTGTGCACTGGGCCTCTAGTCCTAATATAAACACCATTGATAATTTGGCCATCCTTCGTTCATATAAACCTTTATGCATGCATATATGCACACATAATGCTACCTAATTGAATCATGTCATACATAATGGTATATGAAGGAAACCTTTTAAAATATATCTCTAGGTCTTGTTTGTCAAGTTACGTATAGCCCATTTTTATTTTTCATAAAGTTTTGGCTATTCTCATTTTGTTTTCTAAATATAATTTTGGAAAAACTGACATTCTTATGATATTAAATCTTTCCATCATGAGATATATTTCTTCATATAAGTACTAATATCTTTCATATTAAATGTACTCATAATCATTTCATTGTGTAATTTTTACTGCTATTATGAATACTTCCTATTTCATTATCATGCAAGGTTTTGCTATTTGATAATGAATGGACTTTTGCATATCTATCTTATTCAGTCATTTTACCAAATTATCCTATAAATCCCAATTATTTTTACTAATGTTGCTTGTATTTTCTGGGTATATGATCATTTTGTCAGCAAAATATATATATATATTTTGTCCAATATTTATACCAATTATTTCAACATTATATCATATTGCATTAACTACAGCCTCTAAAACAGTGTTATTAAGTGATAATAGTGGGGACAGCTCTGTTGGTAATTGAAATAGTTTAGGATTTTATTACTTAGAATTATATTTGTAATGAGATATGAGTAGACAAAAGTTTTAGCCAAGAACAGAGGTCAGCAAACTATGCTCTGTAGACTAAATTTGCCACCCATTTTTTTTTGTAAATAAAGTTTTATTGGAACACAGCCCTGCTTGTTCATCTATGTATTTTCTATGGTTGCTTTTTGCTATAATTGAAGTGTGGAGTAATTGTGACAGAGACCATATGACCCATATCGTCTAAAGTATTTACTATCTGGCCCTTTGTAGGAAAAGTTTCCAACAACTCCTGGTCAAGAGAGGTTTGCTGTGGTAACTAACAACTCCAAAATCTCAGTGGTTTAACACATTTGTTCCTAACTCCCACAAAGCCAGCTGTGGGCCTGGACAACTTCCAGTCATGCTATTCTCCATGAAGTGACACAAAGTAGGCTGTTTCCATCCTGTGTGTCTACCATCACAACACAAAGCCTCTGGATCACCACGGTGGGGGGAGAGAGCACACAACGTTCCCATAATGCACTCTCTATGATGCAGCCCCGCCCATTAATCAAAACTACTCAAGTGACCCCACTGAGTTAGCTGCGAAAGGTCTGGGAAATATAACCATCTGTATGCCAGAAACCAGATATTGGTAAGCATTATTAATATCTACTAAACAGACTTTATTACATTTTAGTAACTTCTTTCCATTCCTATTAAAACATTTTTATTCTGTTGTTAAATTTTCAATATCTAATGGTATGTTCCTATGAATTTTCTCCATAGAAAAATAAATTATACCCATGAACTTTCTGTGAGGGAATCATTCAAGTGTTACTGCAAGAAAGTCTATTTAGTTAAAGTCTAATTATTTTTTAATAACAGTTGAATTATATATATTATTTTGCAACTATATTCATAAGTGAGATTAAATAATTAAGTTTTCCCCCCTTTTTGGACTATCTTTATTATCCTATATAATAAAAGGGTAATATGTAAATTGACCCTAATGGCAGAACGACTGGTTGCTATGATGCGCACTGACCACCAGAGGCCAGACGTTCAATGCAGGAGCTGCACCTTGTTGATCAGTGCGCTCCCACAGGGAGCTTCACAAGCCGGGCTGAAGGCTGTGAGCACAGCAGCAGTGGTGGGAGCCTCTCCTGCCACCTCAGCAGTGCTAAGAATGTTCAACTGACGGCTTAGGCCCGAGGGCTCCCGGGCTGCCAGAGGGATGTCTGACTGCCAGCTTAGGCCCGATCCCCTGGGGAGCAGGCCTAAGCCGGCAGGTGGACATCCCCCGAGGGGTCCCAGACTGCGAGAGGGCGCAGGCCAGGCTGAGGGATCCCCCCCAAAAGTGCACGAATTTTCATGCACCGGGCCTCTAGTATTTTATGTAAGGGCCGGACTCAATCCTGGTACTCATTAAAATTGCTCAAGGAGGTCTTGCAAAATACTGATGTCCAGGACCAACTCCAGACCAACTGAGTCATAATCTTTGAGTAAGGATTTCAATAGAGTGATTTTTAAAACTCTGGTGATTCTAACTGTGCAGAATGTACTAAGGTGATGTTTATTTGTATCTTCTTGTATTCTAGGGTACACAGTATTTAAATTTTCTCATATACAATGTCTGGCTTTCTAGTACATTAGAAAATAAGAATTCTAACAAAAAGGAAAATTAACCTTTGGATTCCAGATAATTGAGGCAGAAGGCATGGAATTTAAAATAGCTATCCTTAAGATGTGCCAGGAGCTAAAAGATATTTTTTTAATTATTGCAGAGAACTAGAAACTATTTTTAAAAGGAAACTCTAAAACTGAAAAATGCAGCAAAATTAAGAACTGAAAAAAAAATTAAGAACTGAGTATAAACATGTAACCACAGATTAGATATAACTGAAGAGAGGAACAATAAAGTAGAAGGCAAAAAATATCCAGAAATAAAGCACAGAAAGACAAAGGAAGTAAAACACAAAAGACAGGGTGAGATACATAGGGGATACAAAAAGAAGTTTAACATACAAATAATTGGAAGCTTATAAGGGAAAAAGAAAGAATTTGGATAGAAGCTATATTAGAAGAGATAAAAAGGAAATTTTCCCAAAACTGATGAAAAATATAAAGTCACAAATTCAAGATATCTTTCAAGCCCCAGAAAGAGTAGACAAACAAACCCACACCTCATTATGAAAAAAAAAAAATAGACAATTCCCTTTAAAGGAGCAATATATAAACTAATGGCTGACTTCTTACAAAAAAAAAGTGGAACCCAAATGACAATGGAATGATATCTTTAAAGGACTAGAAAAAATTACTGCAAACCTAGAAGTGTATACCTAGCAAAAATATACTTCAAGAATGTAGGCGAAATAATGAAATTCTCAGATAAATGTTTTAGAAGAAGAGGTTGTAGCAAAGGCAGGTTATGAAGCATTAGACTGCTTAGAAACACTTTTCAACAATATCATGTGGTTAAACAATGACTCTGATAGTGGGCAATCAGATTTTCCTTTCTCTCTGCCTTGTTTTGGAAGCAGAATGGATACCTTTGGTAAACTGTAAAATGTGGGAAGGGTGACAGGAGAGGAGAACTGATGAGGAAGAGACTAGACTTCCTACAAATAAGGGCACAAGACAGCTGAAGTGTTTTAATAAGAAGAAAATAAAATAAGCATAATTACATTTATATTGGGGAAATGTCATATGTAAGTTAGAAATGCAGAAAATTTAACCACAGTTCACTTAAATTAGGGGTGGGGGGTGGTTTCCTTTTGTCACATGAAATCCAGCGGTAGGCCAACTAACATTAGTTCAGCAGCTCAAATATATCATGACTGAGACTTCTGTGATTCTCTTAGTCTTTACTTCATGGTCTCAAGATGTCTAGTAAAGGTAAAGCCAACCAAATTCACATTTCAACATGGAGAAAAAGGAAAATAACATAAGGGGAAAGTAGTACAAATCAAAATAAGGAAGTAAAACATCCCAGAAATTTTCAGCAGTGTTCTGTAAACAAGAAATAGGCCAAGCTGACAGAGAAATAAAAAGCATTTATTTGAATACAGAGGTGGCAAATGGGAGACACAGATTCAGGTAGCAGCCTAAAGTGTACTCCAAAAAAAAAAAAGACAGGCTTTATAAAGCCTCCGGTTACATGGGCAGTTAGTCCTCAATCTGGTCCTTTCAGGTAAACGAAGGCTTCTGATAGGTTAATTGAGATTGGTTAGTTTGGGTATGCAAATGAAGGATGCTGGTTGGCAAAATGGATTGGCTCTTTCAAAGTAAGGAACTTAGATGATCTGGTTGCCTTGATGAGGAAGGGATTAAGGTGCAGGCCAGGCTGAGAAGCTCAAAAGTTTCTGGAGAAATATGTTGGGTGGAACATGTGCAAGACAAACCTCTTTAAGGCCTCCTGGCTCTGTTTTGGTTCTCTTGACATCACAATTCCCATTCTCAGTTCCATTTACTTCCGATTGTTCAGGACAGTTATCACATGACCCCCCACCCAACTAGAAAGGAAGCCAAGCAATGTCATTTTTTTCGTGAGGCATAATGCCCCCCAAACAAAAGCAGAAGAAAGGGAAAATGTATACTGGGTCGGCAAGTGGAGATGCTGCTCTTCCAGCCTCACCAATGACACACAAAACCCGTAATCCTAACTTTGTAAAATTCACTGTGATGGCCGCATGGATTTCCAAAATACCTTTATTTGGAGCAGTAAATGTTTCTTAAAAGTTATGCTTTATTCTCTAAATGTGGTGTTTTTTGGTTTGTTTGTTTGCTTTTCGCAGATGCTTCCAGGCTGAATTTGTGGAACGTGGTTTGGACACCACCAAGATTGTTTTTATTTTTATGGTCAATAAAAAATGTTCTCTTAGAAGTCAGAGAACATCATTAGAAATGGTATGTTAAGGAGTAAACATAAAACTATTCCCCCAAAAGTTAACATCACATTTTTTTAATTGAAAATGTCCCTCGGCTTCATTCCTTTCAGCTGAGGTAGGTCGAGGAAATGTATTTATTCATTCTTAGAATGAACTATTTAATGATGCTAATGAACTCCACCTAGACCCTCTCTCCCTCTCACCCTAATGAGAAGCAGACATTCACAGTGGCACCCCCACCTTTGCTCTCCTTTCTAATGCAGACAGCTTTCAGCAGAATGAGCCACTTCTGGAGAATGCTGGTAATTCCCTTCTTCCAGGTAAACCATGCCAGGCAAAGGGGGAAATGCCCTTCTCATTACAGGAGGGAGACACTGTCCTTCCCCTCCAGATGGTGGCCATGGGAACAGATTTCCTTACCCAAAGACTTTCCAGCCTCCGCCCACCTGCCCAGGAATATAGGGAATTACAGCATGTTCTTTGAGGACAGAGACCAAGCTCTAATCCCTGACAATTAGCTTCTGATTACCAAGACACCCACTTCAAAGACATCCATCACCTCAAATAAACACACCACCAGCTACACAACTAGATAAAGAGCCAGGTCACCCCACCCATTGATCTTCCCTTTCAGAAAGCCCTGGGTGACCTCCATAACTGACCACGTAAGTAGCCCAGCTTTTCCTCTCCCACGCTGTAATTCTCCCTCTTGTGTTTTAATTTCATCAATAAAAAGAGTGAACCCGAGAAACCCTAGGCACCCCACCCTTGACCCCAATAAAAGCAGAACCCTAGATCCACACACCCTCCTTCTTTCTTCACCTTCGTCCTGGTTGTATGGCCCCAGGCCTGCTGGGTACCCTCTGAACAGTGAGTCATAAACCTTGTTTTTCAAAGTTCGCTGAAGGCTGTTGCTGAGATGCATCTTGCCACAACTTTGGCTCCGGTTGGGGAAATGTCTGTGGTGCCACAGACCCCAGGCATCCCTAGCTGACAGCATCACCATGGATAGGTCAAGACCCACACAGAACACTGCTGCAGACATTTCTAGCAAATCCTGGACCTGCATTTGAACAGCCCTTTAAAACGCGTCCCTCTGATGTCTCCCGATTCGTTGCCCCAGGGCCAGAGAAGGCAAGTACTGGGCCCTTTAGCAGGACAAGACAGACAAGACAGGCTTGGCTACTGGGAAGTGTATGAGAATTTTCTTCAGTTTACGAAGAACCAAAGCTGGAGAACTCAAATCACTTCTACTCCCTGCCCTTCATTATGCCTAGACCAGGAGTTGGGGGTGGAGGGTCAGACTACAGTCAGGAGCAGCGAGAAGGGCTGGGAAATGAGGGAACACTGGCCTAGGAAAGACCCTGGGGCCCTACGAAAGCTGTGCCTGAGGGGCACAGGCCAACTTGGGACAACTGGGCAGTCAGATGGCAGGGCCCTTCCGGAGCATGGGTGCTGTGGACCTGGTGGGTGCTGTGGACCTAGACTCTAGGCGAACCTATGACACGCGTGTCAGAGGTGACAGGCAAACTCATTTTTTTGGTTGATTTTTCTTTGTTAAATGGCATTTAAATATATAAAATAAATATCAAAAATATAAGTCTTTGTTTTACTATGGTTGCAAATACCAAAAAATTTCTATATGTGACACGGCACCAGAGTTAAGTTAGGATTTTTCAAAATGCTGACACGCGGAGCTCAAAAGGTTCGCCATCACTGACCTAGAGGGTGGCTGGTCCTCGGGGAAGAATCTGCAGAGCTCAGGAGAGGCCAAGAGGGCAGGTTCTCCCTGTAGGCACAGACAGGCACGACGGCAGGTGATGGGATAAGGCTGGCAGCTGCCACACCAGAGCCCCTGCCGGAGCCCTCACCCCACTGCCCACGCCACCACACACACACACACACACACACACACACACACGCTCTCCTTCCATTAGAACACAGCAGGTGTCCAAAGAAATAACACACTAAACAATTATTAAAAACAAAACAGCATCACCTGGACGGTTTTTTAATGATTGGATAAAGGATAAATTTCAAATGGAACAGAACTAAAATCGAATTTCTCCTCTTCTCCTGTTTACCAGGTGGAGGCTGGGGAGAGCCATCGCTTTGTCCATAAAACAAGGAAACTTTCTTTCTCAGCATCTGGGCCATGATACAGCTGGACTGACCCCACATAGCGTTTGTAACCTGCACTACATACACCAGGCTTTTCGTTTCCTGGGGCTGCTGTAACAAGCGACCACAAATTGAGTAGCTTAAAACAACTCACATGTATCGTACAAGTCTGGAGGTCAGAAGTCCAAATGGGTCACACTGGATTAAAATCACGGTGCCAGGGCGGCATCCCTTCTGGAGGGTCTGGAGGAGATGGCTTCCTCGCCTCTTCCAGATCCCAGAGGCGGCCACATTCCTCCACCCTCAGCCAGCAGCCTTGGGCTAAGGCCTTCTCCTGCCAGTTCTCCCTCCTCCAGGTGTAAGGACCTTGGGATGGCATTGGGCCCACCTGGTAGTCTCCCTATCTTGAAGTCTGCCGGCTAGCAACCTTAATTCCACCTGCCACCTTAACCCTCCCCTTGCTGCGCACCACAACAGCCACAGTTTCCAGGGATGAGGAAGTAGACATCGGTGAGGGCCGATATTCTGCCTACCCCAACTGACAAACGTTTTTCTCCTCTGTGGGCTTGTTGGAAGGATTGCATGAGCTAATGTAAGTAAGCTGACAGTCACAGGGTAGACATTCACTCAGTACTGGGTGGTTCCACCCTTGATCCACCCCCATCATTGCTAACCTGTGCACACACCTGCACACTCACCCCTTCCTCTACCCCAGTGGTTCTCAACCTTGGCTGCACATGAGAATCACCTGGGAATCTTTTTAAAATCCTGGGCCTCATCCTCTAGAAATTCTGTTTCTTTGTTAATGTTGTGGTGG
>NW_005359064.1:2050243-2070863 GCF_000412655.1 Myotis brandtii | reverse complement strand
AGGGTTTGAGGAACAGATGGTGTTGGTGGTGTCGAACTAAAACAAAACGTCCTTTGAGTTCTGAATCTTTTTAGGAAAGCCATTAGCCCAGTTCCTCTGTGGAACAAAGCCCTCCCCCGCTGACAAGCCGGAACTCCAAGTGAGCTCACTTCAGGTGCCGCTAATGCGGAGCAGCAGTGCCATTTAGCCCAAATAAAACCAATGAGGCTGTGGAGACTAACACAGTTACTTACCTAGTTTTAGAGCATAAAAGGAGCTCCAAGAGTAGGTGCTACATCAACCCAATAAATGCCTGTGGTTGCTTTCTCAAGCACATCATGATAGTTAAACTATTGGGGTTGAAATATTAAGGAGAATTTCAAAAGTAAAGCAAATTAGCACAATAGCCAACATTTTACAGACAGAGAGAGAAGAGCACCGAACTCCTCCTTCGGTGTGATGGCATGAAAGACGTGCACTCCCCTGAAGTCTCTTGAGAGGTCTACCCTGAAGGGCATTATAAGGAGTTAGTGGATGACCTGGCCATTCCTCAGGAGGACGGAAGCTTTATGGTCCTGAAAAACTCAACAAAATGATTCCAATTTGGCCCGGAAGGCATGGCTCAGTGCTTGCGTGTGGACTATGAACCAGGAGGTCACAGTTCAATTCCCAATCAGGGCACATGCCCAGGTTGCGGGCTCAATCCCCACTGTGGGGTGTGCAGGAGGCAACCAATCAATGATTCTCGCTCATCATGAATGTTTCTCTTTCTCTCTCCCTCTCTGAAATCAATAAAAAATATTTTTTAAAATTATTTTTAAAAAATAATTCCTATTTTAAGCCTATACAATTTATATCTAACTATAGTTGTTGTATAAATTTGACCCAATTATCCAAATACGGCCACATATATCTTCTTAATCGGGTTCCAGAATCAAACACCAAGCACTGAGGCTTTCCCAGGGGCGCCTGTCAGATTCCTCAAAAGGACCACAGCGATGCGCTGGCCGGCCAGTGCCCGGGCCCCTTTGACTTCACCTGTTGCAATGTCCACGCGTAGAATCCCTCCAGCTCTTCCCTAAAAAGCCAATCCCTGCTTGCTGGTCTCCAAACCCCAACTCTGTTCCACTGCCCTTTCCAAACAGGGGCCTGAGACTCTCCCAGAGAGTCCTCAAAGTAAAAAGTTTGAGGGGCTCCCTCAGGAAAACTGCCAGCTCTTCATGATCTATTCAAAGTTGCACATTGGCAACCCATTTTCCCCCAAGACTTGCCCATGAACTCCACTGGCTGATTTTAGAAGTTCTCACCTGAGCCACACACCCCTCAGGCAGGGTAGGAGCCCAGCTCTCCTCATGTTCCTCTCACTGCTTGAGAGCGGGGTGGGATTGGGACACAGACATGTCCCCTTAGCTGGAAGGACCCTGCAGGGGTCTGCCACCACCACCTCCCCTTGTAGGAAGTTCCACAAAAGCACAGGCAAATCCACCCACGCTACACCTGCCTCTCTGTTCTTGGATCTTTGCCTCATTTCCAAATAACCACTTCCCAGAATGACTAATGTTGGGAGCACCAATACCTTTCCAGAAAAATCTTAACCCCGGTCCCCAAAATCTCAACATTCTCTAAGAAGCCAGCATTTCCTAAATTCAGGGGTGTTTGGTCTTATACCTGCATGCTCATCTTGAGTGCAAAACTGAAATAAAGGGGAATGCCCTTGCACCTAAAGGCCTTTGCATTTTCTGGAACCTTCCCTGGAGCTAAAACATTCCCTGTGAACCCAGAAAGGTGTTTGCTAGATGGGGATAGTAAGTGGAAGCAGTAGAGTTAAAAGTATTATGCGCAGGATTCATGCACGAGTTGAGTGAGCCAGTCAGTCAGCAGTCTCATTGTGCAGTGGTTAGTGCCAGTCGCATCCGCAAATCGCGCGTGGGTGACAAAAGTAAAGTTTATTAAGTTAATTTTAGGGAACGTTGTGGAGTGAAAGAAGATGTAGTGTCGAGGATTGAGAAAGGTATGTTGAGATGGTTTAGACATATAGAGAGGATGAACGAAAGGAGATATAGACGAAACAAGTATACAAGACGAGTGTGGATGGGAGAGTTGGAAGGGGTCGACCTCAGTGAATGTACCTCAATCAGATTGAGGACGTTTTTAGCAAAGGCCAGCTTAGGAGTACTCTAATTAAGTTAATAACAATGTACCTACCTATATAGTTTAAATTTAAAAAATTTGGCTCTCAAAAGAAATTTCAATCATTGTATTGTTGATATTTGGCTCTATTGACTAATGAGTTTGCCGACCACTGACCTAGGGCTTTGGCCCAAGTTGAAAAATAACAATATACCCCTAGAAGAAACAACTAGTCAAAAATAACTTTCTTGACTTACATTCAGAATCCTGAGAACATGCTGCCTTTCACCCTTAGCCCCATCTTTAATGACTACTTCACGTACTCTGTGTTCACATATCCTTTTAATCTCAATTTTCTACTTTGCATACATGTTTTCAGCATCATGCTCGTACCACCAAACTTCTCTATCAGTTCCTTTGGAGTCTTCAAGTAAAATATTGCTTCTTCAAAGGACTGGTTCAGCATCATTTTGCTTAAATCTATGAATGACTCTTTTCCTGAATATAACCTAACAGTAATTTCAAGAAGTTCACCTTTGCACTCACGCTGCCACTAGTGTTTTGAGGTATCATTTGTGTAATCCCAAACTGAGGCATGGAGGCCATTGCATACTGTCTTCTGCCAGAATTGGGCTTAAACCTTTTTGTTCTGTTTTCTATTGACTTGTAGGTCCCTTCCTTACAGGGCCGAGGGAAATGAAACCAAGCCTTTTGGTCCTTATTATGAATTTAGGGATCTTCCACATACCAGTCCAAAAATTATATATCCCCTCGACATCAGTGACCTCTCACAACACTTTTCTGAATGCCTACTTTGGGCCCCATACCATTAAAACAAGTCCAACATGAATGCTGAGACTTTAAACTCCATCATCCCATTGACTCAAAACTATTTTTTTAACACTGATATCATCATTCTCCACTATCTTCTCAACTTGATCATGTTTATTAGCCTCTTGACTGCTCTGTCTCTGCTCAGTTTATCAGCTTTTACCTCCTTGTCTCCAACCCTTCAAGAATCTCATATGTATCACCTTTAAATCTCCACCACTATCAATGCTACATCAGTTAATTCATCATTGCTGTCTCCAACTTCCATTCTTCTGCAAAAATAACACACATGAGTAGAAGAAGGCCACTGCAGCTTTATGGCAGAAGGTTTCTATTTTCTTTCAGTCCTCTGGTGAAAAGAAAGAGAGGTGGCAATTCTGCTTTTCAATGGGGAAAAAAATGCCCTCACATTGAAGAAGCGCAATATTCTCACCCAGCAAGGTGACAATAACACCGGTCAAGGCTAACCACAGGGCAAAGCACTCCTTCCTTGTCTACATACATAAAGAGAAACACATCCTACCCGAGTTGGGTCTTGTGCCTGTCCGAATGGATACAACTAGGTTTCTTGGACTTTTGAGTTGTTTGCTAGTCATCCTACATCAGTGGTTCTCAACCTTCTGGCCCTTTAAATACAGTTCCTCATGTTGTGACCCAACCATAAAATTATTTTCGTTGCTACTTCATAACTGTAATGTTGCTACTGTTATGAATCGTAATAATTATATATGTGTTTTCCGATGGTCTTAGGCGACCCCTGTGAAAGGGTCGTTTTACCCCCAAAGGGGTCGCGACCCACAGGTTGAGAACCGCAGTTTTAGAGTATCTTGAGCGTAGGAAAGAGATGATCTGACTTAACATGAAGGGGGCTAGGGGTGGAGTCAGGGAGATCTGTTAAAAGACTATGGAGAACAGGAGGGAAAGGAAGGGGTCTCGGATCAGGGTGGTAGCAATACAGGTGGTGCAAAGTAACTGGATTCTGGGGGTATTTTGAAAGTAGAGCCAACAGAAGTGTTTAATAAGATGGGCACATGAAAGAAGGAAAGAATCAAGAACAACTCCAAGGTCTGTGGCCTGGTCAACCAGAAGGATGTCGATGGGGAGACTTGGACGAAACAAGTGTGGGAGTGAGGACATACCTAGTTTGAGGTGTTGAAAGGGTGTCCGAGGTGGTTGGGTATATAAGTCTGCAATTCAGGAGAGATATCTGAGCAGGAGGTTAGATCTTTCAGCTAGATCAGGGGTTCTCAACCTGTGGGTCATGACCCCTTTGGTGGTCTAACCACCCTTTCACAGAGGTTGCCTAAGACCATCCTGCATATCAGAGATTTACATTACAATTCATAACAGTAGCAACATTACAGTTATGAAGTAGCAACGAAAATAATTTTATGGTTGGGTCACAACATGAGGAACTGTATTTAAAGGGCCAGAAGGTTGAGAACCACTGAGCTAGATGAAGAGGAAAGCCAATGAGTCAATGGGGGAATGAGAGGGACATATGTAATATTTTCAATATTTAACTTTTTAAAAAAGAAATAAATAATAAACTGTTTCATGTGCTGTTTCACAGCTATAAATCTATTTCTACCCACCCCTGTATATGCATGCTTTATGCAATATGCAATGCATATACACTATGAATGCATATAGGAGCATCTATATATATAAAAGCATAAGCAACCGGTTGGTAGCTATGATGCGCACTGACCACCAGGGGGCAGACGCTCAATGCAGGAGTGGAAACCACAGGCATGGAAACATGGAACAGACTGATGAATCTCAGAGGGAAGAGGGGAGGGGAGAGGAGAGGGTGGGAGATTAACCACCAAAGATCTTATATGCATACTAGAAGCCTGGTGCACAGAACCCTGCGGGGATCAGGGTGAAACCAGCTCTCTGACATTCCCCGAGGGGTCCTGGATTGCAAGAGGGTGCAAGCCAGGCTGAGGGACCCCACGGGTGCATGAATTCATGCACTTGGCCTCTAGTGTATATGTATGTGTGTGTGTGTGTGTGTGTGTGTGTGTGTATATATATATATATATATATATATGATACATGCATATAAACTGAATATATTTTACATAGAGAATATAATGAAGCAAATGGGGCAAAATGTTAATAACTGATGAATCTACCTAAAGAGTGTATGAGTGTTTTTGTACTTATAATTTCAAAATTGTTTCCAGGTTAAAAAAAAAATTTTATTTGGTTACCAAAACATACATATTGATTTTGATACTATTAATATGTATTTACATTAAATATTATATATATTTGACACTCACCTAGGCATTTAGAAAGCTATTAAGTTATCTCTGGGGAGTGAGATATTGGATTTTTCCTTTTCTATAATTTCTAAGCCTCTATAATCAATGTTACCTTCATAAAATAAAACAAAATTTTTAAAGTATATCACATTCGCCCAGCCGGTGTGGCTCAGTAATTGAGCATCAAACCATGAACCAGGAGATGGAAGTTTGATTCCAGGTCAGAGCATATACCCGGGGTTGTGGGTTCAATCCCCAGCAGAAGGCAGCCAATCAATGATTCTCTCTTCTCTCTTATGTTCTTATTTCCCTCTCCCTCCTATGAAATCAATAAAAATATTTTTTAAAACATATCACAACACAGGCTGCTACCTTGAAAAATAGGCTCCTTCTTTAAATCTTAACATGTTTTCACTTTCTAACTCAAAATCATCCATTACCATTAAGCAGCTATTAAAACTTAAATTCTTGCCATATTTTTGACATGATTAAAGAACAAAGTAAATGCAATTTTAATGTCATTGTGTACCATAAACTATGCAAGGTTCTTTAAAATAGGTTTTACAGTCCTCATCACAACCCTACAAAGTTACAAAAGAGACATGTGGAAAACCAGGCAGCGACACTGATGAGGAGGCTGCACTTTGGAGAGGTTCCACCCTGTGTTCAAGGGCAGAGCTGCGACCCGAATCTGACAAGTTCATCTATCCTCCAAAACCCGCACTGCATACATCCTGCTGCCTCTACAGGTTCTTTTGGTGCATACAGATGCCTACAGCTGCAGAACTGTCTAAATATATTGTTAATTTTTACCCCAAGTAATCAGTCAACTGTCCAATTGTCCACCTTATATGTACATAAGTCATTGCTAACATTTGCTGAGCATCTGCTTTGTGCCGAGCTCTGCTCTAGGTGCTGTATCTTTCAATCCCCTTCACACCCAGTGAAGTAGGCATTATCCTGTCTTAGAGGAGAAAGCTGGATCACAGTGAAATAAAATGCCCAAGGTCCTAACTAGTGAAGTTACATAAATAAGTGCAGCCGTGGGCAAACTACGGCCCTCGGGCCGGATCCGGCCCGTTTGAAATGAATAAAACTAAAAAAAAAAAAAAAAAAAAAAGACCGTACCCTTTTATGTAATGATGTTTACTTTGAATTTATATTAGTTCACACAAACACTCCATCCATGCTTTTGTTCCGGCCCTCCGGTCCAGTTTAAGAACCCATTGTGGCCCTCGAGTCAAAAAGTTTGCCCACCCCTGAGTCCTAGTGTCACACCAGACCCCACGCTCATAACCACTTTAATATGCTTCCTTCCCATACTCATGCTTAGTGCTTGAAACTATGTTAAATACCATTTATACAGCCATCAATCTAAGTTAACCTGTTGAAAGGCCACCTATAAAGAGCCTGAATTTCAAAATACCTTGTATTCTTGAACCATATTGCAACCACACCCCAACTCCTAGCCACTAGTGCAGTGTGTAATAAGCTTTAGATGTTATTCTTGACACCAAAATTTTGAAAAGCAGAAACAATGTAAACTCCCAGTACCCAGTGACTGAGTCCAAAAGTAAGGTCTCATTGATATTGAACACCCTTAGTCAATTTCACGGTATCATTGCCTTTCTTTCCTCAAAAGCAGCATGGCACAGTGAAGGACCCAAGACTTGTTCTACCACAGTAAGCCTGGGCAAACTTATTTCTCCAAGTTCGTTTCCTCTGTTAAAAAGTTGGAAAGGTTCTAAAAGGGAGGGGTGTGTGTGTGTGTATCCTGGCACACAATAGCTACTCTATTATAGTCTTTAGTGCTCCTCAAACTTCATGCCTAGGTTTCAAATGACCATTTTTGGACATTCTGGACCTAATCATCTGTTGACTAGGTCTAAGTGTCTCTAAGTGTTTTTCACCTCCTAATAATAGGACCCCTTAGATCCCATTGTCCAGAACTAATTTCCAATCTGGTATCACCTTATCTCACCTCCACTCTCACTAGTGTCCAGTACAGGACAAGTACTCAATGTTAGTAAGGTGATGAGTATCTAAACCAGGTTCACAAACTCAGATGAATACAGGGATTGTGCAGGTAACTAAGAAGGTTATAACAAGAAGTGATGGGAATTGCAGGTAAAACTGAACAGAGGTTTTTGTTGCCTATGGGAATGCAAGTCCTGTGTTCCAAATCTTGGGGGGATTTTTCAAAAGAATTCCATAATTTTATGTGACATTTCTCCATTTTCAAAACATGCAAGAAAAACTACCGTCACACCAACACACAAATCTGTAGCACAGGCATAAACACATAAAGCAAGGATACACAGGAACATAAAGATCTCACATTTACTCACACACCTCATCTCTTCATAAAGTATGTGCACATGTATAAATACACATATAGTCACACATACAGGCTCTTATTTGTCTGGCCAGCCTTCCTATCTCAGTCCCAGAACAAACCACCACCACGTGCAGCTTCAGCAGCAGTGGCAGGGCCCTTGTAGGTACTGGTGTCATTTCAATTCTAGCACTGGCATCAATAGAAAACATCACTGCAAAGGTCCAAGCTGGTAGAGCAGAAAATGGTATATTAGTTCATGAAACACATATGAAGACCCTCTCCCCCCAGGGATATACTTCGAAGTATGGGGACTTCCAAATAAGAACTTTTAGGTGAGGGTAGAGCTATAGAAATAAAATTATGTGTAAAGGACATTTTAAAACATGCAAAATTCACTATATACTATTACATACACGTGTAAATACTAGTATTGATGCAGGAACAAGAATGATATGCATAAATTTCAGGTTAGTGGTTTGACAAAGGAAAATGTGATTGGGGAAGATTAAGGGGATTTCAGTTACCATTATCTTTGATGACTTGTTCTTTAAAAGGAAAATATCCAAAGCAAACATAGAAAACTCTGAAGACTGGAAGAAACTCGATAATGAAAATAAAAACAAAGTAGCAGAAAACACCATTCTGCAGGCACTACAGTCCACCTATACCCACCCAATTGTGGGATGGGAAACATTATTTAAACATAAAACTCCATTTTCTATCGACATCTGCAATGCAGTTTTTTAAGAGTTAGAAAATCTAATCATTGGATGGAAAAAATTTGCTTACATATTTAAGTAGTTTAAACACTATTTGTTGGGAACACTTATAACATTTAACATCTCAACCAAATACAGAGATGTTACAAGACTTGTTAAATACTCCACAATGGTAGCTGTAGGCCTCATATGGCATAGCAATCAATGCAAATAATTTTTAGCACAAATTTTTAGCGCTTTGAAGTTCATGCTGAAAACCTTTCAGTATACATTCAATATACTTATCTCCCTGAAATTTCCATTCCACCACCACTTATTTTACAAAGGAACCACTTTATCCAATTATAACTTTTTTTTTTCAATTATAAGACTCTTATCAAGGTATTTCCTAGTTGCAAACCCACTTATTTTACAAAGGAACCACTTTATCCAATTATAAGACTTTTTTTTTTTCAATTTTAAGACTCTTATCAAGGTATTTCCTAGTTGCAAACTGTAGAATCTTGGTAATAAACCATGTTTTCTTAAAACATATGTAAGTAAATTTCCCAGTTGACAAATTCAATTGGGGGGGTGGGGGGAGGGAAGTACTCAAAGTGAAAGAGAATTTTTCCCTTGGGGAGATGAGTTCACTTATGTGATGAATTAAACATGATTACTAGACTTTTCAAAGAAAATCTAAATTTTATTTCAATAATTTCATAGAACTTGATGGCAAAGTACACAAAAGCACTCAAGGAATACTTTGCAACACAACTTTTCATTCTCAAAAGTTTATCTTTAGGTTGAATTTTTAAGTGAAATATTTCCCTAAATTTACTTCAAAGTAGTATGATACACACCCTCACATACTTATCTACATATTATACATTTAAGGATATACAATTTGGATTAAAATAACACACAAAGAGCAAGTTGCCCTTTTTATATTACTGTAACACTACATTAAAACTCTTTATATAACTTCTAACAAACCTCTACTTCTTGAAATAAAGAATGTGCTAAAATAAGGAATTATATTATTCTGGAATGTGCAACAGTACTTGCAATTCCAACTCTTCATAACATTTTTTTTGGAACTTAGGTATCAATAACTTATAAAAAATCTTTTTTTCCCTTAAGGTTCTTAAGTATATTTCACATCCTGTTCTTTGTAGAATCATAAGTAGTATCAAGAATTTAGAACATGAATGATCAAAATTCTCTAGCCCTGAAGTTACATAAACCATTTCTCTAAGTTCTATAGCCTCCTTGATATAATACATTCATACATTTGCTTACTAATGTTCACGTTGACTTTGTTCAAGAGCTGTATTGCTAACGGGCAGTTTATTTCATCTCACTTGTTTTAGAGATAATAGCGAGGAAAAAAAGCTTGAAAATTTAAGACCAAGTCTTCACAAAGAAATATCAGTTTTAAATACTGCCTTTAAAGTGAACTAAAAAGCGACATAAAATTACCTAACCATTTTTTGTGAAGACAGTACTTGACTTGGACCAGGGTACAAGTCATTTCCTTTGCATGGCAGATTACAATGGTTAACAGCATGGATCAGACTATCAGGATCCAACTTTACATAACTCCTGTCCTGTTATGTAAAGCTGTGTAAATCTGAGCATGTTTAACCTCTCTAAAGCAGTCTGCCACCCTGCGCCCTATACAATACAGGTAAGAACAGTACCTACTTCATAGGATCTAGATGACTAAATGAGTTGACATAAAATACATAGCAGGTGGTAATAAGCATCTTGAAAACCATCTATTACTTTGAGAAATATATAACGGGCAAAATTAATTTCCTAGGTGGATAATCACTTTAGGTGTTAAATTAAGTGGTAATTAAAAATGAGCCCATAAAATTTCTTAAATCATTTATTTTCATACAGACAGCTCACTTATTTACAAGTTTAAAACGTTACTGGTATTCTAACTTTACAAAGATAGCTCTTGCACTAAGCAATAACTAAAAGTGACTCCTACAACTTATTTTTAAAGATTAATATACAAAGAATTCTGAAAACACAGCTTCCTATGCTGTAGGACTAAAGCCTTGCTTAAACCTATTTTGTATCCAGCTTTGACATTTAAAAGCCTATAATATAAAGCAATTGTCTGGCAGCAGATTAAAAGGAGTAGAGCTTAAAAACAAATGACCATGCCAGGTATCCACTCCAGATGAATCGTTTTTCTACAGGTACTGCTCAAGCATCACTTAAATTCATCACATGAGTTAATGTACTATAGTTGAATACCAATAAAAATAAAAGTTATCTTAATAGTTCACTTCACCTTCTTTCAAGATGGGTATTACATACATAAACAACTGGAAAACAGGACTGAGTTTTAAAACAAAAGAAATATCGATATGCCTAACTAGAAAAAGAATTACCTGGCCAATCAAGTTTTACATTATAAATAAAATATCCATGATCTTAAGGTGATCATAAAAATAAAGCAAAGTATTTTACAGTCGCACTTGGTTTTCAATAAACTAGAGAATTAAATGAAAAAAATAGGATAGTTATAATTTATGAATATAGGGAAATGTTCATAAAAATTGATACTGCTGGATGTCGGATTTGGCATTTTTTATTTTTTTATAATGTAGTTTTCATATTCTCTGAAATGCAAACATGATTATTTCTACAATCAGAAACACAGGAAGATAAAAGGTTCTTTTTCTTTAAGGATGAATGTCCAAACTTCTTTGCACCAGTCCCCAACAGGTTGGGCACCACTGTTCCTGCACAGCACTCTACAGAAGCAAGGCTCCTACCAACAGTGTGGGCCAGCGAATGTGGCACTGCACCAGCTGATTCCAATTTCCCACTAACAAGCAATTAACCTCTCGGTGATTAGACAAAAATCTCATCTGTCATCAGAACTCAACGCCCAGTCAACAACTGGCTATTATTAGTTAACACAACATAAACATACAAACCATCACAATCTTTTGAAATAACATTACTTTTTTTTTTGTTTTTTTTTTAAAGGAAAATGACACATCACTACATTTTTAATCAGTTTATTTATTCACAGAACAGTTTAATTTCCTTTGAAAGCTAGAAAATAAAGATCATTTACCTTCTTATTTTGTTGTTTTTCCATATGGTAAACATTTTCCCCTAATTCTCATAAAGGTCAATTTTTAAAAATCTACCCACACACCAAATCACAGAATAGGAATGTGCAAACTCTAGGAAAGCTGTTAGTTGATTGCTTTTAAAGTGGCAAAAGATCACAATTTGGGATTATACTGTGAAAGAACTCTTCTTTTTTGCCTTGCTGATAAAACTTGTTTTTGAAGTGGCGTATTTTGAATGATTACAACCCTAAAGTAATTCCCAGCGTAGATAATATTAATTTTAGGAGAAGTTCTGAGCAAGATACTTGAAGAAATTAGTATTATTTTTTCTTTGACCAGAATTTCTGAATTTGATACATTTTTTTCCAAGTGTCACTTTTTTAAAGGTTACACACTTAGAATATAACCCTTAAATTTGCTTCGTGTAAATACAAGAATGGGCAAAAGTTAAGGTAATTAGTTATAGAAAGAATGAAGGTAAGTGCATTTAGCGTCACATATGAACTTAAGGCCTTCGTTTCTTGATTGTGATTTCAGTATTAGCAACAATGTTTTCCCCTCATGCTTACACATACAAGTAAGCAGACAGACAACAATTTCTAAACATGTAAGGAATGAAGACAGACAATTTAATCTGTTATCAGTCAATACAGTTGGACTCTTAAAGTAACCAGTGGTAGTAAAATAACCTGATCACATTTCATACAGCAATTAAAAGGAACAGAAATTAAGTCTCCTGATCTGTAAAGCAATTAAGAAGCCCACTTACACTTTTTCTTTTTGCAGATGCTACCCAGACTATGATCTATCTCAAAACCAACCACTGCATAATGCATTTTGTAGAATGCCTATCTAAAAATACACTGTATTTCATAGTGTTTATTACCAATGAGGGGGTAGGGATTTCTAGCCTAAACACTAAAAGCAAACATATACATGAGACTATTCAACAGTAGCCTGTAATACAAGCTTTTGATAGAAAATTTCACATACACTTATTAAACAGCATTTTATGTTCACTGTTTCAGTCATGTCAAATTAATACAAATATTTTTTTCTACAAAGTGACCAGAAAAGACACCAAACTAGAATCAGGAAAGCAGATTTCTAGCTCCAGCTCTACCTCTACCTACCTATGAGACATGGGGAAAGTTCTCTTAACTCTAATACAGGCCTCAGATTCCTCAACTTTAAAACAAAGGGGTTGAACAAAATGACTTCTAAGGAGCATTCCCATAAAACGGGATTTTGTTAAATTTTGAGAATTTCAATTTTTGAAAAAACTACAGCCATGAAATGTCAAGCTTGGTACTTATCACCAATAATGTAGATTATATAGAGCTTTAAGCCAAGGAATTACTAAGTCTTCATTTATGGGACAAAAATGCAAGACTTTCTAGCATGCTTTTCGTTATCAGAAAGGGAAGGGAATTTTTCAGTGACTGTAAAGTACACAATGGAAACATTACCTGCAGTAGCATGCCAATAATGGATAGGTGTTACTTGTGTTTGTTTTTAGTACCTTTTGCATATAAGCAAGAGGTTCTATATAAGAAGATACCACAAAGCCAATGACACAATACATGTGGTCTGACAAATCAAAATACACTTAAAATGAAGAGGCAACCAAAATACTTAGAACAGTTCACTCATTTATAAAATGTATACAAAGACCTGGGCCTAACACGCTTCACTGCACCACATCAAGTCCCAAAGTCCAATCTCCCTTTCAGATAGAAGTGTATCTTTTACAAAACCAACACCTATTTTCAGGATCAAAATTCACTTGTATTAGATTGTACTCAGTAAAAAAAACTGAATAGATTTTCTATGATTCCAAAATTTTCTATGCTAATACAAATGAAATAAATTCAAACCCGACAATGCATATTTATACTAAAAAATGTGTTTCACATGGTTAACAGATTTGCAAAGAATAAAGGAATTTCTCACAAAGAAGATTCACAAGGCTTGCTCAGTAATAACAAATTTCCATAATGGGAATTTACTTTGAGTGTCAAATTGGGCAGGAAAAACACCTACTTTTAACTCTTTTTACAAAATATTTATAGGGAATTATTAGGCTCATTAAAAGCACTTGACTAGAACAACCAAGAACAAGTCTTTCTTGAGAAGATAAAAAAAAAAACCTGTTTAAAATGGGATAAACACAATAGAGCCACAAGGCATACACATAAACTGACAAAAATTACAGCATTTTTATTCTCATGATATTTGCTTATTTTATATTATCTTGAAGACAAACTGATTATGATCTTCCAAAATACCAAAGTAGCTTGAAATTTACCAATTCCTTTCCTTAATAGAATGAGGACTTTTACCTACAAATATTGTAATATCTGAAAGGGTTTCAATGGGAGATATAATTATGCATTATAAATTTCAAATTATCATAGAGTGGACTCCCTGGTATCCCCATCTAATGACACGACAGACACAAACAAGCTATGGAGCAAGAATCTGTTAACAGTTTTATTTTTTTTTTTATGTTAAATACCATGGGACAGGATTGTAAGGATGAAAAACTCAGTCAACAACTGCCTCACAAGGGATAAGAAAAATTCTGCCATGATATTAGCAAAGGTAAAGGAGAAAATTTACACTGTAAGAGGCACCATTTCCCCACAGAATACCTCTTGGCATTTCCTGAATGAGTGGGATTAGCAATCTAAATAAATCATATTTCAAGAGGTAATAGCAACAGATAAAATTTAAAGGATTATTAAAATAACATTTACAAGACTCTGAACAATTCTTGAACTCTTATTAAAACCACAAAGAAAGAACAATTCTTTATTTATGAATTTCATAAAGGACTGAATGTGCAACTGACATCTGCTAGTGATGATCTGGTAATATACAATTTGTCCAGTAGCCGAACAAGTTGGTATTTATTGTTTTCTAACCGTAAGATATCATTAAAGGCAAAGCCTATATGACGCTGTACACACAAAAAAATGGTCACCGTGGGCCATACTACCAATGAAATGGTAGGTAAACAAATCATTTTCTGGTCAAGAGAAAATAAAAGAAATAGCACTCTGCATGCTTCACTCTACAAGATGAATTTCCCTAGAAAGAATCCAATGAAAATGGCTGCAATTACAACAAGAAGTGAAGGAAGAGGACTGGTGACATTATCTCTGAAGGATGCAGTTGAGGTCGATCCAGGTTTATCCAAGTGTGCTACCTTTCTGAGCCTTATGCCTTCATCCTAGAGAAAAAAAAATATATGCACACATTAAAAAAGGTTTTAAAAAAAATAAAATAAGATAAAATAAAAAAGGTTTTAAATACAAATATGCATATAAGACTACTGAGCTAAAAATCAATAGACAGAAAGCAGATCAGTATGAATGTGGTTAGGGATGGGAATAAAACTAACTGGTATAAGGAAACTAGTTTCTAGGGCAGCCGTGGGCAAACTACGGCCCGTGGGCCGGATCCAGCCCGTTTGAAATGAATAAAACTAAAAAAAAAAAAAAGACCGTACCCTTTTATGTAATGATGTTTACTTTGAATTTATATTAGTTCACACAAACACTCCATCCATGCTTTTGTTCCGGACCTCCGGTCCAGTTTAAGAACCCATTGTGGCCCTCGAGTCAAAAAGTTTGCCCACCCCTGTTCTAGCCTGATGCAAACAACCTAAAACTGGTTTCTAGTGAAGGCTACCCAATTCTATAAATTTACTAAAATCATTGAATTGTACACTCGCAATGAGTGTCTTTACAGAATGTAAATTATACCTCGATAATGCCAATTTTAAAAACTGAAGCTAAGAAATATTATCTTAAAAGCATGAAAAATCAGATATGGCTGTATTTACATAGAAGGAAAAATCCCATTAAAATTAATAAATTAAGGAGTTCTGTGCATGCACTTATTTCCAAGGTGGCCCATAGTATTTTTACATTGGTTACACCTGTCCTAGCACCGCCAGCAAAGACTACCAGAAACAAACTTGCAGTCTGACAGATTTACTGACTCATTGCAACCGGAGCACCCTATAGCAGAGGCACAGGTAAAATCTCACTGAAGAGACAGGCCTTTACAAGTTCAGGATGAAATTTATATAATACAGTGTTTTGATATGCTCCAAGCAGAAGGGCTGTGTGTAAAAGAGCCAGCATTGGATCTGAACTGCAAAGTAGACACTGAATCCTGTTTCTTTAGAAACTACAAATTACAGGAGATGTGGCATGTTGTGTAAGAAACCCATCCAAAGCTCTGCACCTGGACTGAACAGGGAGGCTGCTTCTCTGCACCAAAGTGACTGTGATGCTCCAGACAAGAGTGGGCTGCTTCATTCTTAACTGTTAGGATGGCTTCACATCGCAAATTTTCTGACAGTCTATGATTTTAGGGGACAATGTTTCTCGGTAAGACAGCAGTAGTCACTCAAAGTAGGAGGTTGTTATGGCACTTTATCTGCTGCAGTATGACCTTGTGGAAAATACTGATATCTGTACTTGGGACCTAGGCAATTGGCTTTGTCAACCAAATGAATAACAAGGCACATTTTTATTTCCTCAGAGCAAGCTTATTTTTATTTTCTCACACTAATTCCTCTAGTGTACCAAGTAAATGAGTTCACCTGATGTCATACCTTTTTATTTGCATTACTAGATTTTTCTGAGGGTTTGTGTGTATTTTTGATATTATGCTAATTAGTCCTGTGTGGAAAAATAGTGATTCCTAGCAAGAACTTAAAAAAATGTTCCTGTCCTAGCCGGTTTGACTCAGTGGCTAGAGTGTAAGCCTGCGGACTGAAGGGTCCCAGGTTCAATTCCAGTCAAGGGCACATGCCCGGGTTGTGGGCTTAATCCCCAGTAGGGGGTGTGCAGGAGGCAGCCAATAAATGATTCTCTCTCATCACTGATGTTTCTATCTCACTCTCCCTCTCCCTTCCTCTCTGAAATCAATAAAGAATTTTTTTAAAAAATGTTTCTAAGTGATTCTGATTCATGAGGTCTGGGGAGGGGCTGGCCAAGTGCATTTTTAAACAGCTCTCTGGGAGATTCAGATAAGGGACAGATTTAAGAATCACAGAGATAGCATAAAATGGGGTAGTGACCAGCCCTGGCTGGTTTGCTCAGTGGTTAAAGCAACAGTCCATGGATGGAAGGGTCTCAGGTTCCAATTCCCAGTCAAGGGCTCGTATCTTAATTGCAGGTTCAATCTCTGGCCCCTGTCGGGGTGCATGAGGGACTCCCTCCCTTCCTCCCTCCCTCCCTTCTTCTCCTTCCGCTCTCTCTAAAAATTAATAGAACAAAATATCCTCGGGTGAGAATTTTAAAAAAATGGAGGGAAGGATGCTGATCAGAGATATCAAGGGTTAATCTGGCACCAAATTGTGATGGGCCTTATGTATGAAAGCCTGAAATTGATTCTATAAGCCAGTGGTCCTTTTATCTGTCTTTTATCTTCTAGACAGCAGAATGCTTTTTCAAGTAACATCTCCTAGAGAACATCAGCCTATAAAAGAGCTGAGACCAGAAATTAAGTCTCACTCACCTATCTCCCTGTTCACTCTTCCTATTTTCCAGCCCTGCCCTACTCCCGCCCCTCCTACCCACCATTCCCACTTCTCTTCTCCCTGCCAAGAAATAAACAGTGGTTTTTTGAACAAATACACTGAGCATGCTAAGGAACACAACTTTCATCAAAGAACACAACTGTACAAGTCATGGCAGACAAAGTAAAAGTAACAAAAACTGCATGCGTGAATATGAAATGGAGATAATTTTTCCACTATCCAGACAGGTGGTGGGGGTAGGGTGGGGTCCCTAAGGGGATACTAAGGAATATGAAAAGATAGCCAGAAAAATTATTTCAACACGTATCAATTCAAGATCTAGTGCCTTTGATTCAAGTAGTTCCTATGTGCCCGGCTCAGTGGTTGAGCGTTGACTTATGAACCAGGAGGTCACGGTTCGATTCCAGATCAGGGCACATGCCTGGGTTGCAGGCTCGATCCCCAGTCAGGGGGGCGTGCAGAAGGCAGCCAATCAATGATTCTCATCACTGATGTTTCTATCTCTCTCTCTCCCGCTCCTTTCCTCTCTGAAATCAATAAAAATATATATTTGTAAAAGAAAGTTCCTTTATAACACTTAACAGAATAACCAAATGTAGATTAAGTTCCATAATTTAGCTTATTTACTCATACATTTTTGTATCATCTACTTTGATACAAAAATCTCAAAGCCTTAAAAAGAAATTTAAAGGTATTCAAATCTTGAAATAATTACTTGTGAAAGACTAATTTTTAATAAATTCCATACATATTCAAACTAGTCCTCAATTCACCAGTCCATTCATTTACTCATTCAAATCTACTCATGACTTCTATATGCATGTGCCATGAATGCAAAGATGAATCCACACAATACTTGCCCCCAATGAAACTACTGCCCACAAAAGAAACACCTCCAACAAGTAACAGGTGTGATGGAAACAAAGGAGATAGCATTCCTAAACAATTTTTCTTTATTTGTTGTTGTTGTTTTTTTGGAAGGAGAGTATCCTACAAAAGGTTATACTAACAAGATGACAAGAAACAAGTACCAAGAGATGAAAATGCATGTCTTTGCTGCGAGGGTAGGGACAAGAATTCAAGGCATTCCAGTCAGAGGGAAGAACTTAAGCTAAAGCAAAAGAGGGATAATAAAACAGAGAGGATTCTTCAGGAAACTGTAGCCCAACACTGCCCAATACAAATATAATTTGAACTTCAAATGTGAGCCACATATGTAATTTTAAAAATTTTAGTAGCATATTAAAAAAATAAAAATAAACTGGCAAAATTAATTTTAATAATATATTGTATTCAACCCAATATAACTGAAATATTATCTCAATATGTAACAATGTAACAAAAAAAAGATATATTTTACCTTTTTTGGAATTAAGTCTAAGAAATCAGTGTGTATTTTCCACTCACAGCACATCTCAATTCAAATTAACCACATTTCAAGTGCTCAATAGCCCCAGATGACCAGTGGCTGGCTAATCTATGGGCAGCAGGCAATTCATATGACTGGGGCACAGAATGTGAAGAGTACAAACAAGAGAGGAAGCTAGCAATGCCTAGAAAAATGAGAAGTCATGGTAAAACTGTCAAAAGAGGCTGGGAGTGGAGAACAAAGTACAGGACATCCTATAATCAAATTGGAGGGGAAAAAAATGGAGGGCAGGGAGAAATGACCAAAGATAAATTTAAAAACTGATAGATGGCCTAATAATATTCACATATCTTATGCCTTCACTTAAATCAACTTATTTTCAAAAAACAACTTACTTTCAGGTTTTGATTTTCTTCTGATAGCTTCTTCATTTCTCCCTGAAGTCTTTTATATTCTTCCATGAGTTTCCTTGTTTCAGTGTCATTGAGTGAAACACTATGTGGTTTTGGCATGGGTCCATCTTGTTTAGATGCATTCAGTGGAACGGCTTTGCTAGGTTCCATATCATTCTGTATTACAAAGACAGTGGAAATTTTTTTAACTGACCAAATCTCCTTACTGGTTTTAAACAAATAAAATTTAAGCTCCACAACCTTCTTTTCAAAAAAATTACTTAAAAGTTTTGACAATTTTCAATTAAGAATTTTTTTGATAGCGAATGTTATGGTCACCTGTGAGCAATTTTAGAAGGACTAAATCAGTAAATGTTAGCAGTTAGATAAGCAAATAAGCCCACTCCCTCCTCTACTCCCATAACCCCTTGCACTTACCTCTACCAAAGACTTATCATATATCATAATAATGTATTTTTTATGTTCTTTCCTACAATACTTCAAAGACTGGAAGAGCAAGAGTCATTTCTCTTTATATTTACCCCTTAACCCAGCACTTTGACCAACAGTAGTTATTCAATGAAAGTATGTTGAATGATGAGAAGCAAATAGGAAGGTCATTTTCAGTGCTCCGAGATTCTGCAATTCAAATGAGTTTCTGGGAGGGGAGGGGGGATATCATCTTAATCATTCCAATAAGATTAGGAAACTATCTAAGAAAAACATTTGAAAACCTAACTTCACCAAAGAACTTATATGCATATATGCATAACCTATGGACAGACTAAAGTGTGGTGAAGGCCTGGGGAAGGAGCAGGGACAGGGTGGGGGGGATCAATAGGAGGAAGAAGGGGGAGGACATTTTTAATACTTTCAACAATAAAGATACATTTTTTTAAAAAAAAAAAACCTAACTTCAATTAAAGGAGAAAAAATGACTGAAGGATATAAACCTTCAAGGGGAGATACTGAACACAAATATATCATGGCAAAAAAAAAGAGGAGGAAGGGAGTTAATTCCATGATCTTTAAACTCAAACATAAATGATTCTTTCAAATAATATCACTGTTTGTTTTAATTCACAAAATTCAATATGGAATCACAGTACATAGACACTTTTAAAACTATGAGCCCCCAAAATCTTAATTCTTACCAACACTTATCCATTTGAAACTAGTGGCAAAAGCATGAAGGTAATTATCTTAAGCAGTACTGTACCTAAGTACTCCTGAGCCTGTGATCTAAAGTGCCTCGATATCCTTCAATCCTAACATCATTTATCTTATCACTACAACATAACAATATTAGTGCTAGTCATCTTTTTAATTACAATTTTATTTGATTAAAATTTAATTTTAGATTAAAAAACAAACTGTTTTATTCAGATATAAACTTCTAACAAAACTATTTCTAAATCAACTTTATGGCATTCCACAGTACTAATGAGTTTGAATTATCAAACTCTTCACAATTGGATTTTTATTTTAAATAAATTCTTGAAATTTCAGAAAATTTAGAATTGAGAGCAAATTACCTCCAATTATCTCATCAACCCAACTATTATTCATGCTATCTTCCAATATTTTTTCATACGCATTTTGTAAAACCAGCATACATGTAGATTTTAATTATAAATTAAATACCTATCAAATCATCCCAGCTCCTAAATTTATATTAAGTGCAAATAAATTGTTCAAGGGGCAAAACTAGTATTTTCTTATAAAAGGGATGTGATTTGATCATTATGCCTAAATCCATGAAAAACATTGTTATAATGAGGCTGTAATGTACATAATATTTGACCTGGATTTTTTCCCATTTTTCTTAGAAGCTTCACAGTTGTGAATGATTATTTCAAGAAGGCTACTCTAATTTTCTTCTCTGAGTTTTTCACTTGCTAGCTAGTTCTCTTGTTCTTCACCCTATCGTTCCCTATCCCCAA
>NW_005359064.1:2040016-2049778 GCF_000412655.1 Myotis brandtii | reverse complement strand
TTTTTTTTACTTTAAATGACAACATATGTCATTAAGTATTCTATTCTGTGCTTTATCAAAATTACTTAACCCACCCTGACCGATTTGGCTCAGTGAATAGAGCGTCGGCCTGCGGACGGAAGGGTCTCAGGTTCAATTCCGGTCAAGGGCATGTACCTTGGTTGCGGGCACATCCCCTGTAGGAGGTGTGCAGGAGGCAGCTGATCGATGTTTCTCTCCCATCGATGTTCCTAACTCTCTATCCCTCTCCCTCTCTGTAAAAAATCAATAAAATATATTTTTTTAAAAAATTTACTTAACCCTTTGCGGTTCAATTTTATTTTTGGAATTCGAACAGTCTGGTCCAAATTAATTGATGGGATCGAATGTTGAAGTTATCTGTCTCACTAGACCTCAGCTTGACGTTGGACCTACCTGCTCCTAGCGCCTGATCTGTCGAGTCAGCCTCCACGTTGGACCGAAAAGGGTTAAACACTTCACTCAGGCATTTAATGGGTAGCTTCCCACTCTTTGGAATATTTAACAGGTAGCTTCCCACTCTTTGGGATTTAAATAACATGTCAATAAATATCTTCTTACAGAATTAGATTTCCTTTTCTATTGAAATTTTCCTTAATGTTGTTATATTGCATTTATAACCAAAAGAAGAAATGTCATAACCAATTTGTGGAGAATAAACCTAAGACTAGGAATGCAACAGATACAGTGAAGCTTAAACACATTTCAAAAGTGAGCCAAGTCAGTCAGGGAACAAGTTACATGGAGTACAATTGTATCATGTACTATTTAGGGCCCCTACAAACCAGTCAACATACATAAGAGATGTAAAGAAATCTAATTTATTTATGTATATTTGAAATATAAGCATATATAACCTAACTTAGTTGGGGATTAAAAGGAGGGGTGGGCTGAGTCATTCATGCAGTAACAGTCTGAAGAGCCTGACGGGAAACACTAAGGCTGCTGTGACTGTAAGCATATGCTTCCATTCAGGAGCTCCATTAGTGAGGTTTGGCTCCAGGAAAACAGCTTGTTCTTGAGAGTTGCTTCAGACTGGTCCAGAAAGTGGAGATTGGTTGTTCTGAGAACCATGAAAAAGGCAAACTAGAGGGATTCAACAACATGCTGCAACACTTAGGAAATTGATGAATAGTAACATTACATTAACATTATATTTAATGCTGTAACTTAGAATAAACTAAAAAACCAAGGCCATGATACCAATTAAGAAAATGTACACTACCTTGCACTTTTACCACTGTTTTATATTATTTAGCCTATCTGCAGTAATCCCTTCTCCATCTGTGAGATGAATTTACTTCTGTATTTTTTTTTAACAACTTTCAGTTCCAATATTCTAAGTAATTCCTATTGGGGGTAATTAGACAAGAATGAGCTAGGGATAGGAACTCGGGAAAGGTAAAATATAAAGCAAAGTAGCTTTTGCAATGAAGTCTTGGGAAGGACAGGGGAGCTAAAGAATGTAAATATGCGACTTCATTCTTGTGACTATTATGAGTAAGGGGTGTAAATATATAAAAACTAAAGCCTAGAGCTAAGGCATCAAATTGTTCAGAGGCATAATTAAGGTCTTACTCTTGGAAAAGATAGTATCTGAATAATAAGGTTACTGAAGATTTACTTTCACTCTAAACAACCAATTCTGTTACTCTAGGTTCATCAATAACTAATGATAAATTTACATAAAGCAGCGGTTCTCAACCTGTGGGTCGCGACCCCTTTGGCAGTCAAACGACCCTTTCACAGGGGTCGCCTAAGACCATCCTGCATATCAGATATTTACATTATGATTCATAACAGTAGCAACATTACAGTTATGAAGTAGCAAAGAAAATAATTTTATGGTTGGGTCACAACATGAGGAACTGTATTTAAAGGGCCAGAAGGTTGAGAACCACAGACATAAACGATCATTTAAAACAAATTTTAAGTCCTCACCTGAGGATATGTTTATTGATTTTAGAGAGAGAGGAAAGGGGAGTGAGAGAAATAGTGATGTGAGAGAAAGACCAATTAGTTGGCTCCCCTACGCGTGCTGACCAGGGATCCAAACCCCAACCTTTTGGTTTACGGGACAACGCTCCAACCGAGCTACACGGCCAAGGGCAGGATAAGATGTTTTTAAACCAAACATATTCTCTGCAAAGCCAAATCAAAGTATAAGAAATCTGTTCACTGTGGGGTTCCTGGGGTTTCCAATAAGCAAGAAATGCTAAAGGAATCATACAGCAACCATTACACTACCTACAAGTCAACATGCACACATACACACACGAAGACATTAATAAATTCAAGTATGACCTAAGATCTTAAGGGCTTATACCACAAATTCTCCTACCATGGGGCATTTGTAAATAACCATGATAATTAAAAAGGGGTTACTATTATTTGTATTTGGTAACAAACATAAAATAATTTCACTTTTTAAATATATAAACACAAGTACTTGCCTGGAAATCAATGTTTGCCAGCTCCTACCTTGATTGCCACACCTGCTTGTCTATTCAGATATGCACCTAACTCCCTTTTTAGAGGATGCTCCCAAAATCTCAGTGACAGGAAAAATTATAGCAATTTCATATTAATGTTCAAACTTACATTTATCCTGCTCACTACTGAGATTTTATTAAGTGTTAAATTTGTTTTTTTACAGGACAGAGAATAGGCTGTGTGCATGATTTTTAAGTGAATTGTGGTTCAGTAATTTTAAACATAGTTGAAAATTTCAATTCTATTTATTTCACATAATACACTCACAATACCACGTATGGTAACTTACATTAACATAGCTACTAACACTAGTAGACTCCTATGTCTGTTAACTCCCTAAAACAAACCTTCTGCTTCTCCTGTTTGAACACACTGAGTCCCCTGGGGTCATTCTTCATGTTATAACTGGCAGGAGTTGAAACTGGCTTGTTGATGATGCTTATTGAAGTGACAGCTGGAGCAGTCCCTGGTGGAGTTATACCCTGAGGTGGCATGGGAAACATATTCTCAGATTCACACCAAAGTCTGAGTTCGCCTGCATGGTATTGGGAATGACTAATACAGAAATCATTAGGCTCTAAAACATTCACATTTTATTCTATAAAAAGGTGTTATACATAAGAAATAATAGTAATAAATAATAACTATGTTAACTATGAACTTTTTAGATTATTTCCCAAAACAAAATTAGCTATCATCAATTTGTATTCTGTTCACAAATTAAATGTGTAAACCTTATTAAATTTATGCTAGCCTCATAATGTCTGAAAATGAATACCTTCTAACTTTGTGGCTCTGAATTTTACTAATCAATAGTTGTCAATATCTAAACAACAAACACTTCATATTTTCTTACCTTTGATAACATTCAACCTGAACAATTTTTTAAGTTAAATGAATTTTTCCCCTTGAAGTTAAAAAACTAAGTGGTTTATAAACCTCTCCTGTACTTAATGATACCACCGCTCCCCCCAAATACACACACACACACACACACACCCCTCCCTCTCCCAGGACCAATAAATAAATTTAAAGATGCATATAGCATTCCATTATATCATTATCTCCATTCTCCTATCTTCTCAAATTCCTCTCAAATAAAAATACTGCCAAAAAAAAAAGGTTAGAACAGACTCTGAAATAATACTTATTGGTATCTAGGTTACTGTATATAATAACTAAGAGAACTCTATCTTACTTAATAATGCACTCTCCCCAATCTGTTCTTTGTCTCAATAGAAAAGAATGTATTATTTAATCATAAAATGTCTATACATAAAGACCCCTGAAATGACCTTTTCTTGAAAGCCCTTCATTCTTCATTAAGAAAAATCATTGTATTTTCCTAGAACATGTCATTAACAGATGTTTTATATATAGGGCATAAATGAAATCCAATACATTTCTTAAAATTGGGAAAATGCTAAAAATCACTCATGTTGCCCACCAATGGCTGCTAAGTTCGCAAACACAACAAAAGACATTATGAGCCTCCTTAAGAAAATATGTCAATACTTGCAAAGTTGTCTTTGCCTCTCCCCACCAGCAAAAATTAAATCTCAATTTAATCAAACCTCTAGATCTATTATAGGAAATAAGAAGACAGAAAAGTTAAATGACATCACAAGGATGCAATCAGCAAAATCTAGTCTGTGGGAAAAAGTGTATAGGACAAACTCAGTTTCTTTGCAAGAGAAAAACAGAGAGGAAGTCCGTAGATTAAAAGATTTAAGAAACATATCCAACAGCAGTATGTGGACTTTACTTTTAAATAAATTCCAAAAAACTGCCAAAAATTTTAAATGCATTTATGAGATTAATTTGAATGCTGCCTGGATTGTCTGATATTAAGAACATATTAACACATTGTGGACTACCAGTAGTTTTATTGCTAGCTTTACCCAGTGGCCATATAAGTTTCTATTGAATGAGTACAAAAAAAACGTTTTACACAAATGTTAAAGGCACGCTTTAAATACCCACTGCATTTTGAAGTTATTTATTACATGTTCGTACAAGCTAATATCTTTTTAAAGTATGATACTTTGTAAAACCATGTGTAATATGAAGCGAGAATTCTCGTGATCCATCCACAATGTGTTAAGCTTAAAGGCTTGATGGTAGTATTGTCATTAAACTGTTTTCCCTTTTATTAAAGTCACTGTACTTGAATGATACATACTGAAACAGTTATAGATGCAACAATATCACATCTGGAATTTGCCTTAAAACAATGTGAGGTGGAAGTAGTGAGATTTAGATAAAATTAACAATAAAGTGGTAACTGTTAAAACTGGCCATAGGTTCATAGGGATTCACTGTACTGTCTACTGTTATAAGGGTTAAAATAAAATGTTAGTAAACCATTATCTTCAACAAATATTCCCTACAACTTAGTCAATAACTGTACCTCAAGTCCAAGTAGTTCAGTTAGTGCAAATACAATCTGCAGCTAGTTCATCCAGGCTCAAAATCAGATATTCTCTGGAGTACTTTGAAATTACTGAACTGACTTTGGGTTATTAATAATACCTGGTCTAAAAATGTTCCAGGAACAAACTACTTCTGCTCATGTTCCATGGTGTGGGACTCCGGGGACTACATTCAGTATTTATTCAAGGACCACCTTTAATCAATTTGTGTAGGTCAGAATTCAGCTTTTATCAATAACTAGAGGCCTGGTGGATGAAATTCGTGCGGGGGCGGGGGGGGGGGGGGGGGGGGGGGGGGGGGGGGGGGGGTTGTCTCTCAGCCTGGCCTGCAGCCTCTCGCAGTCCAGGACCCTCGGGGGATGTCTTATCCCAGTGCCCAAAATAGGGTCTTGAAATACCCTCTCACACTAAAAGGAGCCAAAGCTTCTTGAAGAAATGGCTGATTCCAGGTCTAGGCCTTGTCATATTACACATCAAGGAAATTACCAAAGACTACTAAGGTAAAAAGGACTCAGGAACCAATCTGATGAGGTTCCTACTTAGTCAATCTGAGCACTGATAATGATAGTAACTGCAAGGAGTTGAAACACAGATATGCTGAAGTTTATAGCAAGACAGAAAAAGAGGGAGGAAGGCTTTGAAGGAGCATGGGAGGCTGCCTGACTGTATATCATATCACAGGGACACTTATGACCAACTCACTTTTTGAAAGCCTGTAACTGAAGAGAAAGACTTGGGCATTTATCCTGCCTTTATAAACTATGACTGAATGAATAACCAAATATCATTTGGGCACAAGTTTCTCTCCATACAGGTACTCTACTAATATAAAGAAGCAGGAATGACAGAATATCACTATTATGCAAAACTTTAATGAATAGACCTAAACCATATGTTTTTTTCAATTTCAACTCTTAACATTTTGGGCTTGATAATTCTTCACTGCAGGGGCTATCCTATGCATTGTTAGGGCATTAAGCAGCATCCCTGGCCTCTCCCCACTAGATGCCTACAGCACCACTCCTCTCAGTTAATTGTGACATCCAAAACTGTCTCCACCCACATACACACACACACACACACACACCCCTCCCTCTCCCAGGACCAATAAATAAATTTAAAGATGCATATAGCATTCCATTATATCATTATCTCCATTCTCCTATCTTCTCAAATTCCTCTCAAATAAAAATACTGCCAAAAAAAAAAGGTTAGAACAGACTCTGAAATAATACTTATTGGTATCTAGGTTACTGTATATAATAACTAAGAGAACTCTATCTTACTTAATAATGCACTCTCCCCAATCTGTTCTTTGTCTCAATAGAAAAAAATGTATTATTTAATCATAAAATGTCTATACATAAAGACCCCTGAAATGACCTTTTCTTGACAGCCCTTCATTCTTCATTAAGAAAAATCATTGTATTTTCCTAGAACATGTCATTAACAGATGTTTTATATATAGGGCATAAATGAAATCCAATACATTTCTTAAAATTGGGAAAATGCTAAAAATCACTCATGTTGCCCACCAATGGCTGCTAAGTTCGCAAACACAACAAAAGACATTATGAGCCTCCTTAAGAAAATATGTCAATACTTGCAAAGTTGTCTTTGCCTCTCCCCACCAGCAAAAATTAAATCTCAATTTAATCAAACCTCTAGATCTATTATAGGAAATAAGAAGACAGAAAAGTTAAATGACATCACAAGGATGCAATCAGCAAAATCTAGTCTGTGGGAAAAAGTGTATAGGACAAACTCAGTTTCTTTGCAAGAGAAAAACAGAGAGGAAGTCCGTAGATTAAAAGATTTAAGAAACATATCCAACAGCAGTATGTGGACTTTACTTTTAAATAAATTCCAAAAAACTGCCAAAAATTTTAAATGCATTTATGAGATTAATTTGAATGCTGCCTGGATTGTCTGATATTAAGAACATATTAACACATTGTGGACTACCAGTAGTTTTAGAAATCCAATACATTTCTTAAAATTGGGAAAATGCTAAGTAAAGTAGCAAGTCTCAAAAAAAAAAAAAAAAAGAATTGAACCCAAAGAATTGAATAGGTGATAAACATGATAAAAAAAAGGGGGGGGAGTTTACTAAAGACACATTCAATCCTGAAAAAAACACTACTACTAACTGGCAATTAGATTTAATACAGAGTTGATAGTAACTAAAAAGAACTAGTAATTCAGAAAGCCCCACTTTATAAAATATAAAATAGTCAATGTTTTAGTATCATCTGCCTCCTGCTATCTACAACCCAAGAACCATGCTGAATGGTTCTCAGTATGAGCACTGAACATAACTCAACTGAACTCCATGGGCCATTAATTTACTGAGATATATCCAGTCAAAGACCTGCTGTTCTGTAGGACTAGGAAGACCACACATTTCAGTGTGCTTAAAGGCAGTATTAACTAATACTTGTTATCCAGGAATAAGTATTAATAGTACCTCTTTTCATTCCAAAACCAAAGGGTCCTTGGATTCCTAGGTAACTCTATCTATGATCCAAATTAGACAGCTATTTCCCAAAAAGAAGCCCACATTCTGATGATGGTTCACATAAATTAGAATTGTTCTGTTACAAAAAGTAACTTCTTTAAACTATAAAAATAAAAACATGGACTCAACCACTACACACTTCTAAAGCTGGCACCTTTTTCATTCTACAAGATTGATCATAAAACTTCAACATTTATATAACTGATATCAAAGTCCTAAAAGAACTGATAAAAATCAATAAAATAACATAGCCTTTTCCACTGTTTTTAGAACATGCATATGTCCAATAATAGCATACCTAAAAAGATCCAGATCCTCAAACAGATATACTTATATACTTCAATTAAATGCCTATCTACTTATTGGAAGGGAGGTGGGGGGTACAGGAAGGTGGGCAAGGAGCTGTAGGCAGAGACAGGTATGGGAGTGGGATGGGTGCTTAACATAAAAAACAAAATGGTAAAGTATAAGACCTGCTCGCTACGCCAACTTTGAGAAAAAAGTATCAACAGCTATGATAGCTACTGTATGTCTATCTATTTTGGATATACTAACTAAATTTTAGATCCTAAATTCTGATGAACAACTCTTTAAAATAAATGTGTAAGAAACCATTAACTGAATATGGACTTCTCCAGTGCTCTGAACACTAAATATGCCATCCTGAAAGAGTTTATTTGTATATTAAACCTGAGGTTGTCACAAAATAAACTGAATTCTGCTTCAATTAACATACCCTTTTTTTACAACATATTAACAGATAAACTAAAAAAAATAAAGGTAAATATCAAGTAAATCACTATACAGCAATCATACTATAAAACTAAAAAATCTGTTTTTAACATTTTTGTTAATCTTGCACATTTAGAAATATATTTTTCTTGAATAGGGGAATGTCACCTTTAATCAATTTGTGTAAGTCAGAATTCAGCTTTTATCAATAACTAGAGGCCGAATGAGTACAAAAAAAACGTTTTACACAAATGTTAAAGGCACGCTTTAAATACCCACTGCATTTTGAAGTTATTTATTACATGTTCGTACAAGCTAATATCTTTTTAAAGTATGATACTTTGTAAAACCATGTGTAATATGAAGTGAGAATTCTCGTGATCCATCCACAATGTGTTAAGCTTAAAGGCTTGATGGTAGTATTGTCATTAAACTGTTTTCCCTTTTATTAAAGTCACTGTACTTGAATGATACATACTGAAACAGTTATAGATGCAACAATATCACATCTGGAATTTGCCTTAAAACAATGTGAGGTGGAAGTAGTGAGATTTAGATAAAATTAACAATAAAGTGGTAACTGTTAAAACTGGCCATAGGTTCATAGGGATTCACTGTACTGTCTACTGTTATAAGGGTTAAAATAAAATGTTAGTAAACCATTATCTTCAACAAATATTCCCTACAACTTAGTCAATAACTGTACCTCAAGTCCAAGTAGTTCAGTTAGTGCAAATACAATCTGCAGCTAGTTCATCCAGGCTCAAAATCAGATATTCTCTGGAGTACTTTGAAATTACTGAACTGACTTTGGGTTATTAATAATACCTGGTCTAAAAATGTTCCAGGAACAAACTACTTCTGCTCATGTTCCATGGTGTGGGACTCCGGGGACTACATTCAGTATTTATTCAAGGCCTTTAGCAGATCCCAAACCGCTTTCTTTGATTACTATGGGCTACATCTATATGTAGATATATCTCCTACTCAGCTCTATAAGATTAAATAGCTAGGATCAATTATCATTTCCATCAACTTCTGTTTTGGTTTTCAAAGCAGTGAAAACTACTCTTGATCAGCAATATCAAATACTTGACTTCCAACCCCTTTCACACTATGATCTCAAATTTTCTGCTATCCAGAGCATAACAGAAGTTCAGATTAAAGACAGCTCTAAGTTTATTAAATGACTAGAGGCCCGGTGCACAGATTCATGCACCGGTGAAGTCCCTCAGTCTGGCCTGCGCCCTCTCGCAATCCAGGACTCCTCAGGGGATGTCAGACTGCCAATTTTGGCCCGATCCCCGCAGGCCAGGCTGAGGGACCCCACTGGTGCACATGCACCGGGCCTCTAGTATGCATATGAGACCTTTGGTTAATCTCTTCCCACCCTCCCCTCCTTCCCTCTGAGATTCATCAGTCTGTTCCATGTTTCCATGCCTGTGCGCTGAGCATCTGCCCCATGGTGGTCAGTGTGGATCATAGCTACCAGTCGAACAGTGGAAGGGTCAGCCAGTCACTTAGGCTTTTATATATATACTAGAGGCCTGGTGCACAAAATTTTGTGCA
>NW_005359064.1:2033728-2038890 GCF_000412655.1 Myotis brandtii | reverse complement strand
TGACTGAAGCTCCCAACCGCTCCTTTTTTTCTTTTTATTCTGGGCCAGCTTTAGCTCTGGCTCTAGCTCTGAGGCCTCGGCTGCTGAAAGCTGGTATCTCGTTTGTTTGCGTTCTATAATCAAAACAATGTATAACTCCAGCTCTGAGATCCCAGGGGCTGAAAGCTGGTTTCTGGTTTGTTGTTTAGCTTCTATATTTGTTACAAAGTTTCAAACTGCCAGCTCAGAGGCCGGCAAGGCAGGTGGGGAACGTTGGAGTTCTTCACTGAAGAAGCAAGCAAGCCTCATGTTCGCTTCCAGCTGCCTGGCTGCCGGCCGCCATCTTGGCTGACAGTTAATTTGCATATACTCACTGATTAGCCAATGAAAAGGATAGCGGTCGTACGCTAATTACCATGTTTCTCTTTTATTAGTGTAGATAGATTGTTAAAAAAATAACATATATATTGAGAAAATATTCAAACATGTATTTAAAATAAGTCGACCCATATTCCACTGAATTTCACTTTTTGGAATATATCTGAAGGAAACAAAAGCAGTACGTCAAAAAGATACCTGCACCCCAATGTTTATATAACATTATCTATCACAGCAAAGACATGAAAATTACCTAAGTGGTCGTTGACAGAAAAATGGATTAAAAAGTTGTGGTGTATCTACACATTACAGAATATGGTTCAGCCATAAAATCAAAAAAAAGTAAATCTTGCCATTTGCAACAACATGGATGGACCTTGAGGGCATTATGCTAAGTGAAATAAGAGAGAGAGAGACAAATACTGTATGATCTCACTTATATGTGAACTCATAAAAAAAATAAACTCATAGAAAAAGAGATCAGATTTGTGGTTACTAAAGGTGGGAAATGGGAAGGGAAACTTGGTCAAAAGATACTCAAACTTCCATTGTAAGATAAATAAGAACTGGGGATATAATGTACAACATGATGACTATAGTTAACACTGCTACATGGTATATCTGAAAATTGTTAAGAAAGTAAATCCTGCCCTGACCAGTTTGGCTCAGTGGATAGAGCGTCAGCCTGCGGACAGAAGGGTCCCAGGTTCGATTCCAGTCAAGGGCATGTACCTTGGTTGCGGGCACATCCCCAGTAAGAGGTGTGCAGGAGGCAGCTGATCGATGTGTCTCTCTCATCAATGTTTCTAACTATCCCTCTCCCTTCCTCTCTGTAAAAAATCAATATTTTTTTTTAAAAAAAGAAAGTAAATCCTAAGAGTTCTTATCATAAGGAAAAAAAACTTTCTTTTTGCATTTGTATGAGATAATGAATGGTAACTAAGCTTAATGAGGCAATCATTTCACAATATATACCAGTCATTATGCTTAAATTTATATAGTGCTGTATGTCAATTATATCTCAAAACTGGAAAAAAATAAAATGAAATTAGTCAACCCAGACAATGTTGTCGTGTTTTCTTGGTTCTAATAAGAACTTTGCAAATTATTGACTTACTGGCAGCCTAGGCAGAGAGAAAATAAATTCCAAAAGGAAAGCATAAACATGCTAACCCCTCACTCTCCAGTAAGAATATATACATTCACATTTTTTGTTTCAGGTAAATATCCCAAAATCCCTTTTAAAAGGCATTTTAAAACAAAATAAATAATTTGATCAACACCTAATCACCATTCAGTGACTTTTTCATTTCAACTTAATGTAAAAGGGTAACAAAATAATCGAGCCTATGTATTAAATTTACTTATCAACAGGGCAAAGAACCTCCAAATCAAGGCAATAGTTGTATCACATTGCAACCTAATTGTGACAAACAATTCTATTTACTCATATTATTTTATATATTAAGTCATCACCCTCCCCACCAAAAAAACCCAACTTACCTTTCAAGCCCCCTACAGTCAGATAGGTTCAAATTTACATTTCAGAAGGGGAACACAAAAAGTGACCACAACCATTCTATACATTCAAAGACTTTTTAGACTACACGCATATATCCCTCAGTCCCCCAAATTATATTTACCTCACACTAATCAAAAAGCAACATAAAAATTACTTACATTAAAGAATAAAATCAGATTAAAGACAGCAAGATATTTATAAATTGTCTTATAATAAACTTACAGTAAGGAAAAAAGAAAATCAAATGGATTTTGACCAAAATCAATACTAAGCAAAATACCTAGGAATAGCCAAACTTGGAATAAACTGCTTGTCCATGTAAACTAAACGTTTATACTCAGATTGCTGGTATATCGTTGCCAAAAAGTGGTTTACATCCGTTACTTAATTATATTTTAGGTAAACAAATGCCTCAATTCTAAAAAGAATTTCAAATCATATAAGTGGAAAAATTTTGTTAGAATTATTCTTCTCCATCATGCAGCTTCAATCTAAAAGTATTTTTCTTCTTAAACAAACATTATTAAAATGAAAAGAGCATTTCAAGTTTGTGGGGTTTTTTTAAACTAAGTACTGATTCTTCTTATAAAGTGGAATAGCCATTACTACATACCTCACAAAGGTCAAAACAAAAGGAAAATTAATCTAAAAGGAACTGAGAGCTTGCTAATAGCTTCCGATTTTCTTACTTACCAATTTATCATTTTCACTGGGCATTTCAAAAACACATCTCAATTTAGAATCCATTAATTCGTCAGGTTTTGCCTCTTTCCACTAAAAACAAATAAAACCAAACATGAGACAGAAGAGATATGACCGTGACAAATAGGTTTCATCTCAAGGGATAACTAAAAGATTAACGTAGCTGCTTAGAACAGGAGTGCTGTCTTTGGCTCAGCAAAGACGCAATGCTGCATTGCACTCTGTATTGACCACCCTGCCATAGTTATCTGGCAATGCCACAGAAACTTCTGAATAATCCTAAGAAGAGCTACTATCACCATCCATTGAAATCACACCACTAATATCTCTATAGCGATTACAGGACTTTCTTCTTAGGAGCATTTCTAAATTGTTTCTAAAAAATACTATTTCAAAATTCTTTCATTGTTACAGTTAGGATTATCTGTAATAAATAGATGTACAGATTTTTTTAAATTAGATTTCTAACTGGGAACTAAACCCACAGTTTAAACAACATTCCCCAAAATAAATTCTGCTCAATTTCTATACTTACCACAGCTTCCATATCTGAAATGTTTGGTGGAGCAAAAATTGTCTGTACCATAAACTTGTGTTTACTCTTTTCATTAGGATCATAGTCAAAAGGCTGTAGCATTACTAAATAAAAAAAAAGGACACATTACATTGTCTTCTGCATTTGTTTGCTACTTAATCGTATTACCTGATTCACTAATGTGCAAATTTAGAAAACTAGGAAGGCTTCAAGAAACCAAACACTAGATTATTTACATTTAGGATCCAGAATCAACTTTATATTTTACAATTATTTTTAAATTTTCCACCTTTCTGATTTGCTAAATCTTTAACAACGTACAAAATAAATAAATGGCTATTTAAAAAATAAGTATCAAATTTATGACTGTGTCTCTAAACTTATGTTTGGGAAAGTTTTCAAAATTTTGCCAAGGTTAATTATTTTCATGCCTGCAAGCTTGGATTAAATCTAGTAAATTTTCTATTAAAACTAGTTATAAATTTAGGCTTCCATTTTAATAGAGATAATATCTCTTAAAATTAGACAACTGGGTTATTTAAAGGAGAAATTCTAAGTAATTTAAAAACTCACTACCATGTATTATTAGTATTCTAATATAACTAATTTTTTTAATTGATTTTTTTCTTAATCCTCACCAGAGGATACGTTTTTTATTGATTTTAGAGAAAAGGGGGGTGGGGAGAGAAAGAAAAGGAGAAACAGATGTGAGAAAGAACATCGATAGGTTGCCTCCCATACTCACCCGACCAGAGATCGAACCCACAACCTAGGTACATGCCCTAACCAGGAATCAAACCAACAACCTTTTAGTGTATGGGATGATGCTCCCACCAACCAAGTCACCCGGCCAGGGTTAAAGATAGATCTTAAATAAACACCCATTCAAAAGGAGTTTATCAATTTGTTTACATCTGATTCTAAGAAAACAAAGTATACAGGGTCTCATGATGGTCTCATGAATCCTAGAATTTTTCTAGCATCCAAATAATTATATTCAATATTTTCCTAAGCATTTTTGATTGTCAGTCTATAAAAGAGGGATTTTTTAGAGACTCCTTGTGGTTACAAGTCATGTTAAATTATATAATATGAATGTACTAATGAATGAATCAGCAATTATGTAAAATATATATGCAGTACTGTGGAAAATTATTCTCCCACTAATATTTAGATTATTTCTAAGATATACCAGTATATGCATTTCAATACTTTCACAATGACAAATGCAATTAAGCAAACATGAGAAATATGAATTATATAAACAAATCTTATTTCTAAGCTATGTCTGAGAGGTCCATCAATTTCCATCATGGTGAAAAAAAAACTTTTTTAGACCAAATCCATAGCAGCAAAAAATGCACAGGATAAATACCCAGAATCCAAATAAAGCACAATAAATTTCCATTGATACTCTTCATTGAGCAATCATTACAGGCTAGTCACTAGGAACTAGACAAAAAGATAACTTTAAATATGGGAACTAGACAAAAAGATAACTTTAAACATGATTATGATTTTATGACAAATATACTCTAAGGGTGCAAATAACAAGAGGAAGATAATCTTAATATATATATATATAAAGGGTTAAAGGGAGGGGGGAATGAGTATATAAGTACACGATAGTCAATCAGGGAAAGTTACTGGAAGAAATTTAGTTTGAGTGACTCCTCATGGAAAAGCACTATACTGAAAATTGGAAGAGCTAACTTCTAAGGGGAGGAGAGGGATCTGAGGGCTAATAATAGTGTGTCTGGAATTTTTAAAAAGTCATGTGTTCAATACAAGGGGTTCATGTGAGAGAAAGTGCTTTGAGAAGTACACAATTTTTAAAGAAACATTAATATAGTAAAACTTTAGCAATCTAGAACTCTCAAAGAAAAAGTCATTCTGAGAAACCAAGATGGCGGCATAGGTAAACACTGGAGATTGCTGCCTCGCACAACCACTTCAAAAATACAACTAAAAGACGGAACGGACATCATCCAGAACCACAGGAAGGCTGGCTGAGTGGAAATTCTACAACTAGAAGGAAAGAGAAAA
>NW_005359064.1:2015197-2031780 GCF_000412655.1 Myotis brandtii | reverse complement strand
AGGGCGGAGGATGGGGTGGGAACCGGGTGGAGGGGAGCTATGGGGGGAAAAAGAGAGAAACAACTGTAATAATCTGAACAATAGAGATTTAATTTCAAAAAAAGTCATTCTGAAGTTTTATGGATTCCTAGGGATAGATATATAACTGTTTGCACCCAAAATATTTTTAATACAAATAGAAATAATTCTGTTTTCTTCCAATTTAACTAAAGGCTTGAAGATTTAGGCAGCAACTTCCAGAATGCATGTCATTGCTTTATCTTATTTCCCATCCATTTCCCCCAGGAACTGAAGACCTGAACAAATATGAAAGCATTCCTCCCAGGCGACGATACCACAAAACTCAGTAAAAAACATCTTTTCTAGATCCTCCTTGCTCTAGGTTTTGACTCTAGCTACTGAGGGAGGATTTAGGGTTCTCAAGAACTCTGACTATGGTTTGTCCTCTACTGCCTTTGCAGTCAGGTTCTACTTCTAAATACTTTCCATGGGTGTGCTCCAGGCTCTCGCTCTTTATATAATTTGCTATTGTGGACTTGAAAACCAGAAAACATTATGAATTATTATGTCTTAGGAATACTTATCAGGAACACCCAGTCATGTGTATGTATTTTTAAGGTACATGTCTAGGCCATGTCCCCAGAGATTCTGATCTGGAAGAGTCCATGTGTGTTTCTGCTCTCTGTGTTATGGTACACAGTAAACATTGAGAACCACTGCAAAAAATAAGAGTAAATGGTCTCTTGTGAGGCCTGAGAGGTTCTCATACTTGCTTCCTATTTCTCAGCTATGTTAGAAAGTACTGTCTTGGAAAGTCTGAGGAAAGAAAGGAACATTTCATAAAGGGCATTAATTACGGCATCAACACAGACTCCACGGCAAGGGAAAGCAATTCATATATGGAAGGAACAGGTATACTCCTTGGACTATAAGTAAACACAAAAGGGAGTAATAAGAATAGTTTTCAAGTGCAGGGCACTGTTGACAATGAAAAGCAGAAATGCTCATTTAATTTGATACAACTAGCAAAAAGAGGCATTACATATTTTAAGCAAAAGATTTAGAATAATTCTACAGTTGCATGTAACATGTACCAATAGCTAGAGATCTGAATAAGAATGATCAATCACAAAAACAAAGTAGTATTTCAAAGATACAATAATAAGGGCAGAGAATATGGTAATAAACTATAGAAATAAAGATACAAACTAAAGATACAAAATTTAAATTGACAATTGCTTATAAAATGACCACATAACACCCATCACAGATAAGGGTGAGAAATTTCTGCAACCGTTTGCATATATATAGTAAGAGAACAAGGACATCACTTAAATAAAAGCAAAGCCAGAATAACTTTAAAACTTCCTTCTTCCCCCAGATAAAACCCTATTAATTAAAACCAAGTTTAAAATAATCATAAAATTCAAAATTGTTTAAATTCTGGATATCATGTGCTACCTGAAACAGTCACAGTCAATCCTGGGTCAATAATTCCACTGTTGGGCCTCACACAGTATCGACGAGGTGCTGTAGTCTTCACTTTGAAACATACTTTTCTATCTGATGGATTTCGCAACTTAAGATTTGTAGTGACTACATCTGTGAAGGGGCCTGTAAGGTTCAAAAACCAAAAACAGGAGAAAAAAATTAATTTGGATTGTCCCACACACACAGAATTCAAAACTAAATGTATATAAGCTCAATTTTATTTAAAGTATATATATTAAAATCTGGGAACATAAATATACCAAATGACTACTTTCTCACTAAGTGGTAGACTTACAAATGAATTTTACTTTTTTCTTCATTCTTTACCGTATTTGGTGAAATTTCTACATGAGCATTTATTATTTCTAATAAAAGTATTCTGAAAGTTTCAATTCATAAAATAAAGTCCACAATTATATTCTTATAGTAGGCTAGTACCACATTACAGGATTTTCCAATGGTCTGCAAACCAGTGCCAATCTTCAAATACTCTTTACTGAGCCAACTACAAAAATCTCTACATTTGAAGATACTACATCCAATGACAACAGTGCTCTTGCTTCACCTCAATTAGTTTGATTCGTTCACTCACTCACATAGTTGTTAAGTATTTATTATGACCACTGTGTCCAATACTCTAGATACAAAGTTTTTAAGCTTTGGTTCTATACCCAAGCAACACAAAATTACAAAACAAAGAATCCAAAAAGGTGATCTAGTTCTGCCTGAATAAATCCTAAACCATTTTTTAAAGATATGTTTTTATTGATTTTAGAGAGAGAGGATGAGAGAGGGGGAGAAAGAGAAACATCAATGGACTGTCTCCTGCACACCTCCTACTGGGGATGGAGCCTGCAACATGGGCATGGAATCAAAATCAAAGACAACTATTAAAAAGATTTTCTTTTATTTAAATTAACAAGAATATGCATGTCTTTTAAAACAAGGAGATCTGCCTAATGCAATGAGAGGAAAAGAAATAAATCTAAAATGCAAGGCCTTTAAAAGGAACTTACTTATTTCAAGTTCTAGGAAGGGAAATCATTTTATCCTATACTAGAGGCCCGGTGCACAGGATTCGTGCACTGGGGCGGGGGGGGGGGGGCACGTGGTCTGCGGGGATCAGCCCGCTGTGGGAGCACACTTACCACCAGGGGGCAGCTCCTGCATTGAGCACCTGCCCCCTGGTGGTCAGTGCACATCATAGCGACTGGTCAACCGGTTGTTCTGGTGGCTCTGCTGTTTGGTCGCTGGGCTTTTATTATATAGGATTTAAAATTTCTGAGTTATAAATTATTTTCTAACAAAGAATTGGAACTGGGATGAGATTAAGAAGTTAGAAATGAGAGAACATTAGAAGAAAATATATAAAGGCAAAGAACCAGTTACAGAAAAAAATTTAATGTAAAAATAGCATGTCTTTTGGGGGGAATGGTATATATACAATATACAGGGTGCAACAAAAGTAGGTTTACAGTTGTTTGTATAGAAAATAGTACAATAATTAATAATACAAGCATAAACTGTTTCCCACACTCAACTATAAACCTACCCCCGTATATATGAAATGCAATCTTTCAGTTTGCTTTACTTAATTATATGGTCAAGTTAATAATTCAATTTGAATATTATTTCACACCCTTTGTTCTTCTTTAATCCCAACTGCTTGCATCTTTTATGAGCAGCTGATTAACAACTCTATCATACATTGGCATGTTAAAGAAGAAAATACCAATCTGTCCATTTTGCCACATGAATTCATCCACCAAGTGGTTGGCTATCGAAACACTTTAAACTAATAGAAATAGGGGTCTTAAAGACATAGATTCCATTTCTTAACATTCTCCAAGTCCAAAAACTACTGCAGATAATTGAAACTGTATAAAATTTTATAGGGCTATTTCAACTAGGACTTTAATATGACAAAAGAAAGAAACATCTCACAAAATTTTATAACAAAATTATGTAAAAGTTTTTAAATTTTAAATTCAAGTTTTCTAATTCTCCCCAATTAAAAAAATATATCAATTATCAAAAATAAGGTAAAATAAAAATTTTAAACTAATTTAGAAAATAAACGTGTCAATTTTCATCAACATGTGAATTCTGGAATAGTACTTAAACTTTATATTGCCAGCAGGACTTATAAATCTTCAGTAATAGACTGTGGTCCATCTACACATAAAAATGCAAACTACCTAAAGATGAATATGTCAAAAGAAAAAAACTCCACCAATTTAAAACAAAATTCTTAACTGGATATGTTAGCCTTGTCAGTAAAATTATCTAGAATAAACCCACCTAATAAATGAATTTGAGATTTTCTGCTCCATTATGTTCCTCTAAGCAAGCCTCTCAATATGGGTTGCTGCCACCAGGCAGTTCAGAGTCTAAGCCATTTTCCTGGAAAATTAGCAAGTACTGATGACCATCAGCAGAATAACCAGATTTAATAGCTATTAAGAGATCTCGAGAAGAAAGAAGTTATCTGGTCCGCTGTTTTGGGTCACAGAACCCTTTGAGAATCTCGAAGTTATATGCAGTAGCCCAGAAAAACATACAAAGACAAATATTCACAACAATTTTACACTGAATTTTGGGGGGTAAGGGTGAGATAAGGAGCTTAGGTAGAGATGGGAGGGAGCCCTGGACCCCTAAAGGCTGCAGGTTAAAAAGACCTAATAAAAATCTATCTTTACCAACACTCAAAAGCAAAGAAAAAAAATCTACGTTATTTACTTGCTATGAAACAATCCTAAGTCCCAGAGTAATACTATCCCTGTCCGTTATTTTTGCCTGACATTATGACTAGGTAGTACTGTTGTTGGGGAAAATGGACCAATATGGTAGACATCCTGCAATGCCAGGGCAGACCCATACAGTGAAGTAATATGCTCCTAATCCCACCAAATTTTCAAATACCGCTCTAAAAATTAATACTGATGAAAAATGCCTTTTTCAAATTTACCTATTGTGAAAAACAGAAAAAAAAAATGTTCTCTTCCTTCCAAAAGTTTAAAAGCAAATTTACCATTACAAAAAATTATTCTAACAACTGCAATGTCACTCAAGATATTTGAATCATCACTACAACATATCTGTAACACTCAGCAGAGATGTGTAAGTGACACATTCACAATTCTACCCACATGCATAAATATTCTTATTTTGCCATTACAAAAATGTTAAAAGCAGTCGGCCCTCTATTCAGATATAACTCTTGCCTTACTTTTCTTTTTTAAAACATTTTTATTGATTTCAGAGAGGAAGGGAGAGGGAGAGAGAGATAGAAACATCAATGATAAGAGAGAATCATTGATCAGCTGCCTCCTGCACACAGGTTCATAGGTGGATGCTCAACCACTGAGCCATGCCAGCTGGCTTGCCTTACTTTTCTTAAATGCAAACTTATCCTATATAATAAAAGCCCAGCAACTGAACGGCAGAACGACCAGATGACCCATTGACCAGTCACTATGACGCACACTCACCACCAGGGGGCAGACATTCAACACAGGAGCTGCCCCCTGGTGGTCAGTGCGCTCCCACAGTGGGAGCACCGCTCGACTGACAGGGATGAGTAGCGCTCCTACAATGGGCTGAATCCTGCAGGCCATGCCCCCCACCAGAGCACGAATCCTGTGCACCGGGCCTCTAGTTTATTATAAGTAGGTCACAAGCATCTGGCTACTACTTCATTATAACTTCTAGTACATATGTGCCCAAACATTTACAAAACAAAATACATACTTCTTTAAAATTTTACTTTCTTTTTATTTCTCCTTTATGTTATAGTTAGGGAATTATATTAAAATTTTAATTAGTTGGCAGGTAATTTCCTATATGAATTTCATTTTGGGATGGTAAAAAGGACATTACAAAATATAAAATATTAAAATGGGACATTGTGTCTCGTAGTGTTTAAAAACACTGCATTATATTAACACATTGCAGACGGATCACCAGAATTCTCACTGCATATTACACAGTGTTTTACAAAGTATCATACTTTAAAAAGATATTAGCTTGTAAGAACATGTAATAAATAACTTCAAAATGCAATGAGTATTTTAATTTTAAAGCATGCCTTTAACATTTATGTAAAAAAAAATTTGTACTCATTCAACAGAAACTTATCTGGCCACTAGGTAAAGCAAGCAATAAAACTACTGGTCCGCAATGTGTTAATAATCTCTTGCTTTACTAATTGAATAACTTATCCTCTTCAATGCTTAAGTGGTTAAACCAGTAAGAAAACAAATTAGCTCGGCTGATGTGGCTTAGAGGTTGAGCATAGATCCATGGTCCAAGAGGTCACTGGTTCAATTCCAGGTCGGAGCACATGCCCAGGCTGTAGGCTCAATCCCCCAGTAGGGGGCATGCAGGAGGCAGCCAATCAATGATGTTTCTCTCTCATCATTGATGTTTCTATCACCATCTCCCTCTCTCCTGAAAAATCAATAAAAACATATTAAAAAAGAAAAATTAATGGTCACGAATAGCTAGGATAGGGGTTAACTTAACAGAGAAAGGAGGTAGTAACTAGGAAAGGGTAGAAGGAGAGTTCTGGAATGTTGGCCAAGTTCTATTTCTTGTCCTGAGCATTGATTACATGAGCATTTACTTTTGATAATTCCTTACATAGTTTTCCTTTACACAAAACAAACTTTTAATTTTTTTTAGAGAAGCTAACCCATAGACACATACAATAAAGTGACAGACAGAGGGAAGGGGGGCTGGGGCTGGGTGGAGGTAGGAGGGACATCTATAATAGCATGAACAATAAAAATAAAGTTACAAAAGGTAATAAAACCTTTTTTTTTTTAAAGAAAGAAAATCCTGTCATTTGTCCAACATAGATGCTTAATTACTGGAATAATCCATTTTAAAGTTATCTGATAGTATACTAGTCACCAATCACAAGAACCACCTGACACACACTTCCTATGTTAGAGATGAAATTTCGCTGTTTATATGTAAGAAAAGTCCATAAAAACAAGAAAATTCCACGTAATTCAAGTTACATCTATTTACAATCTTTTACAGGGAGGTGGGCAGGGAGGGAACTATAATAAAAATAGCTCGACCTTTTAATTACATGGGTTGAACTCTCCTTTAGTACCCCTTTTCAAGGACTATAACATTTTCTGTCACTAAGTACTCTGTCCTCACTCCACTTACAAATGTCATTGCCAATAAGCCAAAATCCTATTTCAGGCCCCAAATCCTATCAGACAGAAATATAACATATACAAATATGGCCTCTATATAAAAAGGGTTCGCCATACAAAAAAAACTTGGAACCTGAAATCTCAAAGGTAGGAAAAAGTTAGGGTAGCTCACTCAGAAAGGATGTCCTAAAGTGGACTATCCTGCCTCCTTTGCCTAAAAACGTATTTCAGGCATAAAATGTCCTTTATATTCAGGTTTTATATCCAAAATTCTAGTATTCAGAGTAATGACGTCTTACTAAATAATGGGACCTTTATTGTCCAAACCTCCCAATCTTAAAAGGAACCCCATTAAACTAGAAACAGCTAATAGTAAAACCACTCTGAGTAAACAATTTTTAAATGGTTATCATCCATCCATATTTTGATGTAAATTGCATTCAAGTTTTCTTGAATGCCAAGCTGAGTTTAGTTGCAAAGAAAATTGACTTGGGAGAAATAAGAGTTCAGTTGACTTTTCCCCAACATTTTGAAAAATTTCATAAAGAGAAATTGAAATAACTGCACAGTGAAAAATCATATCCATTTACCTAAATTCTAAAATTAACATTTTGTTCTAATTACTTTAGACATAACAATCTATCCATCTCTGTCTGCTCATGTCTCCATCTTATTTTTTATGCATTCTAAAGTAAGATGAAGACATTAGTACACTCACTCCTAAAAACCTGAGCAGGTATATCAACTTGAGGTCAGTATTTGCTTTCTGTGAAGAGAATCAAATTTTAATTCAGGATAAAAAGTGGTATGTAGTTTATAGCATTTCAGGATAAACTGGCAATGCACAAGAACATTTAATTCATGAACTCTGTGACATCCATTTATGCTAGCTACTCAGAGGCCTGTTGGGAGACAATGCTCTATGGGTCCCTAGCATTTCTGCATGTTTTTTCAAGTGGAGAGTGACAGCTTTTATGCACACTATCTTTTCAGGAACGTATTAAATAGTGAACAGTCTTGGAAGATAATTTCTTCCTCCTGACGAGAGGGTAGGTTTGTGTACTGTCCAGTATAATAAAGATAAGCTTCCTATGGAAAAAAAGTCAGGTAGCTTTCCATGCCGCCCATTATGAAAGATTCAGGTTCCCTGAACTCAAGATTTCTCAGCTATGATGAAAACCCACTATAAAGGTAGCATCCACCTAAACTGAAACCGTTTGTGTTGCCGCCATGGAACTTGAGGGGCCAATGGAAACCAACACAAATATGAAGCTCATCCTGCTCACAGGCTATGAATAATGGCCTTTGTCTCTAAACCCAGGAGTCTTGTTCATGTCTTCTACCAACACCCACAAAATTGTAGCAGGCTAAAATTTCAGATCCTCCAGGTCTTGACAAGGTCTTTCTGAGTTCTTGGCTATGAGGTACAGACTGAGTTAATGAACTCTGAATAATTAATACCAGAAAGTGCAATGCACCAAAGCATGAATCTTTGAAGAGAAACATGGCTGACCATACAATTCACATGGCACATAATCTATACCTCTCTCATAGCACTTTTCGCTTTCTTTTATTATTTATGCACGTCTTATCTCACCCAACTAAACTCTGAGCCCCTTGTGAAGAAGCATTCGATTCATCCCTGAATGAACTAGAATAATTAACACAGGGCTAAAGTCATAGCAGCTGTTAACACATTTGTTGAGTGAATATACACTGGAAGTACGGTAGAATAGTACATTAATTCTTTTTAAACAATATACAACAAAAACTATCAGAAGCATGCATGTTTGCCCTGACCGGTTTGGCTCAGTGGATAGAGCGTCAGCCTGCGGACCGAAGGGTCCCGGGTTCAATTACAGTCAAGGGCATGTACCTTGGTTGCGGGCACATCCCCAGTAGGGGGTGTGCAGGAGGCAGCTGATGGATGTTCCCTCTCATCGATGTTTCTAACTCGCTATCCCTCTCCCTTCCTCGCTGTAAAAAAATCAATAAAATATATTTTTAAAAAAGCATGCATGTTTTGTTTCAAATGCTATGACTCTAGGTCTTCATAAATCATTTATTCCAACATTATGTGTTTCTTCATCCTTAACTAAAACAGCGTAAGTAAAAATTCTAATGAGGAAGGCTAGATGCTCAGCTCAAATACTAGTATATAAATAACGTAACTGTAGCAATGCAGATGATGACTACTTCAATGTTTCCATAAATTTTAGTAAATCAACAGCTGTATCACTGATTAAAACAGTTTTGCAGTTACATAAGGGTTATGTTGCTTAATAATGTCATGTTACATTAACTTAAAATAATCATGCATATGAAGTAGAATATCTACTGAGAATTCTCACAGTAAAGAATAGCAGCAGTAGTAATATTAAAATGTAACAACAAAAGTTTTTACAATAGCTAGCTTTTATTAGACACTCACCATATATCAGTAAATGCATGAATTATGACATTTAAGTCACTCATAATAAGCCTATGGTAAAGATACTTTTATTATGTATATCCCCATTTCATGGATGAGTCAAACTCAGATTCAGAGAAGTTAAAACACTTGTGCAAGGTCATAGAATTACAAAGCAATAAAGTAGAAAATCAAACCAGGTCCAACTCCAGAGCCTGAACTCTCCTAAACTCTGTATGTATTTTATGCAAATACCTAGCTATATTTATTTCCTAATTCATCAGCATTCCAGGTAGATTTCCACAACATTAAAGCATGAAATTGCAATCAAGTCAGTACTATATAAAAAAAGATTTTTAAATAGATATTGTATTTCCCTTGGTCCTAAAGGTCAACAACATTTCCTAAAACAAGATCAAACACTAAGAAAATATTTTATAAGTTTACATCGAAGAAAGTCCTAAAACAGTTTCAATACAATTTTAAAAAATAAAGTCACCTTAGTTTATTTACCTTTAATATTTTTTCAAACTCATTGAAATCTCAGACTTTAGATTACTTTTTAAAATCTAGATAGGATGGGAGAGATTAAAGGAGAAATTGGTATTTTGGGAGAACTTGAAATAAACACTTTTCACATTACTTACAGATCTGAAGCTCTTGTTAGATTAGAAGCAAAATATTTATAACATGAAAAAATGGCCACAATAATATTAACTTAAAATTACAAGATATAAATGTGCAGAGTTACACACAGAAAACATAAAAAGAAATATAGCAAATGTTAACAGTGGTCGGTAGGTGGTAGGTAAACATTAAGCATTGATTTTATAATCAGAAGGGACTTTTAAATGTCTATACATATTAGCTTAATTTGTCCATAAACCTTTTATTGGTAAAGTCTTATGGGGGGAAAAAACTGAAAAGATTCTTCTGAAAAACATATCTTCCGAGAATGTTGTTCAATAGGTTTTTAGCAATGGGAACAGAACTCAGAAAACAAGACCAAACAATTCATCTTCCCATATAAGTTATAAAAGTAAAATTTTGTCAAAGAGAAAATAAACTAAACAAAACCACTATGATGTTCTTAAATGTATGGTAGTCACTGCAATTCATGTCAGATTACCCAAATACTAAAAAATAAATATATATGTAAATATAAACAAACAAACATATACAGAGGAATATATATGGACATGTATAGGTACAAAATAAAAAGCTGTGAAAATGCAGGTCTGTATTATTATATTGCAAACTCATATATTAAAGCCCCCTCATATTAATGATTCTTATTTTTTCAATTTATTGTTATTGTTGAAAGTATTATGTATGCCTCCCCTTTTTCCCCCACTGACCCCCCTCCACCCTGCTCTCTCCCTACCCTCACACCTCTCCCCAGGCCTTCACTGGACTATTGTCTGTGTCCATGGGTTATGCATATATGCATATAAATTCTTTGGTTAATCTCTTTCCTCCCCCTCTAGGATTCGTCAGTCTGTTCCATGCATGCTTCCATGTCTCGGGATCTATTTTGTTCATCAGTTTATTTTGTTCATTAGATTCCCTTTTTAAATTGACATCTCTATTTTTAAAACTGGTAAGTGAATCAAATCATGTCCTTAAAAAGCTATAATACTGCCCTAGCTGATTTGGCTCAGTGGATAGAGCACAGGCTTGCGGACTGAAGGGTCCTAGGTTCAATACCAGTGAAGGGCACGTGCCCGGGTGGGCTTGATCCCCAGAAGGGGGCGTGCAGGAGGCAGCCTATCAATGATTTTCTTTCATCACTGATGTTTCTATCTCTCTCCTTCCCCCTTCCTCTCTCTGAAATCAATAAACTGACCCCCCTCCACCCTGCTCTCTCCCTACCCTCACACCTCTCCCCAGGCCTTCACTGGACTATTGTCTGTGTCCATGGGTTATGCATATATGCATATAAATTCTTTGGTTAATCTCTTTCCTCCCCCTCTAGGATTCGTCAGTCTGTTCCATGCATGCTTCCATGTCTCGGGATCTATTTTGTTCATCAGTTTATTTTGTTCATTAGATTCCCTTTTTAAATTGACATCTCTATTTTTAAAACTGGTAAGTGAATCAAATCATGTCCTTAAAAAGCTATAATACTGCCCTAGCTGATTTGGCTCAGTGGATAGAGCACAGGCTTGCGGACTGAAGGGTCCTAGGTTCAATACCAGTGAAGGGCACGTGCCCGGGTGGGCTTGATCCCCAGAAGGGGGCGTGCAGGAGGCAGCCTATCAATGATTTTCTTTCATCACTGATGTTTCTATCTCTCTCCTTCCCCCTTCCTCTCTCTGAAATCAATAGAAATATATTTTTTAAAAAGCTATAATACAAATAATGTCTCATTCATTTAAATCTAAGTTTTGAAAACACTACCAAATGTTCTTAGTAACCTAGTTATAGAGAACATCCCAAATGCCAGAAAAAAGCAGCTAAGCAAACTATGTTATATTAATGACACATAAGTCATCAAAAATGATATCTATATGGATGTGTCTTCTATAAAAATTTAAGACACTGGTCTAAATTACTTCTATAACATAGATTATGTGTCACAATCATAAAGTTGAACATATTCACAAATCATAAAGTTCAATCTTGTTTAATCAAGGAATTTTATTATAAAGCATAAAATCATATGTAAGAGATTATAAAGATATAAATAAGCAATCTCAATGACACAGGAAATGAAGTATAACTGGCCTCACTAGAAGAGACTGCATTCAGGGGAAAGTGATTACTGGGACCTCAAGATCTCTTACCCGCTTTTCTCTCCCTCTTCTCTCTCAACTAGCTTGCTTCTACTTGCACATTACCCAAATCTGTCAGTCACTGTCTCCAAACCTATGCGACTTTAAAAGTGTAAAGCCTATCATCATCTATAGTTGTATTTAAAGGAGGAGCATCAAAATTTTGACTAGTCAGTCATCAGCATATATATATTGGCTGGCCTTGGGTTAGGTGCCCACCATTAAGCCAATCAGCATTGTCTGGGAGAAGAGGGGTCCTATAAATTTGTTTGCTGCTTAGACCTACCTATAGTCTACGGGCATGGTCCATTACCAGAGAAAATCTTCCAAACAAATCTATCATATTTCTCACAAGAGGCTAACAAAAAGAGCTCAATGAAATTTAAAACACATATATATGTATCTATAGGATTTGTGAGCTGTTACAGGTCAGTGGTCAGTTATAAATTATATTTACTTTCAGATAAACATGGTTTTCTACTTGTCTTTATAGGCCTTGATTTGTGAAATGTTACTACATGGTTATGAACATTAGCCTTGTTTCCCATTTACCTTTATATAATCTCCCCTTATTATTATTTTTTAATATATTTTATTGATTTTTTTACAGCGAGGAAGGGAGAGGGATAGCGAGTTAGAAACATCGATGAGAGAGAAACATCCAGCTGCCTCTCCTGCACACCCCGCAACCAAGGTACATGCCCTTGACTGGAATCGAACCCAGGACCCTTCATTCCGCAGGCCGACGCTCTATCCACTGAGCCAAACCGGTTAGGGCTCCCCTTATTATTAAAAAATAAAAAAGACACTTCAGACTATGTAAAGGGCTAAGTAATTAATGAAAAATTAAATTAATTTAGGAAGGACAAATGAGACCAAAGGCATCAAATCTAACGGCAAAATAATTTTTTCCTCTTACTATAAAAAGCACTGAATGTTCATTGTAAAAATCTTGGAAAACACAGAAAAGTAAAAATATAAAAACAAAAACCACCCAAACCCCAAAGTAGAGCTAATGCTTGCTAACATTTTCTTTCCAAATTTTTTTCTTGCACATATACCATAAATGGGCTCATATTTATGCAACTTTTCAATGTAAGGATAAGACTATCACCACCAGTCAACTTAATCACTAAAAGTAAGACAATCAGCCCAGCAGGTGTGACTCAATGGTTGAGTGTCAACCTTTGAACCAGGAGGTCATGGTTCCATTCCGGGTCAGGGCACATGCCCAGGTAGCGGGCTTGATCCCCAGTAGGCGTGCAGGAGGCAGCTGAACAATGATTCTCTCTCATCATTGATGTTTCTCTCCCTCTCCCATCCCCTCTGAAATCGATTAAAAAAAAATTTTTTTAATGGAAAAGGTAAAGCACAAAGAATGAACAATGTATCTACAGACTAGACTCTCTTCAAAATTTTGTAGTTCCAGAAAAGGGACGAAATTTTCAGCTATTACCACATTACATAGTATTTACACTCACATAATGGATGCATTACTATCCATCCCTTTTCATTTTTAACGTGAGAGGTAGGACTAGGTGATTTTTTGGATGTTATTCTGGTCCTAAAGATTGCAAAAATATATGACAGTTGAGTACAAAAAGAAAACATTTTTCTATGTAGTGGAAAATATCATAGAGAGTTGGGAAACCTTGATTAAATTCTTTAAAGTTTGATGTTTTGATATTGTTAGTGTTGGTAATTTGGTTGTTGGGTTGCTGTACTAAGCTACCTTTTAAATTTCCTTTAAGTAAGACCTTCCTTAACCAAGCAGAGATGGTCTGTGAAGAAAGTCTACTCTAGTCTGTTAGCAAGCAACCTTTTTTTCTCAGAGGCACTTCCTGACCTTTTTCCTGTTGCTTTTATATCTTATCTTGACTGACCAGTGAAGTCTTATCTGCCTTTCAGAGGAGATAGTAGTTCATCTAGGATGGATCTTGCTTTCTTTCAACCATAAAAAGTTGTTTTAAAAGAAAAAAATGTTTTCTGGCTTATTATACTGTACAGACAACAAAATGCAATATTATTTTGTATTTCTACTAAAAAATCCTTTTAAAAAATTTAATGTAAGAAAGGGGCTGTTATTTGCAAATGCTTGTCTACCAGGTTTATTATAAGTGAAATGTGATTGAAATTACTTAATAAAAAAATTTAAAACTTCTTATGAAAACTTTTCAAACATTCATAAAAACAGATTCTAATTAACCTCTATGAACTTAAATTTCACAACTTCATACACTTAAGTTTAATATTAGCATTTTACCATGTTTGCTTTTTTTTTTTTTTTGCTGCAGTATGCTATCATAACATTTCAAGCCTAAATACTTGAGCTTGCATTTCTAGGAGAGAAAAAAAAATTAAAAAATATAATCATGACATCATTGTCGCTTAATAAAACCAAAAATAATTCTTTAATATCATCTAACATTTAAATCTATTGAAATTTTCCCAATGTAACTGGTTTCTTTTGTTGTCGGCTTGTTCAATTTGTGCATTGTAGCCAAGTTTTCTTAATCTTAAACAGTACCCCCACACACACCTTTTTTTAATCACGCCATTTACTTAGTGGGAAAAAAAAAACCATTAAAAGACATCCAATACTAATAACATGGGAATTACAGGACAAATCACCTTAGTAATGTAATCAATGTTTATTAGGCAATCATCCCATGCCAGATCTTGTTACTATGGATTTCAAAATAAAAGAAATGGATATAACCTCAAGTAGTCCACAGCACAGTTTGGGAGAGAAAAATATGTGAGCATAAATACTATTAATGTGTTAAGTGCTGTAGTTACAGGTAAGGACAAACTTCGATAGTGCATGAAGAAGGCAGTGACCAACTCAAGACTGGGAGACTCAAACACTTCACAAGAGGAAGGGATTCTTAAACTGGGGAGACTGCCTGTACAGGTATGAGGGAGAACAATACTGTAAACAGAGCATGTGCAGAGTCTTCCAACAGCTTAAAGTGTTTAGGGAAACACTTTAACCAAAACTATTGATAGAAGAGAAATGGAGAAGCAGGGAATGGATTTTGGACTTAAAATGTTAAGCACATAATGGGAAAATATTGCAGATTCTTTAACCAAGGGAACAGTATCATGTTTTCATTTTTCAAAGGATAGTTCTAGCAGCAGTGTGGAAGACAGGCTGGAGAGAGAGGGATACTAGAGATAAAAACTCCAGGTCTGGAGTCTAGTAGAGAAAAGATAAAAGATAATCACTTGAAATAAAGAAATTATCCAAAGTCCAGAACTTTCCCTGAGTAACACATTCCTATAACCAAATGCCTACTAGTCACCTCTTCATTAATATGTTGAAAGGACCTAAACATATCATATCTAATGAGTCATGATCTTCCTACCATTCTCCCACACATCCTCAAATAAAACGAATGCATTTGGTCCTTATCCAGACATAGGTTTCTTTGTTTCTTCTCTCAGTGCATAACACCACCATTCCTCCAGCTATCCCAGAAATCTCAGTAAGCCTGAAATCTCAGAGACATTCAAGATACCTCTACTCTCATTGCACATATCTAATAGACCACCAAGTCTCATTGGTTTATATCTCTAACTTTTCATCATCTCCACCATTCTCAGTCCAAGGTGTCACCTCTTGCCTGGATTGCAACGAGGCCTAGTTCACCTCTATCTCCCAACTATTATTACTTCATATTGCTACCAGAATCATATATATCAGTGGTTCTCAACCTTCCTAATGCCTCGACCCTTTAATACAGTTCCTCATGTTGTGGTGACCCCAATTTCATTGTTACAAACTGAATATAATTAAAGCATAGTGATTAATCACAAAAACAATATGTAAATTATATATGTGTTTTCCGATGGTCTTAGGTGGCCCCTGTGAAAGGGTCGTTCGACCCCCAAAGGGGTCGCGACCCACAGGTTGAGAATCGCTGATATATATATATGTTTAAATACAAATGTGATGTCACTCCATTCCCTCTACCTCTACTATTCCACCTCCCCGCACCCTCCACAACTTAAAATCCCTCAGTGGGTTAGGATAAAAACGAACTCCTTACTTAACCTACTAAACCAACACCACACCCATCTTGTTTATTTCTATTACCATCACACACTGAGTCTTTCAGCCTCGTAAATAACATCAGATGTTATTTAACATGTTCAATTTTATGTTAAATAACATGTAAATATTTCATGTTAACCTCCTGCCACAGGATCTTTCTACTGCATTTTCCTATCTTCCTCACCAAGATAACTTCTACTCATTCTTAGGAAATCTTAGTCCAATTGTGATAGCCTTCCCTGACCAGATCAAAGTCTACTATTTTATATTCTCATAGCTACATTTTCTTCTTCTGATTATATAATTAGTGTCTATCTCTCCCATTAGAATTGATCGTGAAATTTTTTTTATTTTACTCAAAACTGTAGATCCAACAATGATTTACCACACATTACACAAAGCAAAAACTCAAATATTTATTGTATAATTGAATGAATTAAAACAAATAAATTTAAAAATAGATACGCATTAAAGGAGACAGGTTCAAGAGCTATCTCTGGGGTGGAGAAATGCAGATTTTAATTATTAGATGTGCAGAGTATTTCTGGTATGAGTAATGATGATGCCACTAACTTAAAAAATATGGGAAGAGCCCTGGCTGGTTTGGCTCAGTGGATAGAACATCGGCCTGCAGACTGAAGGGTCCCAGGTTCGATTCTGGTCAAGGGCACATGCCTAGG
>NW_005359064.1:2011991-2015129 GCF_000412655.1 Myotis brandtii | reverse complement strand
CTCATCACTGATGTTTCTCTCTCTCTCTCTCCCTCTCCCTTCCTCTCTGAAATCAATAAAAAAAATATTTTTAAATATATATATGGGAAGAAAAAGTAGGCTTGGGTAGTAAAAAAAACCAGTATGAGTTTGAGATGTCTGAATAACATTCAAATCCAGACAGTCAATAATTAATTAGTATGTATTCCAAAACTGACTGTAAAGTCTGAATTAAAATACAGATTAGATGTGTAACAATGTGTACAAAGAGAAAGGAAGGAAAAGAAAAACCCTCAAAACAATGAGACTGAACAAAGAAAGTTCAGAGTTAAGACTGAACCCAAATCAGCTCAGAAACATTAGCATTTAAGAAAAAAGAAGGCCACAAATGAGACAAAACTACGAATAGATGGAAAAAAATAAAACATTATACAATACAAAAGAAATTTTACAATAGTAAAAATGTTAGAAACAAAAAACAATCCCTTACATGTAATGAATTTCCAATCTGAAGTCTAAGTCAGATTGGAAATTACTGCCAGGCTTTAAACAATAGAATCTGAAAATATCTACTTTTTCTTTACTAATATAACAAGAGGGTTATTACTTCATTACATCTAAAAGCACTTTCACATATTAACAATTATGTAAAACAAACAATAAATTTTTAACTACAATATTGAGATATGTAGATATGTATTAAAATGGTATCTGCTTCTCCACAACTGTGGTTAAGTGCTGATTTCATATCATTGTTACCCCGTATAAGAGAAAAACCTCATCACCCAATCTCAGAATGATTAAATGAGTCGCTCTTAGAAATAATTCAAATAAACCTACCTGAAGATGACATTCTGCAAAACTATCGTTTAACAGACTTTTACTTAAATTAAAAAGTATAGGTGATTTAGGGCACGTCAGAGTTAAATTACTTTTTATATCCTCATCAAACTAAGCATAAAGAGACTGTTGATTCTAAGTGAATGTCCTCACTTAGTGTTGAACTGTGCATTAGAATACAGAAAGAATTCCATTAAAGCAAACTACCTTTGACTAAAAGAATAACTTTGAGGAAGGAATCAAATGACACCAAGTGTCACCTCCTAATTCATCCTACTCCTCCTCCACTTTCCCAAACCTCCCATTATGCATCTTTAAACAGAACACAGCAAACCATTAGCCATACATTCTCTACACCAGTGGTAGAGCAAACCATCACTCCCTTGCCCAACACTCTACTCTACCCCCCACCAACTGAGAACAAGCTTTCACTAGAAAGTTTCCTAAAGGAATGGGTGAGGGGATGGGAAGGAAGGGCCTTCTGTCCTCATGCTTGTTTTGCCTCCATCTGTCTCCCTCACTAGTCTCCAAGTTCTTCAAGGGCATTTTACTGTTTTTTAACTGTATGCTTTCTCCATTAAACCACAAACTGAATCTTTTCTCCACCTTGCTTACCACTGAATCCCAAAATATAAGCTGATACCTGTTGAATGAATTACTCAGTTTAATACTCTTATAAATATAGGGATATCGCAAAACTTTCAGTAAATGTTCACTAAATAAATGACCCAACTGAATCTGTGTCCCTAAACTTTTCAATGAAACACTTTTTTAAAGTCAGTCTTAAAGGGTAGCCATTGATGTCCAAACTTTTTAAAATGAGACTTGTGAATTACTTTCATCCATAACACTAGAACAACCTGTTCTATCATCAGAGCTAGTAGTTCTTCAATATCTAAAAAAAGTGAAATATATGGATAAGTCATTGTGTAGGGCTTTTGGTTGTTGAACTTGCTTCTCTATTACTAGTCTCTTACTATAGCAACATTACAACTTCTCTAGGGAGAAAGCCTCAAACTTTGTGGAAATTTCCTGGCCTAAAACTAGTTTTAAAGGTTTCTAGGTCCTTAACAGCAATACACACATGGTTATCCAGTAGAGGAAAGTTCCTCTCTGGAAAGTCAGCCTGTCAGAAAGTAAATGCAAAAGAGTTAAATTCTGGAAAAAAATGTAGTGATTACCCAGAGGCATTTTTTTCTTTCAGCTAGAACTATATAAAATCATCCACACACATAAACTTGATATAATAAAATGCACTTAGTGCCCCTCAAAATATTTCGTAGTTTTAAAACCAAATCTTTACCTAACAAGCAGCTCACAGACATTTCCACTCAGAAATTGCAAATGCCCTGCAATGCTTACAAAATAAAGGAGTTATAGAATATTACTCTCACATAATACCTGAATACAATGTTTTAAAATTTTCTAAAACCACTTTAAAATTTTCCGATGTAAAATAATTTTGCTTTTGGACTCAATCTTGTACAATAAAAAATTCAACATCTTTAAGCAGTGGGATGGCTATACATTTCACAAAAATGGTTCTCTTCATAGCTACTGAAACCGAAATACAGGACACTGAGTCCTCCAAATGGGAACTTACTTCACACTTAACTGCAGATAGGAAGGAATCCGCCTTCTACTTGGGATCGTCACACACTTTTACTACTTCTAAAAAGAAACTGTTCAGTTTAACTCTCTTCCCTAGGGTAGCCTACGTATCAAAAAGCAAATGGGCCGGAGAGCCCCTTCGATGCCTCCGATCACTAAGTCAGATCAATGCCTGTGGGCATCGCTGCAAAATCAATCAACGGCGCTCAGAGCCGAGTGACACCTGATCAGCCTTCTCGAGCGGGGGTCGGTTGAGAAACCACAAACGTGAAGGCAAAAGCCGCGAACACTGAAGACTCCGCAGCGAGAGAGCTCCATTCAAGGGCTCAACAACAGCCGACAAACAGCAGGTCGGCCCCGCGCGGAAGGTAAGCCGAGGTGTCCCAGCGGAGGACAGAAGGCGTCTACTACCCGCCTACTACTGCCCATCCTGGGGCTGACGCAGGGCCTTCCAGCCGCGCGCCTGGGTCTCCGCCAACGCCGCCGGCGAAGTCAGAACCAGAAGACTTTCTGGGCTCCTCCGCCTCCCCGGCTCCCCCCGGACCTGACAGCCGACTAATCAGCGGGGCAGGAAGGCAGGTAGCCACCCCCTCGGCGAGAACCGAGGGCGGGCTCCACCCAGCCCTTCTCGGGAGGTGGATGGAGGGAGCGCGGGCCGAGGGGTGGTCCTCTCCCGGAGCCGTGTCCAGGGCCCGCAGCCCCGCTGCT
>NW_005359064.1:1957508-2011521 GCF_000412655.1 Myotis brandtii | reverse complement strand
ACGTCCCGCCCTCGAGTTCAGCCCTACGGGGCACGGGCTGGTGCGCCTGCGTGCTCCCGGCCTCACCGCCGCTGGGAGTACTCCCTCAGCTGTCAAGGGAACGGGTGTGGGCAGAGGGCGGAGCTAAGCTCCTTGGGACCGACGTGGTGAGCACCGCAGAGCAAGGGGGCACAATCCTCGGTCACGTTTTAGCTCCTATTACGAAACTGGGGAACTCGCCGTGGCAATACACCGCCATCTTCCAAGTGGGAATGCCTAATATAAGGAAGGAGTAGTCAGACTCATCCACAACTCCCAGCATGCTCCATGCGGGGGCGGAGCCTCCGCCCGGGGCCTGGTCCCTTTGCGGCACTGCGCGATGCTTGCTGGGAATTGTAGTCGTGGTTGTTTGTGGGCGGGAAAGAGACTGAGGTCCGTTGGAGGCAGTGGGGTGGGGCGCGCTGACACTCATTTTGGCTCTCAGATAGCGTCATGTTTGCGCTAAAAAAAAAAACCACTTGGAGACTGATCCGAGGTTCCCTGGTTAAAAATAAAAAACATTCTCTGCGAAAAACATGCCGGGATTTTTCGGTTTGCTCTTTAATTCTATCTGTCCCTCTATTGGTAGAGGTAAATTCTCTGTCGTATTCCAATCCAACCTCTCTCCTGCTTCCTGAAAAAAAGATGAGGAAACACACCTCGTTTAAGAATCAAGCGCGCCGTTGGGGAAATCTGACAAGCGAGAAATAAAAGTCAAAATCTACAGCATTCCGTTGCTGTAGTCTGTTCTCAGTTTTGGTTAATAATAAATCCGAACCAAAACAGTTGTCACGTTCACATATTGGAAATGAATGCCATCTGCATCGTTTACAGGAGCATGTAGCAAACTGAAAAATCCCAGCAGCAAACTTGCTGACAAATCTTTAACCGATTGACAAGATAATCGGGGACAGGAACATTAAATGGAAAAAAAAAAAACTGAATATGCTGTAAAGTAGCCTTTATAGTAATACCTGAATTTAAATCCCTAGAAGCACCACGAAACAGAGGATATATTGGTGCTGCTGCCATGAAAGAGCAGCCCAGTTTGTCCAGGAAATAAACGAGGCAAATGGAACAAGAGTCTGGGCGTAGACACAAAGTATATCTGGGAAGAGCCCTCCGGAATAGCTAACTAGCATTCATAGAAGACTGTGCTACACGAGAGTAATGCATCTTCAGCCATGAAAAACCTCGGAGGATAGGAGTGCTTAAATCATTTGAAAAGCATATTCTAAATGTACCTGTACTTTGATTTTTTTATGCACAAATTTATTTTGAAATTTCAATGATTATTAAAAGAATACAAAAATTTTATATTTATAAAAAGGGAGTTTAAGATTTTTTTTTTTAAAGTTGAGGTTGACATTCATGCACAGGATGGTGTCCCACATATGTTTAATTATGAACTGACAACCCTAAAACTGACACAAACTTGTTCTTTTTCTTTTTTTATTTTTTATTTATTTGTTTATTATTTTTTTACTTGCCTAAGAACTCTTATTCATAGGCAAGTTAGCCTGGGCTGAACTGGCTCTGGCTCCTCCATAACTGGATGGACACTTCTCCATAAAGAAATCTCTGGTCTGCAAACAGCCACTTCACAGGTATAGCATACTGAGAAAGATCCCAGTCACTCTTTTATGGGACAATGGCTGCCCATTCACCCTGAGTTCAATAGGAAGCTGAAATGGGATGTATTCCAGTTTCCAGCCTATATATCATTAAGAAACATCTGCTGATGTAAGCTGTCACCTTTGGAATCAACTGCTTTTCTCTTCTTAATATTGCTTCAAAAATCATATAGGCATAGTCTTAATGTGGATGTGAATTTAAATCTGTGGTAGTCTACTAGTAAGAATACATGAAATGTTTTTTGGAATAATTCTCCTATTCTGTTTTAGAGCATTGCATTAATAATGGCTCAGAGCCCTCCTGAATCATCTACCCTTCATTGAATAGTGCTCCAGTTCAGTGGTTTGTGCTTGGGTGTTTATTACTACCTTTCTTCTAACAGTTCCAAGAACTTGATAAACATTATTACACGCTACTCAGAACAACCTTATGACAGCAAGTGTTATTTTTATTGTTAAATATGAAAATGAAAACAAAGGTGAGAGCATCTCATGTCAGTAATAGAGCTAAACTATGGGAAGAAACTCACCCAGTTTTTCAGTCTGTGCATTTTTGTCCTTTCTAAAGCCACAATAAAATGGCAAGAGTGACTAAGGCAACAATTTACAATGTAATTGACTTCTCTATTGTTTAACAGTTAAGCTTGGAACAGAGAAACAAGGGGCCTAATGTTCATTTTTGCATTGATTAATGCAGCATATAGTGGTCTCTGATATATTAGCATAAAAATATATACTCAAACATAGTTCTCTAGATTCAAGTTTTCCTGAATCTAAGAGGCATGAGGCCTTGAATATTACTTCAACCTACTTGATTACTAATGTAGTCACCTTTGGACAGATTATCTCTTGTAGCTTTGGCAAAGATTATAAAAACACACACTAGTTTTCAGTACAAATGGTAACAAAGTATACTTTGTCCAATAGTAAAGTTTAACATGTCCAAAACATGTTAAACTTTATTATTGAGGTTCTCTATATTTATGAATATGTTTATGAACTGCATAATTCAGTTCAGTAAACATTTATTTTTTTAATGTTTTTATTGATTTGAGAGAGAGAGAAGGGAAAGGGATAGAGAGATAGAAACATTGATGAGAGAGAAACATTTTTTAAATATATTTTTATTGATTTCAGAGAGGAAGGGAGAAGGAGAGAGATAGAAACATCAATGATGAGAGAATCATTGATCGGCTGCCTCCTGCACGACTTCTGCTGGGGATCAAGCCCGCTACCTGGGCATGTGCCCTGACCCGGAATGGAACTATGACCTCCTGGTTCAAAGGTTGAAGCAGTAAACGAGTACAAACTTTGTTTCTGAACTGCTGGATTCAAATCCTACTCTCTACTACATGGTCTTTGCAACTAACCTCACCACTCTGTGCTTGTTCTACATTGCTGGGGCTGACGGGCAGACCTGAGTGATGGATGAACAGATTTCTCTGACTTACGTTTCTGTGAAAGAGGGCTAAGGGACTGTTCTACCTTAGAAGTAAACAGCAGTCCTGTTCGCCTACCTTCTTAGGCTTTTATTGTCACGACAGCTTAAACTAAAATTAACCTCTAGATACAATTAGCAGGGTAAGTATCCTTGAGAAAGTATATGCTTCTACAAGGTCATGTCTTTAAAGACTAAACATAGACACTAGCAAAACACCCGGGGATCGGACTTGTTTGGAAAAGTCAAGGTAGGGGCTGCAGCCTTCGGCAAGGTCCCTCAGAGGCCTCTGACCTTTCAGAGATTCCTCCTTCTAGACCTTCCAACCAAGTCCTGCGCTTCCCCACACTACATCTGTCAACTGGGGTGAATATTACCTACGTCTGAGGTTTGTTATAAAAATTAAATGATTTACTCTACAGGAAGAGCTTAAAATAGTGCCTGGTTCCAGGACTGTTACCTTACGAATGTTAAATTATGGCTGTGTGCCCGGCACAATGGGAGGTGATATTGTGGTGAACCAATAGACATGGTTTCAGCCCTTACAAGCTTGCGTTCAAGCAGGAGAGACAAACATGAAAGTTCTTTTGCCTCTGGGATTCTGTTCTTGAAATAAGTTCAACCAGTGAATTACACTCATGTGATGTTGGAAAGTTCTAAGTGAGAGGGAGGAGGCCAGTGTTCCGTGCCCTCTGGCTGTTTCCCTGCTGAGGCAGGAGCACAGAGACGGGAGGCTTTCTGCGCAGCATCCAGCGCCCATGGACTAGCTTCCTGGGTATCAAGAGGCAGTGAGTTGCTGCAGAGTCAGCAGAAGCACGGCTCCTTCCCGAGTCCAGCTTCCTGTTCCCTGGGTCAGAAGTAAGCAGTGCAGCCTCAGAGGCGGCAGCTGCCCTGGTGGTGCAGTTCAGTCTTGCCCTCGGAGGCATTCCTGCAGAGCCTCGTCCAGAGCCTGCTCTCCCACCCCTCCCCAGCATTTAACAAGCACCTCATTTCCTTTATTGTGTTGCTTCCTGCTTCTGATAGTAGGGTGCTACAGAGAGACAGGTGTCAGGGGAGCCAAGAGTGGATCAAGAATGTGGTCAACGGTGTAGAAATCGGCTGAATTGTGCTCTGAAGTGAGGACTGGAAACCTTTCACCTGACAGAGTAACAGGATGCTGGAGGCAAAACCTACTTGAAACAGCCACTTCACACAAAGAGCTCTTTCTCAAACAGATGGATATGCTAGAGAGTGATAACCAACTGAAATATGTACAAGGTCAGTGCATATCACAGGGATGCAATGCTTGTATAAATGTGGTTTTGTTGATGGTGCTTATTGTAGCAATTTTGTCAAACTTCTGTGAGAAATATAAATTCCAAGACAAGGCAGATGGAAGCTTCGCCAGATAAAATCAAGTCTGGAAGAAGAGTTAGAAAAAGACTTATTCTGGGGATGTTTGTTTGTATGACCACTTAAAGCAGTTAAAGCTATAAATTAATCATCTTTGTATATGAAAAATAATTTGAATAATATGTGTTTTCTTGATCTTTTATACTGTAAAAGCAATACCTGCTTATTGTAACAAGTGACACAATCCAAAAGCAAATGAATTAAGTTTCCTCTTATCCTTCCCAATTTCCACTCCACTGAGGATAATCAGTGTTAATTGCCTGAGCTGTGTATCACTCCCTAACTTTATCCAGACTTAGAAAAATATAGCTAGTTTGTTTTGGATTTTTCCTCCAAGTAACATATTACTATGCAATTGCTTTATTCGCCTAACAATATATTATGGATATATGACCAGGTCAACTGACATAGATCAAACTCAGTCTTTTTTATTTTTTAATCCTCACCAGAGGATACGGGTTTGTGTGTGTGTGTGTGTGTGTGTGTGTGTGTGTTTTTAATCCTCACCCGAGGATATGTTTTTATTGATTTTTTTTTTAAAAGAGAGGAAGGGAGAGAGAGATAGATAGATAGATAGAGAGAGAGAGAGAGAACGAGAGAACCATTGATTGGCTACCTTCTGTAAGTGCCCCGACTAGGGATCAAACCTGCAAACTGGATATATGCCCTGATGGGGAATAGAACCCGCGACCCACTGGATGATGCTCCTGCCAACTGAGTCACACCAGCCAGGGCCAAACTCAGTCTTTTAATAGCTGAGTCCACAGAATAAATTATCCTTCTATAGTACCATTTGTTTCCTATTGATGAATGTGTAAATTGATCTAGGCTTTTAGCACAGCTAATAGCACTGCAATAAATATCTTTATTCTATCCTGATCATAGGATGCTTTTATTTCCATAGGGAGATACCCAGTAGTGGAACCACTGGATCAAAGGTATCTCCTATTTTAAGACATACTGCACACTGTTTATCCAAAGGGTGGTTGTAGTTCACACTTCTAATAGGAATGTGTGAGGGTGTTGATCTTCCCCATTCTCATAAGTAGATCCCACTCCACACCAGCAGCAGAAGAAGGACCATATCTAAGTATCCTTAAATTGTTTGGGTCAATAGTTTTGGCCTCCAAAATTGTACATTTCTTTTTAATCCTCATCCGAGGATATGTGTTTTAATTGATTTTTAGTGAGAGAGGATTAAAAAGAAATGTACAATTTTGGAGAGAGAGAGAAAAAAAAACCATCAATGTGAGAGAGAAACATTGATCGGTTACCTCCAGCCAGGGATCAAACCCACAACCTAGGCATGTGCCCTGACCAGAAATTGAACCCACAACTTTTTGGTGAACAGGATGATGCTCCAACCAACTGAGCTACCTGAGCAGGGTCAAAATTGTACATTTTTGTTGAATCCTTCTTCTTCTCTTCCTCATTCCATTTCCTTCTCTGGATTTCAAAGATTATAGCACCTGTAAGCAACCAGATTTCTGTAGCAAATAATGTGCTTTCTCCCACAAATACAATTATTCTTAAAGAAAACCAAACAAGAAGAAATCTAAAGATGCCTATGAACACTAAATCCACATTTGATACCTTGACTGACTTCTCATAGTCTCTGAACACACAGACTTCTTTGTCTAGCCCTGAGAACATCTAGAGTAGATGTGTGTGCAGAGCACAAATTTGGATGGACATCAGACAGGCTAAACTGAAGGCTCCACCACTTTTTGCCCTGTTATGCAGTTAAACTCTATGGTCTTATCTATAAAGTGACAATATAGCCTATATTTACTAGTAATATTGTTTATGATTACTAACTCATATGATGTGAATAAAGTGCTTAGCATAGTGCTTGGTAAATAGTGAGCTTTTAAAAATATTACAAAATTTGATATCACCTTTGAAATGTGTCAAATATATGTAAGGCTGTAGACATTTAGATCTCCTAGTGAAATGCTTAATAAACAGATAATAATTTTCTAGATTTTTCTGAAAATGAGGATTTTAAAACAATTTTTTTCCAATTGTTGGTTAATGATCTGTTTTGGGCCAACCTACTAAGGCAGACACAAAGAAGTCCAATACCTAATTTCAGCCTGAAGAAGTTGCTGGTCTAAATTGATTTAAACAACCATAATCCAATATATAATGTGAGTTAAAAGAAGCAACTGAAAAGAATTATGGTAGAATAGGAACAGGAGTGATTGACTTCAAGGGAGTTGGAAATACTCTGTAGATACACAAACATTTCAAGATCATGGCATTTTTTATGTCCAGGTACTCACACACATACTCTCTCTCTCCTCTCTAAAATTTACTACTAGAATAATTTACTTTATTTTCCTGGAAGGTTTTTGGTTTGTGTTTCTTGTCATGTTTTGTTTTTAGTTAAGAAAAAAAACATTTGATGTTCATAGCAGCATTATTCACAATAGCTAACAGCTGGAAGCAACGGAGGTGTCCATTGGCAAATGCATGGAAAGTAAACAGTGGTAGATACATACAATAGAAGAGTATTCAGCCTTAAAAAGGAAATTCTGGCCCTGGCCAGGTGGCTCAGCTGGTTGGAATGTCATCCCATACACCAAAAAAGGTTTGGGGTTTGATTCCTGGTGAGGACACATACCTAAGCTGCAGGTTCCATCCCAGATCGGGGTGCGTGCTGGAGGCAACTGCTCAATACTTCTCTCTCACATCCATGTTTCTCATGTGTTGTTTCAAAGTGCCTCCATCATGTTTTATATTATTTATTTATTAATTGGTCTGAGAGAGAGGAAAACATCAATTTGTTGTTCCACTTATTTATGCATTCATTGGTTGATTCATGTGCCCTGACTAGGGAACAAACCTGCAACCTTGCTGTATCAGGACTAACCAACTGAGCTACCTGGCTCAGACTTCAAAGTGCCTCCATCATTTTTTGAGCACTTCCTTACTTTAGATATCACAACACATTTCGGGATCATTCCACATTTCCCTGCCAGATCTCAGAGGATCCAGGTCCTTTAATTTGATAATGGTATTTGGAAGCCAAGACTGGCCAGCCACTAGATGTGCTCATGCTACTAGAATGTCATCACCTTTAGGCCCTTTCAGTGGACAAAGGTAAGGAATACGTATAATACATATAAAGTAATATCAGAATCGCTAACCCATTTCCATGAAAAACAGATTTACTAAATCGAGGATGACATTTGTATACAGTTCATTTTGTCTTTAACTTTACGGTATGCAGTCAAAATACTATTTCCAAAGTTACTTAGGCTAGTGCTTTTCTTCCCCACCCCCTTCACTGCAGTAATGTTATTCACTTGTAATGCAATTCAAATCACTTTTTTGCTGCCTGTATTCCATTTTGCCCATTGCCTTTGTTTTAATTAATTTGGGGAAGGCGGAGTATGGGAAGCATTAACATGGTTCTAATAGTCAGAAATATATATATATTTCCCATTAGCTCAAATGAGCAGATACATGTATATATTTTTTATATAATTCTCATTTTTACTTTAAGGATAGAATGTAATATTTTCTCTCTCTCTCTCTCTCTCTCTCTCTCTCTCTCTCTCTCGGTATACCCTGGAAACCCCTTATAACAGTTCATAGAGTACTTCCTCATTCTTTTTTATAGTTTCATAGCACTCCATTTGTGGTGTTACTTAACTACTGTTGACCCTTGAGTAATGCAGGATTTAGAAGTGCCAGTCCTTTGTGCAGCCAAAAATCCATGTATAACTTTTAACTCCCCCAAAACTTAACTACTAATAGCCTACTTTTGACAGGAAGCCTAACTGATAACATAAATAGTAAATTAACACATATTTTGTATGGTGTATGTATTATACACTGTTTTCTTACAGTAAAGTCAGCTAGAGAAAAGACAGTTTTATTAAGAAAATCAGAACTGGAGAGCATTATGCTAAGTGAAATAAGCCAGTCAATGAAGGAAAAATACCACATGATCTCACACATTCATGGATAATAGAGACCATTATAAACTTATGAACAATAATAGATACAGAGGCAGAGCTGCCTCAAACAGATTGTCAAACTGCAGCGGGAAGGCTGGGGAGGGTTGGGGGGCAGGAGGGAAGGGGGTAAGAGATCAACCGAAGGACTTGTATGACATATGTAATACTCTTTGTAATACTTTAAGCAATAAAACAATAAAATAAAAAAAAATAAATAAAACTCTCTTGTCCATATTCTGAACTCCAGACACTATTCTACTAGTTTCAGACTTAAAAAAGACTTAGTCTTTTCGGCAGAGGGCTTTAAATCAACTTTTTACACCATTGCTAACTCCCTTCATCTCCTTTCCCTGAAGTTTTTCTCATCTGTCTTTGCTCACCACAAAGCCTTGCAGTGGGGTGACTGTAGGTCAGGAACATGAGAGGCTCACCTGGCATTTTCACCTCCTCTGTTTTTTTTTGTTGTTGTTGTTTTTTTTTTGTCCACCCTTAAATGTGGCTGTAATACCACCATCCACATTGGCACCCATATACTAGCTGACATCTGTAAACCAAGCTTGAGCGCTTTTCTCCTCTTTCAGCTGATTGTACAGAACTCCCACATGGCCAAGGATATGCGCTTGGGGGCAGGGGGGCAACCACCATGAGTGACATGAGGTTTGGGTACCTGCTTGTGTATGTTGTTTACTTGTGCTCTCTTTTCCCGTTTGGGCTCAATCCCAAATGTGTTATTTCCTTCTCACAATGAGCTGCTCTGGGCTCTATCTGACTTTATGACTTGGTGGGTCTGACAGCAACTCTTATGCCGGGGGGCCCATAAGGAGCAGCCCCAGATGCATGGTTACTCGGTGCCCCAGTAACACACCAGGATCTGTTTTTCAAAAGATGTGGGATTCTCTGCAGCAGGTGATATGGTCATGCTCCAGAACACCAGAGCTTGTCATCAACATCAACAAGTGCTGCTGCATCTGTTCCCACCACGGACACTTCCAGCACCATAGACTCCGCTGGATTTTATGGGCCACATAGCAAGGCTCAAAGCCCCACTCAAAGTTGACAACCTTCCTTCCGTGTCATCTGAATTGGAGCAGTATTCCCAGTGTGGAATGTGTTACATCCAGAAACCAAGGAGACCTACCACATACTGTGCTTCCTTTTTGTGGTAGGGGATGCAAGAGCAAGAATTTGGAGAAGATACCTGAGCACACCTCTAATCACTGGAGCCTCCAAACACTTTCCTGAAGAGGCAAGTTTCTGAATCTCCACCATCCTCCCAAGACCTCCAGTACACTAGCCCATCGTGCTGTCCTGCTTGATCAGCATGCTGTCATCAATGTGACGGATCACTACAATGTGACATACTACTGGATGTCCAGACAGTCCCAGTTTCTTCAAACTATAATGTAACAGAAGATGGAAAAGTTCACAATGCCCTGGAGCAAAACAGTAAGTGACTATTGTTGTCTGTTCAACATGAATACAAATTGTTTCTCTTCAGAATAGAAAAGAACACATTTGCCAAGTCAGTGACCACGGATCATGAATAATAAGGCCTTATTAATCTGCTTTAGCAACAATGCTGCTCTGTTCAGCAGCTGCGGTGGGGCTGCAGCTTGGTTAAGTTTGTGGTATTCTACCATTGGGTTTCTGCAGGTTCCAGACCAGCTAGTCAAAAGGAGACATGATAGGAGGGACTACCACCCTGTACCCTTTCATGCTTTAATGGAGGCAATAATCACTATCACGCAATACTGCTTTAATTTACCTGGGGAGTGGGGAGAGTTTAGAGGCTGGTACCACCCCTTCTCTACTATGATAGCTCTTACCCACAAACCAAGGACCCAAAGAGAGTGTTACTCTTATATACTCAGGGCCTAAGAAATAACCATTAAGTGGCCATAGGGAGGCCAACTGTAATCCAGGCTTTAATCAGGACTCTAAGGTTGGGACAGGAAGGGGAACATGCATAATATGACATTTCAGATCTCCAGGTATCCATCTCAGCCAAGACTCTGCGTCCAACAATCCTTGAGAAGTCTGGATATTCCTCTTTCCCTAGTGATGGTGATCCAAACAAACGGCCAGAGGTCTATTTGGGGTTGTCTTGAGAGATTCACCACAGTATTTATTTGCAGTGGCGTTGCTGCATCCTTCCCTCTATGAACTTAGCCATCTCTTCAGTCAATGGTTTCTGAATGTGAAAATTGGGTTAGCTCTGGGAACTGAGCAAGGGAATATTTTTATTGGCTTATTGCTCCTATATTCCTGCATTCATATGCCTATTCTTTCTCCCATTCAGGGTGAAATTCCATATTATCTCTCTCTGAAAAGACATTTTACAGTCTCTGGTTTTCCTCATGTGATATTTGCCTCTTTGTTCAGAATACTGGTATAGGAGCTAAAGAAAAAGAAATACAATAAAGTATACAACTGGTTTTTGCATGCAGTGCTTTATAGATTATTTTAAAATAAGCAACTTTCTATACTACCTGATTCTATGATAAATGAAAAATATTAAAATATTTGTGTGAATAATCTATCTCTATATATAAAAGTCTAAGTGACCATTACAACTAAATGACCAGAACGACCAGAACAACTGGTCGATCAGTCACTATGACACGCACTGACCACCAGGGGGCAGATGCTCAGTACAGGAGCTGCCCCCCTGGTGGTTAGTGTGCTCCCACAGCCAACCTCCCACAGCTGGCCAACCTCCCGGTCCCTCCCCCCATCCTTCCCCGCAGCCGGCAGGACCTAATCAGCCAGGCCCTGATTGGGACTGGGCAAGACATCCCTGATTGGCCCTGATTGCCAGCCAGGCCTAGGGACCCCACCCATGCACGAATTCTCATAATTGGGCAGAATATAAACTTCATAGACCATTAAAGAAAACATCATATTAAAAATGTTTATTTCATACTAGAGGCCTGGTGCACAAAATTTGTGCACAGGTAGGGTCCCTAAGCCTGGCTAGCAATCAGGGCCGATCTGTGGGGCAACCAGCAGGGCAATTGGGGGCCCCCCGCTGGTACACGCCTTGGCCAGCCTGGCACTGCCCATTCGCTGGCCCTGCCCCCCTGATCGCCCCGCCACCACTGGCACCCACCTTGGCTGGCCTGGGACCTGAGGGCTGGGGGCAGTTCCTGTGTTGAGTGTCTGCCCCCTGGTGGTCAGTGCGTGTTATAGCAATCAGTCATTCCACCATTTGGTCGATTTGCATATTAGGCTTTTATTATATAGGATACTGGAATACATTACCCTTAAGTATATTCTAATACTGATCTATCATTACTACTCTATATTTGCTCACCTTTTGGAAAAATATTTTATTCATTAATATATTAGGTTTCTGTGGTTGTTGTAACAAATTACTACAAACTAGTGCTCATAACAACAGGTATTTCTTTTCCCACAGCTCTGGAGACCAGACGTCCAAAATGGCAGGGCTGTGCTTTCTCTGGAGGCTCTAGAGGAGAATCTGTTCTTTGCTTCTTTCCTCTTCTGGTAGCTGCTGGCAGTTCTTGACTTGTGGCCACATCACTGTGACCTCTGCGTCTGTCTTCACATTGCCTTCTCCTCTGTGTCTCTGTGTGTTTAGTCTTCTCCTATCTCTCTTGGATATGGACACTTAGAGTTCACCCACATAATCCAGGATTATCTCCTAATTTCAAGGGCCTAAACTTTTTTTTGTTTTTGTTTTTATATTTTTTTTTATTAAATCTTTATTGTTCAGGTTACATTTGTTCCTCTTTTTTCCCCCCCATAACTCCCCTCCTCCCAGTTCCCGCCCCACCCTCCGCCCTCACTCCCCACCCACTGTCCTCATCCATAGGTGCACGATTTTTGTCCAGTCTCTTCCCGCATCTCCCATTCCCCTTTCCCCGCCAAGAATAGTCAGTCCATTCCCTTTCTATGTCCCTGATTCATTATAATCACCAGTTCATTCTGTAAATCAGATTATTTATTCACTTGATTCTTAGATTCACTTGTTGATAGATGCATGTTTGTTGTTCACAATTTGTATCTTTACCTTTTTCTTCTTCCTCTTCTTAAAGGATACCGTTCAGCATTTCGTATAATACTGGTTTAGTGGTGATGAACTCCTTTAGCTTTTCCTTATCTGTGAAGCTCTTTATCTGACCTTCAATTCTGAATGATAGTTTTGCTGGATAAAGTATTCTTGGTTGTAGGTTCTTGGTATTCAGCACTTTGAATATTTCTGCCATTCCCTTCTGGCCTGCAAAGTTTCTGTTGAGAAATCAGCTGACAGTCGTATGGGTATTCCCTTGTAGGTAATTGAGTCTCTTTCTCTTGCTGCTTTTAAGATTCTCTCTTTGTCTTTTGCTCTTGGCATTTAAATTATGATGTGTCTTGGTGTGGTCCTCTTTGGATTCCTTTTGTTTGGGGTTCTCTGCGCTTCTTGGACCTGTAAGTCCATTTCTTTCACCAGGTGGGGGAAGTTTTCTGCCATTATTTCTTCAAATAGGTTTTCAATATCTTGCTGTCTCTCATCTTCTGGCACCCCTATTATTCTGATGTTTGTACGCTTGAAGCTGTCCCAGAGGCTCCTTACACTATCTTCGTATTTTCGGATTCTTTTTTCATTTTGCTTTTCTGGTTGGGTGTTTTTTGCTTCTTCGCATTTCAAATCTTTGGCTTGATTCTTGCGCTCCTCTGGTCTGCTATTGGGTGTCTGTATAATATTCTTTATTTCAGTCCGTGTATGCTTAATTTCTCGTTGGTTCTTTATCATAGCATCGAGGGTCTCATTAGTTTTCGTGAGGCTCTCCACAAGTTTATTGCAAGCCCTCAAAATTGCGATTTTTAGCTCTATATCCTCCATTTCTGTCATGTTTTTTTGTCTCCGCATTTTTTATGCTTTCTTGGTGCACCCCCTAGTGGTCTTTGTGCGCAGTCTTGTTCTAGTTGAGCCTTGATTGTTGTAGTTAATACTAGAGGGATTTGACCACCAGGCCGACTGGCTGTGTGAATCAGCTGTGTCTGCCGCGGGAAACTTCTGTCCTCTGGGGAGGAGCTAATCTAGCCTTTGCCTGAGGCGATCCGGCAAATGGCTCTGCGCAGGGCTTGGGCGGGGCGGGATCAACAGGGCAGGGCAGGCGGAGGGAGCGGTTATGGCTGCCCTCAGTCCCGTTCCCAGAGGCTCTGTTTCTCAGAACCCCAGGAACCGCTGCAAACCTCGGAGCGAAAGCTGCCTTCCAACTGATGCCAGACAATCCCGCTTCTCCCGTTTGAGTCCTAGTCCCCAGCGATTCGCCCGTATCTGGAGCTCAGAGTCTGAGACTCCCCTCTGACCAAAAACGACAACCGCGCCCTCAGCCACCAGCCCGCTTTGCGCGCGCACCTCCGCACCTGAGTATTTTCCACACTGCGTCTCCTCTGAGCCTCGGTGTGCTGTTATTTTTCCTTCTAGTTGAAGAGTCTCTCCTCAGCCAGCCTTCCTGTGGGTCTGGGTGATGTCCGTTCCGTCTTTTAGTTGTATTTTTGAAGTGGTTGTTTGCGGCAGCAGTCTCCGGTATTTACCTATGCCGCCATCTTGGTCTCTATCCTCTCAAGGGCCTAAACTTAAGCACATCTGCAAAGACCCTTTTTCCAAAAAAGGTAACTTTTATAGGGTTCCTGGGGTTAGGACCTGATATCTCTGGTGCCACCATTCCGTCCACTACAGTTGGTACTAATAATCTTCACATCAGTTTAAGATCTTAGTTACCAGTAAGATTATCTCTGACAGATAACCCAACATAGAAAAATATAATGTATATCATATAAATACTACTAGTTGAAAATATGTTAAAGAATCAATCAACAGATTGTTTACATAAAATGAAAATTATTTGGTGTTTCTAATTATCTTATAAAATGACTGAGGCACTGTGAAAAATAATGTTCTGCCTAAATTATGTGTAAATTTGCCAGTGATTACTATGCAAATCTATCTATCTTTCTTTTTTTATATAATAGGGTTGAAATTTATCAAAACTTGAAGTGCAAAGGATACCAAAGTCAGACTCAAATTCAAATGGTCAATTTTCCCCCCACAAATAAGTGAATTTCGTTTAGTCTTTTATCAAATGACAGAAAACCCATTATGGAATTAAATATACTATATTTCAGATGGACTTTTGTTTGTTTATTTTTTTAATCCTCACCCAAGGATATTTTTCCATTGATTTTTAGAGAGAGTGGAAGAGAAAGGGAAAGACAGAGAGAATAATCCATGTGAGAGCAACACATCGACTGGTTGCCTCCTGCAAGCGCGCCGACCAGGGCCAGGGCCCGGCCGGGGAGGAGCCTGCAACCAAGCCTGCTCTTGACCAGAATTGAACCCGGGACCCTTTGGTCCACGGGCTGACACTCTATCCACTGAGCAAAACTGGCTAGGGCTCAGATGGACTTGCAAGCCACCATCCTATTAACTGATTTACAGTGAGATTGGCAAGCATCATCTAGTTACAGCTATCCAGTTGCTGAAAATTCCATAATCAATATGATTTTAGATTTCTGGTGTAGCCCAATGATCTACTTAGAAAAGAAACACCAAGGGTATTGCTAGGGCGGTACTCAAATGCTAAGATCTTATTCTTTCTGACCATGGTCCTTGAAGTCAGGGTGACTCAACTCTGCAGCGTACCTCTGCCCCCTTCATTCCATGGTTGTCCCAGGTAACAACTCTTCCTCTTCCCACATTTTCCCTACATCATCTCACCTGAGCCCATTTTGTCTCCACACCAAGTAACCAGATTCTGACTTTTATACCCACTGCTCACCCCTATGGTTTGGCAACTTCTGCAGCTCCCTCCTGTTTTCTTGGGTCTCGTACCCAGTGCTTCATTTTCAGCTTTGTTGGCTTCTCTACTGCCTGATATAAGAGAGACCCCTGCTCTCAGCCCTTGACTTTCAGGAATTCCCCATCCCCCTGCTGGTCAGCTGAACTCCTATGCCTACTGGAGAGGGGACATTTGGACAAGTCTCACTTGAATTGTTGAAAAGACATCTGATCTCTAGCCAAAAGGATCAACGAGGGTTATCAAGATCTGGTATTTAAGCAAGTCAATAAAGTACAGAAGAATCCTAAGAATTAGAAACTAATTTATTAATTTAATTAAAAGCAGAGGAGTATTCAGTTTCATATGTACCTCCAAACAGTTTTCCTAGAGTTCAGCCTATGGGCTCTGAATATTCACTGCATTCAAACAGTTTATTTATTAGCTCTGAATACAGCACATTCCTGACATATGCACCTATCTTTCGCCTTCAACCTGAATATCAATAAAAAACATGTGTATTATATGAACCACACATCATAAATCTTGACTTTTTTTTTGAGCATTTAAGAAACAAATCAGTACCATAGTTGGGGTCTGAAGAAGATAAATGACCAACTTTATTTTAGGATTTTTATATCTGACATAGACATATATGAAAATAGCAATCCAAAATAAAGTGGAATTGTAATTTGGATTTATAAATACTTAAAAAAAAAACACCTCAGATACCAAAACAGAATTTCAAAGCAAGCATCTTTATCATATGAGTTATTCTGAGCTCACAGAAAGAGATCAAGCTTATTAGGGAAAATGAGCAAGGGATCATTAAAATCCATTAATGTTGAATTGTTTCTTTAAGATACTGCTCCAGTTTTTGGCTGTTTCTGATAGGACGACAACACACTACAGTCTAGCCATTGTTAGCTGGTATGTTTTAAAGTAAATCTTCTTAAAGCCTTCCCTGGGAAATGATTAGTCTATCTGCCTTTCCTAAACTAAGAGTCCTTAGCTAACGGGTTGGTGACTTCCTCCTGGATCTCCTTAATGTCAGTGCCAAATATTGATCTATGAGTCATTAGACTTGCATTTAGCTTTGTCTTTCAAACACCAAGGCTTTGTGACCTTCCTGGGGCACAGGACAGAGAAGCAGTCCTTTCCTTCTTCCTCCAGCCCTACCTGTACGATGATCCTCCAGAGGCCAGAGACCCTTCAGAGGCGTTTAGTGAAAACAGCAGTAAGGCCTGCAGGTAGGTTCTGAGTGAGAACAACCCCGCTCTTCTTCATTCTTCCCCATGCCAAATCTCATTTTGAAATACCCACCTTATCCCAGCCGGCGTGGCTCAGTGGTTGAGTATCCTCTTATGAACCCGGAGGTTCGATTCCTGGTCAGGGACCATGCTAGGGTTGCAAGCTCGATCCCCAGTGTGGGGCATGCAGGAGGCAGCTGATCAATGATTCTCTCTCATCACTGATGTTTCTATCTCTCTCTCCCTCTTCCTGCCTCTCTAAAATCAATAAAAAAAATATTTTTTTTAAATCTGCCAAAAATCACATTGGAATTTTCTAGGGAACAATAGACCATAACTTTCAAATATTTGCTGAAGGTAATTTGTTTGAAATTAACATTTCTGCCTCAAAAAGTATTGAACATCCATGGAATATTATATGTAAATCCCCACTATTAAATCAACTGGCTCATACTTGGAGAAAGATAAATTTCAAAAACATCATTTAGAAGGTCAGACCCCCAAACTGTCTTACCCTGTTCATTTCTTTTGCATCCTTCTGAGTATTTACTTCATAAGTGTTTCGTATGTTGATTCATATTTCATGTTATCTTTAGGGAAACATGTTATCATAAGATAATTTGTCATTTGCATAAAGTACAGGGTATTATTTAGTTTTAAGGCCATATAGTTACGGACTTAAGGAAATTAGATAGGATTAAAATGAAGTGAGATGTATTTAAATGGAATTTGATAAGTGCACAGGCTTATTATCAGGTTGGATTTTTTCAGGGGAATTGCTAAGGAGGGATAAGGGTGATTCTGGCCATATTTAGTGTGACTCGACCTGATGCAGTGGTGCCAAATGTGACCCCTGCAGTGGGTATGCTTGTCTGCATAGCAGTTCTCCCTTCCTCCCACTCCCATGTAAGCCTGCTTAGCTCATATGGTTTGATGGCACTGACCCTGCTCCAGGCCTGATCAATCAGAGCACCCCATCTCCCCCAGATACACAGGTTCAGGCATGCGATCCAGTCAATCAGAGTCTTTCCAGGGACTTCTGATGGAGTTAGAAGAGAACAGGCTCACTTTTTCTCTGTGATCATGAACTGTGAAGCCATCAAAAGTAAAATCAAGATGGTCAGCAACGTTGAAAAGTAAAAAATATCAGTGTCCTGATGGAGTTGGTTGAACTCCCCACATCGGCCTCAAGCAGTTTGTCCCCTTAGAATTTCCAGTTTCAAGGTTCAATACACTTGGTGTTTTTGCTGGAACAGGTTTGAGTTGGGTTTCTGTTTCTTGACACCAAAAAACAAATATATCACCTACCCCATGACACTCACAATCACTTAGACAATTCATCTACAAACAGAAAAACTCCTACTGATGTAGACTGTAGGGCTGTTTGTAATATAAAGCCGGGAAGGCCCAGAATGCACATTTGAAACACAGAACCTCAGGTTAAGTTCAGCATTCAAAGACTCTGCCAGAACATGCTTGACCTTGGGCCATTATATTCACTCTCCTTTGCTTCTTCTGACCTCCCAGACATTGTTTTTCCTAGCAGTTTATACCCAATTGGAGTCTTGAAAGTATTCCATTTATTTTTTTCTTTTCATTATATAAGTGAGCAGAAAAAAGTAAGAGTGAAAGAAAAAATGTCCATGTACAGAATTAGTCAACCAACACTTTATGATTTTTATTCAATTTTTTTCATGACTAAACACTTTACTGAGCCTCTCCCATGTATTTTGGGGACATTTTAATGAATCATAGATTTTTCTCCATCACCATTTATCCCCCCTATACCCTCTACCACCTTCCCCACTCCCCTCCCACAATCACCACACTGTTGTCCGTGTCCATAAGTTCTTTCTCTTTTTAAAATTTTTTGCTCAATCCCTTTACCACCCCCAACAGCTGTCTGCCTGCTCTCTATGAGTCTGTTTAATTTTGCTTGTTAGTTCAGTTTGTTCATTAATTCCACATATGAGTGAAATCATATGGTATTTGTCTTTCTCTGACTGGATAATTTCATTTAGCATAATATTCTCCAGGTCCACCCTTGGTGTTGCAAAGGGTAACATTTTCTTTTTTATAGCTGAGTAGTATTCCATTGTGTAAATGTATCATAGCTGTTTTATCTGCTCATCTACTGCTCAAATAGGGATTATTCTTTTTTTCAACATTTTTACTTTTAATTCTCTCTCTCTCTCTCTCTCTCTCTCTCTCTCTCTCTCTCTCCCCAGCAAATTTGGAAAACCTAATCACTCTTTTCCTCATTCCTCACTCCCACCACATTGACTGAAAGAAGGAAGGCCCTCCATCTAATAAATGAAGTTCAGAAATCTGGCCAGACCATTAAAAGGCATATAATCAAGACCCCCACACCTTTGCTCCAGGATAATTCAATAGACTATAACCCTTACTAAATTAACTAGACAGGAGTGACCCTAGTACCCTGGTGGCTTACATACGCAAACTAAAACCTAAGCCTACAATGCCTCAAGATAAAGACATCAAAACCTAAGGATAACTAATCACAAACAGCCACCGAGGCTGTAAGCTCTAGTCAGGCAAATAATTTCCTTGCTATCTTTCCATACCTTCTCCATATAAATCTTTCCCCTCGCTCCTGCCATCAGAGCACTCTCACCACTTTCAGTTTAGCACTACCTGATTGGAATCAATTTTTGTTCAAATAAATTCTTAAAATTTTTAATATGTCTCAACTTATCTTTTAACACCCTGTAAATATGACTCAACAATGAACCCATTTTCTTATCCCTGACAGGTCTTCAAAGCCAATTTGAGAGAAAGGGGGTGAAATAAGGATGCTCCCTACCTAGTAAGGTAAAGTCCTCACTCCATTGAAAAAGCTGCAGCCTTGCCAATAATAGGGACAGTTAGGAGGAGGTTCCTGGAGGAGAAAGGTCCTTATGGGGTTAACCATTCAGTCACTCAGAAGTGATGATGCTATGGAAGTGTGTATCTTTGTCAACAGTTATGCTTGACTTATCAGAAAAATAAGGGAGATGCTATCGTATGGGGTTAACCATTCAGTCACTCAGAAGTGATGATGTTATGGAAGTGTGTGTCTTTGTTCAACAGTTATGCTTGACTTACCAGGAAAATAAGGGAGATGCTATCAGGATTCATACTAGTGGGAGATGTCAAAGGAGATGGACCCACGAAAGCCCTGGCATCTTGTAGGGAACTGGACCACAAAGATCCCCCACAGGTCACGTGGCCCTACTTCTCTGGTGGTGGAATTATTCCAAACTGAGTTGAGACTTAGTAGGAAGCAAATGCTGCTGAGAAGGTGACCAATCCTAGGATAATACAACTCTTGTGGGTTTCTAGAAAGGTGGGTGGAGATCAGATAAAGGAAAAAATGTCCTGGAGAGTAATTGTCCTGAGAGCAAGGAAGCACCTTTAGGAGCTGCAATGTACACAAGATAGGAGCTTGGGGGGAGGGGGGGGATTACCTTGTTGGATGATTTTCCTTGGACTATGGGGAGAGGTTTCTAGGTCCCAGTCTATAACTCCTGAACCCGATTTTTCAATTACAGAAGTCAAGAAATCTAAATGTTTAGCAAGTACACAATGGGGTTTCTATGACCACGAATTTGAGAAACCCTGATTTATAGAATTCCTGAACCACGTTTTATTTGCTCATCCCCCTCCTGCATGGGAGAGCCAATGAGAATTCAACTGACATTGCATTCCTGACCACCCGACCTGCTGGAGGAGGAGCAGGAAAGTCCATGAAATGCAGTTTGCCCTGGAGTACAGGAGCTGGGTGATGGATCCCCACACTCCTGAGACTTCTTTCAAGGCAGAAGAATCATTTGGGGAAATGGACAAGTGGCTTCACTGCCACCTGAGGCCATGATGTTCTAATTTCTTGTTCTACGCTTAAAGGTCTATATTCTGCCGAGGCCAAAGACCCTTTGGCCTTTGGAGAAGCCTTCGTTTTTACTTTGGGGGCTGACTCCAGAGAGGCTCGAGGCAGCATCCCCAGGGTACCACCCCTCAGCTTTTCTGATATGCTACCTGGGATCCTAAGGCTTTCTTAGAAATTATTTTTTTCTTGATGCTCCCCCAGAGGATTTGTTATGTCCAGCCTCTGAGCTTCATCTTAAGCTATTATGAGCTAAACTGAGTCCCTCCCAAAATTCCTATGTTGAAGCCCTCAGAATATGACTGTATTTGGAAATAGGCTCTTTAAAGAGATGATCAAGCTTTAAAGAAATGAGACTGTTAGGGTGGGCCCTAATCCAATCTCAGTGGTCCTTCTAAGAAGAGAACATTTGGACACATGGACTCCAGGGCTATGCGCACACAGAAAGGCAACTACGTGGAGACAAAACAGTAAGAAGGCACCATGTGCCAGGCAATAAGAAAGGTCTCAGGAGAAACCAACCCTGCCAACACCTTGAGCACAGACTTCCAGCTTCCAGACTGTGAAAAATACATTTCTGCTCTTAAAGTCCCCCAGTCTCTAATAGTTTGTTATGGCAGTCCTAGCAGAGTAACACAAAAGCTAACGTTCACAAAATTCTCTGCACCTTTGTTACACTGCTATATTCCGGAAGGGTTTGTGGCAGTCTTACCACTCCATCAGTAGCACTCTTTCCCTACGTTCTTGCTGGCTGTACTATCAAAGTCTGGTTGACTTTTCTTTATAATTTTCTATCTATCAGCAAAAATTCCTTATGTTTATTATCAATTTGTTTTCACTCGAATATGAACTGACTGTGGCTTTTGCCTATTTTTCTATTGGGGTAGTCTATTTTTTCTTACTGATTTACGGGAGTGCTGTCTATAAATAAATGTATTGAATCTCAAGTCATTCATTTGCAAATATTTTTTCAATTTTTTGTTTCCTGCTAACTTTGTTTATATTTTGGTATGAGAAAGCTTAAATTTTTTATATGTTCAAATCTATTTCTTTAATTGCATTTCTATTTATAAAGTCTTTTTCATTCATGAATCAGATAAATGTTTAACTAAATCTTAAATTTTTAAATGATTCCATATTTTATTTTTTATTCTTTAATCCAACTTTTATTTATTTTATTGTCTGGTATGGAAACAGGATGCAAATTTGTTTTTCTCCCAAATGTCCAAATTTTGTTGTGCAAGTCTTTCAAAATAATCTATTCATATTTCATCAAATTGAAATGTTTTCCTTTTTCATATATTACTACCTACATACCAAATTTTGATTCTTGGTTATTATTATGTTTAATTGCTGTCTTTTTCCTTCATCGATACCGTTATTGGTGTCACTACAATTACTATACTAATAATACATTTTACTAGCTGATAGGGTATATTGATCTTCATTACTTCTCAATCAAGACTTTTTCCTACCTACTCTTGGCTATGATTTTTAGTAAATTTTAAGTAGTTTGTCAAGTTATCCCAATGAGCTCATTGAGATGTGGGTTTGTAATTACAGTATATCTACTAAATTAAGAAAAAAAAAATCAACATCTTTCAATTTTTTTTTCTCCAAAGGGGGAAACTAACTGTGTTTCACTTATTCAGAGCTTCTTGTGGTATACCTCTCATAATTTTTACACTTAGTCTTAATAATCCTTACTGTTCTTCTTAGGACTGTTGTTAGATAATTTATTTTAATTATATTTTTATTTTATTTTATTTTATGTTCACTATTGTGAATGAGACTTTTTCCCATAATGATTCCCAATTATTTGTTATTGAGTCAAAATGAAACCATTGATTTTGGGCTATTACTCTTAATTCTGTCACTTTGTTGAGTTCTTTTATCAATTCAAACAGTTTTCCATTAATTCTTATTAAGGCTCTCATTAGATTATCATCATTCACAACCAATATGATTATCTGGAATCTTCCTTTTCATTAGAAATCTTATTTCTCCTTCATATTAAATACTACAAGTGATAACAATTGCTTGGATCATTTAAGGGCATAATTTTCTCTTAATGAGCAAAATAGAATGTCCATATTCAAGCTTTCTGCCAGAAAATGTAACTTTGACCTGGTTACTGTTTGACTGTTATCCCAAGAGTCAAGAAAAATGGTGTTTCTGGTGAATATTTGAAGGACATGAATTGATTCTCTGGTAGTTTAGATTTTATCCCTGGATCAAGCTAGATCATCAGAGAGCCACACTATTTGCTCCACATTTTCTTGACCCAACAGAATTCCCTTTGCGAAGTTGTGCTTTGCCTTCTTACTTTGCCTTATACCAGGAATGGTATAAAATCACCTGAAAGTCTATTATAATTGTTTTAAAGGATTTTTTAGGTCATTGTCCATGTCATCACTTAGTAACCTAAATATAAAGAAAAACCGATGATAGAAATTTCTTCAATACTACAGTCCCAGAAAAAAAAAACCAGTTGATGTAATTCATTCATGTCACATTTTAATTGTTCTAATCTCATCCCATCCCACTCTGTCCTTCCTGGGACATGAATCATTCTTTGTCCAGCATCCCTACACTTTGCATGCTCCCCATGCAGTTGTCACTGAGCAGCTGCTTGGTTATCAGATCGACTATTGAGGTATCACAGCACTTGTGTTCAAGTAACCTTTATTTTGCTTAATAATGGCCCCAAATCACAAGAGTAGGGATGCTAGCAATCAGATATGTCAAAGAGAAGCCTTTAAGTGAAAAGGTATGTATGTATAGAAAAAACATGATATATATAGGGTTCGGTACTACCTATGGTTTTAGGCATCCACCGGAGGTTTTGGAACATATTTGCTGTGGAAAAGATGACAGACCAAGCCATCATTTGTGACCCAGACCTGGGCCTTTGAGTTCTGAGATATCTGGGAACAGGTATCAGAAACCTAGTTACCAAGGAGACAAAACAGGAACTTTGCCACCAGGGAGTTGATGTCACAATGGCACCAAGGATCACACTAACTTAAACCTGAATAATAAAGCTCTTGGCCTGAGAAACCAGAGTTCTGAGCTCTGTCTCAGACTTTGTGGGCACTGATTAGTAAAACAGAGGTCTGGACTTGAAATCTGGAAGCATGGCCTTGGTGTCAGCTCTGCCACCAATGAATCAGGGCTGGCAAGCCCATGGAATTTCCCGGGGGCTCCATAGCACTCCCCTCACAAGAAAAAGGTTAGATATGGTATGTGACTCTTTCAGATTCTGTATTTGCAAAAATATCTTATCAGAAATCCCAAAGGTATGTGAACATAAGAAGTTTCTACTCATCTTTAAATCATGAACTTCTAGAGAATTGTCTAAATGTCCAATGTCTCTGCTAATAGGAAATGAGCTGAATTTTCAAGGGTGAGTGGGGAAAAAAATTAAGATAAAAAAGTAGGGGACAACTGGACTTCCAATATCCACCAAAGGAAATTCTAATATCACAGTTTTCTATTAAGAAAAATATGGCCACAAGATGCTTTAGTGCTTTGACTAGTTTTTGACATGGGTAGAGTTAACATTTATAATTTATAAGTAGGTATCATTTGGACATACACTTTTGTTACACTTCTTTTTTGTAAATAAAAAAAATCATACGCCATGAACAGTTGACTCTCTGTAATGCTTTCAGAATGCACTACTTTAATTCTGCAATGATTGTTTCAAGGTCTTCCTTAAGGGCACCACAAAATTCACTCACCTTTTCTTCTCTTTTATAAAACTGAAAGGTTGGGACATAAACGATCCCACGGTCTTGCACTAGCTCCTCACAGTCATCAACATCTACTTGCAGGAACACTACATCCTCGTGCTTCACAGACAGGGAACAGAAAAGGGGTTTGATGGTCCTGCAAGGCATACACCACATGGCTGAGAAGACCACGGCCACCAGCCTCTCCCCTGCCTCCTTGAGCGCCAACTCAAAATCCTCTTTGCTCAGGATCACTTTCACCAAATCGACCTTCAAGAGCTCCACTGTTTCTTCTGCCGAGATGTCACCTTCCCCAGGCTGGATGGCTTCTTCTGAGGGCTTGGGGGTGTCACCCTCCTTGAGCTGGATGGCTTTCTTCTCTGAGGGCTTGGGGGTGTCACCCTCCTTGAGCTGGATGGCTTTCTCTGAGGACTTGTCTTCCTTGGGCTGGATGGCTTCTTCTGAGGACTTGGGGGTGTCACCCTCCTTGAACTGGATGACTTTTTCTGAGGACTTGGGGGTGTGGTCCTCCTCGGGCTGGATGGTTTCTTCTGGAGATCTGGAGGTGTTGCCCTGCTTGGGTGAAATGTTCTTTTCTGATAGCTTGGGAGTGTTGCCCTGCTTTTGCTGAATGGTTTCTTTTGGAGATTTGGAGGTGTCACCTGGCTTGAATGAAATGGATTTTGCTGATAGCTTGGGAGTGTTGCCCTGCTTAGGTTGAATGGTTTCTTCTGGAGATTTGGAGGTATCACCCGGCTTGAATGATATGTTCTTTTCTGATAGCTTGGGAGTCTTGCCCTGTTTTGGCTGAATGGTTTCTTCTGGGAATTTGAAGGTGTCACCTGGCTTGGGTGAAATGTTTTTTTCTGAGGACTTGGGGGTGTTGTTCTTCTTGGGTAGGATGGGTTTTTTTGAGAAACTGGGGTTGTCACTCTGCTTGGAAGGGATGGTTTTTGCTGAGGAACTAGGGGTGTTACCCTCTTTAGGAAGGATGCTTTTTGCTGGTGATATAGGAGTACTGTCGTGCTTAGGGGGGCTAGTTTTAGTTGGAAAATTGAAGATGTCATCCTGCTTAGGCGGGATGGGTTCTTCTGAGGAATTAGCAGGGTTATTCTCTTTGGGAAGCATGGTTTTCCCGGAGGAATTAAAGATGTTGTCCTCTTTAGGCAGGGTCGTTTTGCCTGGGGAATTGGATGTGTCACCTTGCTTGGGCTGCATGATTTTCCTTGGGGAATTGGGAGTGTCGCCTTTCTTGGACTGCATGGTTTTTGTTGAGGAGCTGGAGTCACCCTGCTCAGGAAGAAACGTGTCCTCGGGTTGTGGAACTTTGGAGTCCTCTGCAGGCATGTGCTGTATGCTGTTGACATCGTGGGCAAAGGCTTTCTGGGTGAGGGCTGGATCCAAGAACTCTGGGGCCAGAGGAGTCACATGGCCGGGCAGAACCTGTAATAGTGGACTCTCTGAACAAAACAGCAGATAAAATAAAATGCAAAAGAAAAAACCAAAAACTTTGATCATATACTCCAAAGAAGACCTGTGTCATCTTTAGAGCTCACAAACATAGTCTTATAACGATGTATTAATTGGAATAATCACATTCAACAAAAGGCCAAGCATCATGTGATTACATGTATCTTTTATGCAGGTTTTTTTTAGACTACAAGTTTCTCGGCTTAGTCTTATACCTCATACTCCCTAAGCACATAGGTCCCTTAAGGCAATACCCTTCCCTCCCTCTTACCAGTAGGATCACCTTCATGTGTTTCTGGTTGTTTGTCAGATCTCATGTTCAGTTCTTCCTGGGATCCAACTTCATCACTTTCCACTCTTACTTCATAAATGCCTCATAGTGAAAACAAGGCTGTGCCCTCCAACTTTTCCAACCTATTCAACCTAATATCTTAGAATGAGTAACAACTTATATTTGTGTAGTTACAGATGGTTTTCCATCTCTGTACTGGAGAGTTTCATGACAGCCTCAGTTATGGTGGTCGCACTGTGCATGAGGCTGCGCCTGGTGCCTGATATGCATTCATAAGCATTATTTTCTATAACACAACAAACCACTGAGGTAAGTACCATTGTGATCCCTCGCTTTACAAATGAGAAAACTGAGCCTGAGAGAAGTTGCATAACTCCCTCAAGGTCACAAAGCTAGTATGTGGGGCAGGTTCCGAGGCCTCACTCTGAATACTACACTGTGTTGTACTGTTTGCCAAGTGCCCTGTCCAGGATGGGTAACTTGAAGCCAACTTTCCTACAATCTCCCTCTAGGATTCTCCAGCTCCAGTTTCCCCTTTATGACTCACCCACTGTAACCATCTCCTCCTAATCACAATTCCCTCCTCTGCCAAGTCCTGCCTGACTGTCAGAAGCCCTGTTGGAGCTATTTGGATGGGAGTAGATGGTGACACAGAAGGAATTCCCTATTTAGAGGAAGAAATAAAAACTTCACCCCTTCCATCCTGGTAGGTGGGGAACCAAGAGAATAGATACATGTGTCCTGGCCTCCTCTCTCCAGGTAGAAACCTTAGCACGGATGCAGGTTAGATGTGTTCGGAGGACAGCTGAAAGCAGAGCAATATTTGCCTCATTCCCCAGCTGGAAGGCCACAAATGGCTCACATCCACATGGACTCCACCCGCATCAACACTGTAGTGTGGGCCTTTGGCAGAGGGTGTGACCTGGCGTGCACATGCCAGGGATCCGGAAGTCCTGCACGCTCCGCAGTGGGGCTGTGAGGATTCTGAGAAAGCCAGAGACCCAGCAGAGGCTTCAAAGAGGAACAAAGAAGCCATAGTGTAGGGGGTTTTGCAACCAGAAGCAAGGACTAGAGCCACAAGCTCTATCAGTAGGTAACCACACAGTGGCCCATCCCCTAGATGTAATCAGGGGTCCTCTGTGGTCCTCAGACTAGGGACCAGACCAACAGAGGCAGAGGGTCCGGCAATAACTATTCCACATAGGAAGAACTGGAAAGACCAAATTGCTACCCAAATAAAAAAGTATTCTTTAGGTTGAAATACCACAAATAGATTTAATTTATGTCTCTGCTCCTCACCATCCCTCTTCAAATTCCTTTGAGATAAGGAATTGGGAAGAGAGGAGCCATTGAAGAAAAATTTTAAAGTCACATTATATCTGTACATCGTAGTATTGAGTGAGGAAGTGAGGAACTGTGATCCCATTACATTTATACTTGGAGATTTGAGTTGTGTTTTAGGTTCAGCAGAACTGTTCCAATTATTCCTGCTCTTCATTCTGCAATTCAGATGGATTCTAAGCAACTTGAAATATTGACACCTCTGAATAATCTTCATCAACTTGTCATAAAATGTTTTTTTCTTTCAGCACAAGCTTGCCCCCAAATTGCTCATGAGCCCTTATATCAGTCCAAGAAAACAAATAATCAGCTATTTTAGACATAGGAAGATTAAGTATAAAATAGCTAGAAAGACTGCCTTTAGGCAAGGTTTCCAGAGCTTATTCCTAGTTGCAAAACAGGCCTCCCAAGGGGACTTCAGCCTCCATGATATCAGGAAGGTAAGGAATCCTAAAGTCACTGCTAAAACTGTTGACTTCAGGAACTTTCTGCTATAGCTGCAATCCAGAAGTGAGTCAGTCACCCCACAACTCCCTCTCAGCTCAGAGCTAGAGGTCAATGCTGGAGTTCTGCTTCAGCGTCCCTCACCAGTCCCCATCACAGGGCCCCTGCAGAAAGGGACAAAGCTGCAAGATAATGGCCTCCTTTTCGTGCAGGTTCATCTATTGGTAGAATTTAATTTGCATCCAGAAACTCGGCTGCAGAGGAGTCAAGGAAATGTGGCATTGAGTTTCCCAGCCTCTGCGGTGCGGGAAGCACACTAGAAGCTGGAGTAAACACTGTGTGGAAATTCATTTCTACCACATATCATGCCTACATGATGGTCTTTTTTTATTCACCATACTGGCATAATTTTTTAATTTACATATTCATAATAGAAAAACTAGAAAACACAGATAAGTGGAAAGAAAATAAAAATTATTCAGAGCACTAATCTTCAGGTGCCATTGTTAATATTGTGAAGTATAACTTTATTTGCTGAAGTGATCAGAAAACAATTGGTTGTGTAAGTCATTGCACAGGCCTGGATTCAGTTTCTCTTGGGTTTTACTTGGTTCACACACAATATCCCACTTTCCTTTAGATCAGGGGTCCTCAAACTACAGCCCGCGGGCCACATGCAAATACAAATATTGTATTTGTTCCCGTTTTGTTTTTTTACTTCAAAATAAGATATGTGCAGTGTGCATAGGAATTTGTTCATAGTTTTTTTTTAAAAAAACTATAGTCCGGCCCTCCAACGGTCTGAGGGACAGTGAACTGGCCCCCTGTTTAAAAAGTTTGAGGACCCCTGCTTTAGATCATCCTTCCAATCCAAAATACATTATTGTGGGCTCACATGAAATAAATGAAGCTATAGATCCATTTAAATATCTATTAGAGGATTATTTTTTACCTAGTTTCTCAGTGTTATAATAGCAAACACTGAAAAAACTCCTAAAACATTCTAAGTGCTTTGAATGTCAAGGCAGATTAGTAAATTGCTTACTACTCCTTTTATTTTCCCAGTTTTCAAGAATAGACATTTTCATAGAATGCTATGAAAAACAGTATGAAGATTCCTGAAAAAAATAAAAATAGAACTACCATATAAGCTAGCATTTCCACTTTGGGGTATTTATTTTTTTATATAAAAACAATAATTAGAAAATTTATTGTAGCATTATCTACAATAGCCAAGATATGGAAAACACCTAGGTGTCCATTGATAGATGAATGGATAAAGAAGAAGTATCCAGCCTGGCCAGAGTGGCTCAGTTGGTTGAGCGTCGTCCTGTGCACCAAAGGGTTGCTGGTTCGATTCATGTTCAGGGCACATATCTGGGTTGTGGGTTTGATCCCCATTTGGGACACAGGCAGAAGGCAGCTGATCAATGTTTCTCTCTCTCTCTCTCTCAGAGCATGTCCTTGGTGAGGATTAAAAAAAAAGAAGCTGTATCTATATGATAGAATATTACTCAAACATAAAAGAGACTGCAATATTGCCACTTGAGACCTAGAGGGTATTATGTTAAGTGAAATAAGTCAGACACATAAAGACAAATACCCTATGATTTCACTTATATGTGGAACCTAAAAAACAAAACAAATAAAACAAAACAAAACAGAAACCAACTCATAGATACAGAGAACAAACTGATGATTACCAGAGGGGAGCGGGTTGGGCAGAAAAGGGGAAGGGGGTTAAAACTATAAGAAAGGAGACATTGCCTTAGCTGGTTTGGGCTCAGTAGATAGAATGTCAGCCTGTGGACTGAAGGGTCCCCGGTTTGATTCTGGTCAAGGGCACATGCTCGGGTTACGGGCTCGATCCCCAATAGGGAGCATGCAGGAAGCAGCCAATCAATGATTCCCTCTCATCATTGATGTTTCTATCTCTCTCTTCCTATCTGAAATCAATAAAAATATATTTTAAAAAAATAAAAGAGAATAGACATTAATACTGAAAGAACATAATTTTTTTTAAAATAATAAATGAATGCTTTTCTTTTCTAACTCCAAATGGCTCATCATGGAGAGGATCTGTCATGATTAATCAGTATTGTATCTAAGGTACGAATCTTGTGCCTTTTTACTGGCTCTCTGAGTTCGTTATTCCATGCATTCCTCATTAGTTCTGGACACAGTGGTACCTGTGTTTTGCTCAAGGGAGGGTGGATTATTGACTTTACTCAGTTCCTTTGTTCTAATATTTAACCCCAACATTATTGTGATTGAAAAGACTTCTAGTATAATATTTAAAGCTCTCCTGTGTAAATATTTACTGGAAAATTCAGTTTGGATCTGCTTTGGTAAGATCCAGATCAGGTGTAAGCTTGTTGATGTTTTAATGCTAATATGCTGCTATAAAGCTTGAAAGTGCACATGACCCCTCCTAGTGCAGGGACAGTGCTCTCTGCACATGGTTCCTGGAATCTCCCACTGCTCACCTTCTAAAGGAAACCAGACAAGCAAGTTAACAAACTAGGAGCGTACCTGCCTCTGGAACAAATGGCACCCATAGCAGAGTAGAGCAGAGCTTCAGGTCTCATTGAACGCCTCGCGGTGCATTAATTGTAGCTTTGATGTTCAGAATCATGACACTGAACTTCCTGGGAAGGGCCCAAGATCATTCTCACCATAAGTGAGTGTGGCTTCAGAGGGCACTTAATGAATGGATGGTAAAGGCATGAATGAATTACAGCAGGTACAATGGGAAACAGTTGAAAGTTTAAATTAAAACACTTACTTTAAAAAATATTTTTGATAAAATTATCTTTTTAGCATCTGACAGATCTCCATTCCCACCTTGACCCCTAAATAAATAAGAGAAAGGTTAAAAAAAAACTATTGCCATAAAACTTTTCCAAACTATCCATACCAAGTACAAAGTCAGAATATTGAAAAACAAATGTTTAAACCTAAAAAGAGTGAAATGTTACATAACCACCTGGTCCCCTCTTGTCAGCACCACACATTTAGTGAAATGATGTCACAAGGCATAAACCTTTCCTCCCCAGTCCAAGTACAAGGTTCTTGAGAGCAAGGGACATTGCGCTGGCATCTCAGTCTTTAGCTTGGCATGCAACACACAGACACTCAAGAGAAACTTTCACTGTAAGACTGAAGTGCCATGTGAGTGTCTCTTTTTTTGAAAAATATGTTTTTATTGATTTTAGAAAGAAGAAGGGAGAGGGAAAGAGAGAAAGAAATATCTATGAGAGAGAAACATCGACTGGCTGCCTCCTGCATTTCCACCCCACACCCCCGACTGGAGATCAAGCCCACAACCTGGGCAGGTACCCTGACTGTGAATCAAACTGGCGACCTCTTGTGTATGGGATGACGTTTAATCTCTTGAGCCACACCGGATGGGCAGTGAGTTTCTCTTTTTTTCTGGACCCCCCACAGTATTACCTAGTTAACTTCCTGGTCCTCTGATACAATACCGAGAGTAGAGAATAGAAATGACAATTTATTCTAGATTCACTGTGTTTAGTGCAAAAAAAGTACTATCTTTATTAAACATTATTTGACTTTAACTTATAGACTAACCTGCGATCTCAAACTCTACAGTGATTAGAAGAAGGGCTGTTATTCCCCCTGGAGGACCAGGGAAAATTCCTAGGAGTGTTTCCCAGCCCCCAGAAGCTGGGTGCACTGACAGGCAGAGAAGAGAAAATGGAGATGCCCTTCGTAGTGGGGAGAGAGCGGCCACAGGTGAAGGTGTCAGGAGCCGCGGCCACAGCCTCTGACAGGCAGAGACAGAGGCTGGGCTCAGAGGAGAGGGACATTTTACCACAGGCTACAGCATTGGGATTGTATTTAATTTGCAGTAAGTTGTCACAGAAAGTAGTAAGAAAATGGTAGGCTGTGATCTGTATGTTAGCAGATTCACTAATAGCGTATCCAATGATAGATCTGAGGGCCAAACACAGAATTCAAAGAGATCTGTTATGTAACAATCACAACAGTTAAGAGAAAACATAGTAAACATAGGACAGTAGAAAGAGGCTAAGGAAGTTCAAGAAATTCCAGAAATAGAATTACATCATCTGATAGATGCTTGAGGGGAGCTGAAACTGACTCTCAAATGTGAGGCCCGAGCCGCTGAGAGGATGCAATGCACAAAGTGCACGGGTGACAAGGTGGAGCGGGGTCTGTGCGCCTGGAGGGGCACTGGTACCTGAAGCAGAATGCCCACTGAACACATCCAGCAGGCGGCTGGGAGCAAGGTCTGATATCTCAAAAGAAGCCAGGCCAGACCAAAATTTGGAAGCCAGAGGCAATAGATGAAATAATAAAATTAGATGAGATCAATAAGGAAGGGGGCATACATTGAGCAGATTCAGGAGCATAAATGTGCAGGGAGTAACTGCATTTAAGCAGATAAGAAGTCTAAAGGCACAGTGTGGAAGGTGAGGAAAGGGGTGTCACGATGAGAGGTCAACAGCCTCAAATGTCCACAGGGAAGTGGGGAGAGAGAGGTGAGCACCGATAATTTTTGAAAGAGCACAATGGAGGATAGTGGCCAAATTCCAGGGAGAAGGGAATAGAAGATCAAAGAAGTAGAGGGTCAAGATTATCTTTTCAAAATGTCATTAGTGTGAAGGAAAAAGAGGGCAGCTTGATGGGGAAAAGGAGATGGATGGCAGTTGATCAAAATTTGTGCATATATGTAAGTTGATGAGAAGCGGAAAACAGTGCCAGGGGAATTTTAAGATGGAAGGAGTCAAAGAAAGCTTGGCACGTGCTTTAGAAGTGAGTTGGGGTCCTTTTCCAAAGGACCAGGAAAGGAGAGGATAGGTACACATCTAGGGAGAATTCGAGGTGAAGGAGAGCAGAGGAAGCTGGCCACTCTCCGGTCATGCAGGCCCAACCGGGGACACCGCGTTTGGCACCGGGTACTCAGAAGCAAATTCAGGGCCTTAGGCCCTACAAAGTCAACATTGCCAGACTCTGATGCAGAAGTCATTTCAAAAAGCCAGTTAAGAACTTCAGTCAGGCCTGAACGGTAGTGTCAGCACTGAGGGCAGGGCTATGGGAAAGATAAATCAAGCCGCCTGAGCAGTAGGGTCCAGGAGAGTCACTCTAGCAGTTTGGGATCAGAAAAATAGTTCAGTGAAACCAGCAAATCTAGTTAATGGAGTGATTCAGCTCTTTCAGCCTGAGCTGGTTAACCCTTAGCTCCCAGACAACACTTCCTTCTGAGATGCAAGAATGATAGCACGGGCATTGGCATAAGTGGAATTGCCCTTCCCACTAACTATAAAATTGAGAAAGTCAGTTAAGTTCTCCACGCTCCTTCTAGACAAATGAGAACAATTGTGCATCCTTCTCAGATTGTTTTGTGGATAAAATGAGATGCCATTGGAAAGTATGTAGCTCACAGGAAGTATTCAATGAACAAGAATTTCCCTTTCTTCATTCCTTTATATTTACAGTACTTATAATGAGAGTAAAGAAAGGAGAAAATGGAAGCACTGAGAACAGGGCTGGCATATTGCAAATGTTCAATAAATGCTAATTATCATCATGATGATTATGCAGCCATTAAAAAAAAAATAAAGTGCATCTGTAGATGCTGATACGTATGGAAAGAGCTCCAAATTATATTGATTGAAAAAAGCCAGAAAAGGGGTTGTTGCCAGAGGTGGTTGGCGTGGGATGGGGGGATAGAATGAGTGAAGGGGATCAAAAGGGACATACTTTCAGTTATAAAATATGTACATAGCTAGTTAAGTCCTGGGAATCTAGTGTACAGCATGATGACTATAGTTAATAATGCTGTATTATATATTTGCAAGTTGTTAAGTAAATTTTAAAAGTTCTCACCACAAGACAACAAAGTGTAACTAAGTGAGATAACGGATGTTGACTAAACTTATTGTGATGATCCTTTTGCAATAGTATAAATATCTAATCATTATCATATACACCTGAAACTAAATGTCAATTATACCTCAATACATTAAAATTTTTTAATTAAAAAGGAGAAAATAATTGTAGCTAACTTTTTAAAAAATTTATTGATTTTAGAGACAGAGGAAGAGAGGGAAAACATTGATTTGTTCCACCAATCATGCATGCATTGGTTAATTCCTGTATGTGCCCTGACTGGGGGTGGAACCCGCAACCTTGGTGTATGGGGAGGACACGCTAACCAACTGAGCTACCAGGACAGGGCGTAGCTAACATTTTAATTTGATCTTTCTTACTAGTCCATGGTCTTGGGCAATTTACTTAACCCCCTATGCCTCTGTTTTCTCATCTGTAGAAAGGAGATAACAATATCTACCTCATACGGGGGAGGGGGGGGTGAAAACAACAAAAGGTAATATGATGTAAAACACCTAGGACAGTACCTGGCACATAGCAAGTCGCTATATTCGTGTTAGCTATTATTGTTTTTGAGCATTTGCTCCATCCAGGAGGATAAGAAGTGTTCTCTGCAGAGTGAAACCCCTGCAGCCCACTCAGGAGGTGCAGTTAATGTTGACCAGTCATGTAAACAGCGCCCCCTGTGGTTGCCTGGAGCTCCCCAATGGGAAGGCCTCTTCACACGCCTCTTCTCATTCAATCCTCATGACACACCTGCAAGGCAGACAGATGTTCCGGGCCCACAATACCTACGTGACAACTTAGGGGCAGATGTTTTCAGAATTAAGAATTTTGTTTGGATTTTATTAAAGTTATACAGTGCATCTATTACAGAACATCCAGCGGAGCCACCCCTGGTGGGATAAATGATGGTGATAAAGAACATCACATCAGTTCAGATCTGGTTTTACTGCCAAATGACTTCGTATGAAACTGAGAAAAAAAATCTCTGCTTTTTGGATCCCAGAATTGTGGAGAAGTGTATATATGAATTATTTTCTGCATTTACATTGGAGGAAACTGAGGCTTAGAGAAATTAATCTGCCAAACATCCCACTGCCAGCAAATTACAGAGCTTAGAGTCAAACTCAGGTTGTGTCTGATGCTTTATTTCTTTATCTTAATCTCTATACTCCATTGCTTCCCAAGGAAAGAAACAGAAATAAGAAAGTGGCAACAGAAGGACAAGCAAAAAGAACTCCACCCACGTCCAGGGCACAGGTTGAAGCTATGGCACAATCACAGCCACGAGGTTCTCTGTGCTGGTGCCTTATCCAATGATGTCACTTAATCTTGACTCACGCTTGTGATGTGGGCACCATCCCTGTTTTACAGGAGGAAGCTGAGGTTCAGAGAAATGGAGAAACTTGTTCAGGATCTTACGATGAGTCAGGGGTGAGCTGAGTCCCAAGGCCCCATTCCTACCCCAGTAGTCACTGTGCCTCCCCAGGCAAGCTGCTCTTTCTGCCCTTGATGGAACATCTCCTTCTCCTTCCTGTCATTCTTGTTCTTCTTGTCTTTCCCCTTATCTTTCTTTCCTTGTAAGCTTGGAAATTACACATATCTGATGGAGCAGGGAGCGCTAGTCTAGCATGGACTCATGGTGGCCCTCCACAAATACTGGGTGGGTGGATGGGTGGATGGGTGGATGGATGGATGGACAGATGGATGATTTTATGAAGAGAGCTGTGATAAGGTACTTACCCAATAACTCCAGAGTTTTCTGCCCCACCTCCCTGGTGCTACCGCCCATCTTGCTACATGGGTAGGAGGCTAAACCAAAAGAACCATATGTCCCAGTTTGCCTGGGACTATCCGATTTATTCCTGTTGTCCCATCTTGATATTAACAGCATCCCCTTCACTCTCAGATGTGCCCCAATTTAGGTAAAACTAGGTATGACTAAATTCCACTTTCTGTATTAGACAGAATAGGGGATCAAGTAGAAATTAAATTATTACAGAAAATAGAAAGAGGTATATTTTTGTACCCTTGAATTTTTGTACCCTTGAATTTTGTAACACTTATTTCTAATACTGTAATTTTTAATGATCACAGTATTCTATTTTAGGAATATAATTTAGTTAATTAATTTCATAGCATAGGGCATTTGAATTATTCCAAGTTTTTGTCACTATAAATGATACAGGACAAACACCTTAGTCTGTACATATCACTAATTAATTACACGTATGCAAGCCAGCTACTATGTCATGAGGTCACTTTCTAAAAAGCTTGTACCAATTTATACTCTGACCAGCATGTTTGAGAGTAGCCATTTTCAGTATAACTGTTAATGCTTGGTATTATCTGTTTGGTTTTAATAGACACTGGAAAAGAGGGGGAAGATAGCTTCATATCTGTACCATAAGCCCATTGAACTCCATGTTGCTGCAGCATCTCAAAACTTTAGAGAAGATGTTACTGGAGACGGATGCTCATGGGTTTAGGATGAGGTATCCCACCTCCCTTAATCATCAGGCTTGCTCTCAGGACCATCCTTATCTGAATAAGAAGTGTTCTCCAAGTGTAACAACTCGTAGTAAATGCAAAATAATGGCTTGTTTCCTTATAAAATCAGAACACTGGGTCTCTAAGTGGTGAGGGATTTGGGAAGGTTTTCTTGTTTGCTTATATATGGAAAGCAGCTCCCCAGCATATGTCTTGGGAAATGACTCAAATGCTAAGGACATAAGACACTGCTCTCCTCCCTCTCCACATCCTTTTCCGCATGTTCATCCACACGCCAAATGAAGCTCTGCATAGAAAGCAAGCCTAAGACCCACAAGTGCTTATGAGAAAGGATGTGTGTGTTGGCGGGCAGGTGTGGGTACCTGAGATGAAGAAATGGAAATAAGTAAACCTTGTAAAAATGTACTGAGTACATTAAGTTGGCCATTACACTTATGAAATCTTTCTAGCCTAATCTTTCATTATTTGTCTCTACTCTTTGAAAAAATTGAATACAGCAATAGATACAGACTAATGAAACCCATCCTTTGAAATTACCAAATGCTATCATTTTGTCCTAGGGCTTCAGATTTTTATATCATGAAATAAATAAAATTACCGATAGTTAAATGCCCTGTGTTCTCCTCGCTGATCCTGTTCACTTCCCTTCCTCCCCAGAGGTAAGCACTATCATGAAGCTGATGTTTGTCCGAATGCTTCCTTTATTTTTATACACATTTATGAACATCATACATCACACATGTTTTGTGTAAGTTTATATGCTTTGTACTTCTTCCACTTGCTTTATGCACTCAGCCACACCACAGCTCTGCTGCTCGGGCTGTGCACTGCACAGCTCCCAAGGGCGCCAATCACAGACCACTATGAGTGGCTCCCTTAGGGATATGCAGTATAGTGACCTTGCACTCCACAGGTTGATTTTAGAGAAGGAAGAGAGAGAGAAAAAGAGAGAGATCAATTTGTTGTTCCACTTATGCATTCACTGGTTGATTCCTGTATGTGCCCTGACCAGGGATTGAACCCACAACTTGGAGTATCGTGATGATGCTCTAAGCAACTGAGCTACCCAGCCAGGGCTCACATTCTGTTTTGAGACACATGTTGATGCATGATAGCTTTTGCACCCATTTACATTACCCTATCGTTTTTATCCTGTGGCTGTGCCACATTTTATTAGCGATTTCCTTAGGGAAGACGTTTTGCTATTGCACAGTGCCAGAGAACATCTTTAACTGTGTCATCATGTGTACAGATACACAAGTTTCTCTGGGGAATCGCCATTCTTTATGCTGAGGTGACTGTCATTTTTAAAAGTTATTCTACTGAACATGATAATAAGAAAAAGACACACATGATAAAACATAAAATATTTATTAGTATGAATCAGTGTTGTTAAACCCAAAACAACAGATACAATTGGGCAATGTTGAGGGCAATGCTTTACTATGGGATGAATACAAGGTGGAAAGGTTTTAACTGTCTACAGCGGCATCTTCTATATGTGAGAACTGGGTCCAGCCCAGACAGAAGCTCTTTACAAAAACATGAGAAAAAGGAGCGTTTACACAACAGAGCACTGGCATAGGATCACTGGGTCTGGTTTCAACAATTATGGTAAAAAGAATAAACTAGACACCTAACAGGTCTGAATATAGCTCAGAGCCCTTTCGTTTATAAGCTAGCTCATTACTCAACTCTCCATGAACATTGCAGAGCAATGGAAGTGGAGTCCCCGGTAAGGAGCTCAATGCAGCCGTCACATGCCACAATCTTAGAGAAAGCATTTCAGTTATCTAAACCTCCCCAGAAAAGGAATTCAGTTCTCACTGGGGCACAGCCATTTTATTGGCTAAGGGTTAGTTCTAAGTCTCCAGCCTTCTATTATCTACAAGGTAACGTCATGTTCAGCACCCCAGTGTACCATTTTCAACCATGAAATGGCAAGTCAATTGTGCACCTACATCAAATGCTTGCACGACTCCACTGCCATCTGAGGCCTTTCCATTGGGAGACAATCCCAGGGAGGACCCACGTCTACATGATATAACACAGTCGTGAGCCAAACTCAGCCAGAGGAATGGGTTATATGTTGGCATAACAAACATGAAATCATATTTACACAAATACACATTATACCACACATGAAAGGGGGGGGGGGATAGAGGAAAAGAAGCAAATTTTGGAAAATTATGTGAAGAATATTGTTACATCACATGAAACTACTTGTCATTTTGGAGCAATAGCAATTTCCAGGACTTTACATAATATTTCTTGGCTATAGTTCCATTATAAGAACAGCCAGGAAGTAATCTCAAGGCAGAAAGAAGGTAAGAAAGCCTGGACAAGGCTCGAGTATCTACCTTCAGACACGACTCCACATTTATGCAAAGGCTTCTGTGCCCCAATGCCACTACCTCCTTCACCAATTACTCCAAGTAGTGATTATATCTAGTCATCCGACTGGCTGGAATATTTAAGGCAGTACAGAAAGGTAAAAGAGGGGTTTCACACCCTCATGTGCTTCTGAAATAAAACTGTGGCCTCGTTTGTAGGCAGCTCACTACATGAGGATAAGACCAACCATTTTATGCAAAATGCAACCACTAAAGACCCAGACCAAAGCTGTGTAACTCAGCTGGGATGCATACCACCTTAGCTAGGCAACCCGAGAGGCTGTCTAGAGATAAACCCAGGTTGTCGAGGACAGTTCTAAAATAAGCCTGCATGCAACCTGGAAAGAGAGCATTTCAATTTTCATTCCAATTTTTTTTAACTTTGGAAAGAACATAGTAATTGCTTGGCCTGCAAGCAGAATCATGTAACCAGTAATGCTGACAATGTAGAGAAAAACCCTAAAAACCTCTGCAAAGGCCCTGTGAAGTCACCCAAGTGCCGCTTGCTAACGTTTTTTGAGGTACCTGTCTGGGAGAGCTAGGAGGCACTTTTGAATCAAAAATAAGTGTTTACAGCCTTCACTTTCTAAGATTGTCAAACTACTCTTCCAAGCTGGGTGAAGAACATCAAACAGACATATCCTTGCGTTAAAAAAAAACACACACACCTTAATCTCTGATTTCCACCTACTGTCTTGATTACCATCCACACGAAGTGTAAACTTGGCCCTGGTCTCTCAAGGACTCTTCCTTTTTGTCTATGGTGGTACTGGTGTCTCTATGCATCAGAGCGCGGGGGACACCGAAGTGACAGGACTGTGACGTGGCAGCTCACACTGAGTTACTCAAAGTTCCAAGTCTTTAATCAGCTCATGACCTCTCTCCTGGCTTTTACATTGTAGGTTTTCAATACATGTTTGCTGGCCCTTGTATGTTCATGGACCACACTGCACAATTAACTATTTCTGAGACTACTGTACAGTTTCTAGCTCCCACAGAAGGCCCTGATCTGAATATCCTTTAACAATCACCACCCAGTATAAGTCCTAATAGGAAACCAACTGCTTCTGGAGCCTAGGTTTTTATGAAAATTAGAATGGTAACAGAATTCGAATTTGGAATGGAAATAGCTTTTCTTCCTCTTCATGACTTTTCTCCCTTTACTACCTTTGGATTCCGAAATCTTTAATTAATTGAGCAGACAGGGAACTTGAAAAGGAAGGTGTTTGTTTGTTTTTTTAATCAAAGCCTACACTCTGTTAATTGGCATTCTGGAGTTGGACCCCTCTTAAGCCCTAATACCTACTTCCCCAAGCTTGGCATCTTCTAAAATGTTTTCTCCAATTTTGCAATTGGGATCTAGAATCTTAAGGTGCTGGTACTTCCCTAGGCTGGCTTTCGTGTAACCTTTTATTAATTGCTATTATTAAAAGTTTGCCCTTTATTATCCTTCAGTTAATTTCCCCCCCTAGAGATGATGCCATGACACATTCTATTAGTAAGATAACACTCTGTAGTGTTAAACCTCTGTAAGAGAGTAGGAATTTATGGCCATGGAGGTGATGCATGCCAAGTGACCTCTGGAGTAATATTTACATCCTACACCTGTCACTGCTTATACAGTAAGTCCTTAAGTGACTCTTCCAAACCACGCTTCCTAATCCCAAAATTACATGCAATATTTTAGTCAGAGTTGATTTGTTTGTTTACAGATGACTAAAACTTAGAAAGAAGTTCATCAAGTAAAAGTCAGAGATGCAGGCAACAGTTTCTAATACATCTTTCCCACTTCTATAACAGCTCAAATCTACAGCTTCAGTGATCATCCAATTATACTCCACTAAAAGGTAAATTAAATAAAATTAAGTTAGCCTTTCAGTGAAGGCTGGCTAGTTCACAAAGGCAATGGCACTGAAGACGGTACTGGGATTTGGCTAGGGAACACAGGAAATCAGAGTGGAACATCACTTTTAGAATCTCACACACATAATAAGCCAGTATGATGTTTGTACAAATTGAGAATATTTTAAGGTTTTTTAACAAAAACTCAACTATACTTATTATCTAAAATCCATTTTCTCCCATGTGCATTTCATGCATGAAAGGTGGTGTATTTTTTCCAGAGTTTTTGCAAATACTTTTCCAGGGACATTTCCTGTCCCATTCCCTGCAGCCCTGCCAGGATGCCAAGCCAACGTGCTCACTTCTCTCTAAGTGAGGTGCCAGGCCACCGAGAATGGGGTCCATCAGCAGTGCACAGGGAGGTGGCTCTGGCTTCTTCAAGTACAGGGGGCCATGGGCCCGGTCAGCAGCACCGCCGACTGGCTGGTGCGGTTTGCTTCACAAGTTTGATTGCTCCAGTGTTCCCATTTTCTTGGGGGTCCAAGGGTGGGATCTGGCGACCTGGAACAAAAGGGAGGCCAAGGTTGAGTTCCTTTTCCTCAGTTGACAGCACACGCAGATTGTCACCATGCTTCACCAGCTCCACTTAATGTTTGTGGAAAGGAGAGGGGCTTCAGGTGTAACTCTGTCCCCCAACTCTTTCCCTCCCTTCCTCACTTCATTGCTCTGCTGAATGAAATCAAGCTCATGTTTAAAAGGTTAAGGAAAAGTAAAATCAGCTTCCTGATAATATGGATTTCCTTGGGTTTGGAACCTCGTGCCTCTGAGTAAAGGGAAAAGTTCTCAACCAACTTCTTGGCCCAAACATCAGCCCACCCTTCCTCCCCAGCCTTCCCACAGATCTATCCCACTGCAACAAGCTGCGCAATGGCACCAGGACTTCACTACTGACAGTGAGTACTCGTGTTTTCTGGTTCTTAAAATAGAACTGGACTGGGGATTGTAATCTTCTTTGTAATATCATTTACTAACACTTAGCTTGCTATCCCTTATCCTACCAATACACATGGAGCATTAACTAAAAAGCCCTAAAAGACACTCTTCCTAGGAAACAGTATTTTAATGTCATCCGCAAGTAATCTTATTTTAACTTAATTTAATTTTTAAAAATTACACTACAGTCTCTGTAAATAAACACAAAGTAAAAATTAAAAAGGTAATGGAGGGTTCCAGGAAGGTGATAACTAAAGGATGTGGAAGTTTTGTTTTTAGATAATAAAGATAATCTAAACTGACTGCTGATAGTTGTATATATGTATTTATTTTTATTTTTTTTAATATATTTTATTGATTTCAGAGAGGAAGGGAAAGGGAGAGAGAGATTGAAACATCAACGATGAGAATCATTGATTGGCTGCCTCCTGCACGCGCCACACTGGGGATCGAGCCCGCAACCCGGGCATGTGCCCTTGACCAGAATTGAATACGGGACCCTTTAGTCCACAGGCCCACGCTCTATGCACTGAGCCAAACCAGCCAGGCTGGTCGTATATATTTATGACTATTTTAAAAGCCATTGAATTATACACTTTAAATTGGTAAAATGTAGGCACATGAATTTTTAAAAATGTATTATTGAGATATAATTGACATAACATTGTGTAAGTTTAAGATGTTGACTTGATAATTTAAATATTGCAATATGATTATCACTGTAGTGTTAGCTAATGCTCTTGGATATTGCATAATTATCATTTCATCTAGTTTCTTAGCAACTTTGAAATTTATAATACAGGATTGTTATCTATAATCAGATATGTGAGTTTTATCTTTTAAAAAGAGGTGTCTTTAGAAAAAGGCAATAGAGGCACACAGACCACACAGGGACCCATCTAGAGTGCCCAGCACAGGTGACTGGGGAGACTGAACCCTACAAAACACCTACTAAACAAGGCCAATCTACCAATTTCAGGAGATATAGCAGCTCTACCTAATACATAAAAACAAACATAGGAAAGCAGTCAAAATGCAGTCAAAGAAGTATGTTGCAAATGAAAACATAACTACCAGGTACAGAGTTCAAAACAATATTTATAAGGATGCGCAAGGAACCTAGTGAGAACATCAACAACATAAAAAAGGAACAGTCAGAAATGAAGGATACACTAACTAAAATGAAGAATAATTTACGGGGAATCAACAGTAGAGCAAAGGACTCAGAATCAAATCCACGATTTGGAATATGAGGAAGCAAAAAATACCCAATCAGAACAGCAAAAAGAAAAAAAGAATCCAAAAATATGAAGACAGTGTAAGGAGCCTCTGGGACAACTTCAAGCGTACCAACATTAGCATCATGGAGGTGCCAGAAGGAAAAGAGAGGGAGCAAGAAGTTGAAAACCTATTTTTAAAAATGTTAGAAAACTTCCCCTACCTGGTGAAAGAAATAGACATACAAGTCCAGGAAGCATAGAGTCCGAAACAAGAGGAGCCCAAAGAGGACCACACCAAAACACATCATATGCCAAAGGTTAAAGACAAAGAGAGAATCTTAAAAACAGCAAGAGAAAAGTAGTTAGTTACCAGGGAGCAACCATAAGACTATCAGCTGATTTCTCAACATAAACATTGCAGGCCAGAAGGGAGTGGCAAGAAATACTCAACGTGATGAAAAGCAAGAACCTACAACCAAGAATACTCTACCCAGCAAAGCTATCATTAGAATTGAAGGTCAGATAAAGAGTTTCACAGATAAGAAAAAGCTAAAGGAGTTCATTACCACCACACCAGTATTATATGAAATGTTAAAGGGTCTTCTTTAAAAAGAGGAAGAAAAAAAAGATAAAAAGTATGAACAATAAAATGGCAATAAATACATATCTATCAATAATTGAATCTAAAAATCAAAATAAATGAACAAGGAATCTAATGAACAAAATAAACTGATGAATAAGATAGAACCAGAGGCATAGAAACAGAATAGACTGACAAATCTCAGAGGGAAGGGGAGGAGGAGGGTGGGAAGAGATTAGCCAAATAACTTATATGCATATTACCCACGGACACAGACAACAGGGTGGTAAAGGCCTAGGATGGGGCAGGAACCAGATGGAGGGGGGCAATGGGGGGAAAAAGGGGTGATATCTGTAATACTCTCAACAGTAACGATTAAAAAATAAATAAACTTTTAAAAAGGCAATAGAGCCCTGGCCAGGTGGCTCAGCTGGTTGGAGTGTCATCCTGTACACCAAAAAAGGTTGTGGCTTTGATTCCCCATCAGGCACATACCTAGATTGAGGGTTCGATCCCCAGATAGGTACATATGGGAGGCAACTGGTCAATGTTTCTCTCACACACCAATGTTTCTCTTCCTCCCTCCCTTTCCCTTCCTCTTCCCCTCTTTCTAAAAATCAATTTTTTAAAAAGGCACTAGAATCTGGAAATCACAAATATTTTTTTTAGACAGTTTTCGAAGATTTTCATAGGCACCATCCTCAACCCTGTGAAGCTGGCAGAATGGCTATATCATCACCATTGTACTATTCCTCAGAAAGCTTAGATTATGTGTTGAAGGTCACATCAACAATTAGTGGCACAGGTGATTCTTTGTGAACGACATCTTGATTTTTCTGATGGATCCCAAAGCCTGTATTCTTCCCACCGTACCACATTAGCTCTTATGCTACTTTTCTCTCCCCCTTCCCCCATGAAAAAGGCATGAAAGCTAACTCTAAAATAAGGATTTTTTAAAAGTCAGCTAATTAGAATTACTTTACTAAGAAACCAGAAGTCAGAAATGGAAGGGAAATTAGTTTCAAAGATAAAGTCTTTCAATGCAACTGGATGGTACCTAAGAACCATAAAGAGTGTGAAATGCCCTGGTAGAGGCACATTTCCACAAAAGGCAAAAATAGTTCATTTCAAAGGTATTAATGAGTTCTGTAGGTTGGGTGGTGTGGCCATTCACCAAAGCTCAAGTATAAAAATTAAGGTCATTGACAATTATCCAAAATTCAAAATAAATGGCTCTTCATCTGATCATGGAGCAGATAAAAGGGTTGTAATAATTCCTGTAGCTCCTGCTTCTGCCATTTCGTATTGCCAGCAAAACTATATAAAGCTTTGCAGGCCATTCTCAAAAAAGTTCACTCCTAATCCAGTAGCAAATGAGAGTGTTAAGTATGTGTTTTCCTCTTCTGGACATGCTGTGTTCTTTCATTAGTCATAATTAAAAGGAAGTAAACAAAATGCTTCTTCTACTTTGTCACTCTTAAGTGAGAAATAGAAGGGGTAGTTCCCAATGACTACCAATACCCTGATATATTTAGGTCAAATCTTGCCAGTCAAATGTTACTTACTCCTTGAAAAAGGGTGTTTTGGAGGGATGACAGTGTCAAGATACATCATTATTTAAATTATTTAAATCAATAATAGTTCAGGTGCTTCCAGAGTGTGTTAGGTATTGCAATATAGACTTTTGCATTTGCATCTGAAATATTTTTGGACAAAATTATAATTCTGATTAATGCAAGCTATTGATCTAGTTAACTAAGACAAGTATTGTTTGCTGATCAGTATTTTTGGCAATATCAAAATCAATACCTATACTAATATCAACATCATGCTATGCTTATATTGTTAACTCTAAAGTTAACAAAATAGCATTAGGCTTTTAGTCCTGCAATACAAGGCTTATTCTATAAGCCTCGTGTCATGTTTTGTCCTATGAAAAGTACCCCAATTACAGAAAATATTTATACATAAGATATTCATTAAGTCACAAAAGTAGAATGAAAGTCTGAAAACAAAGAAAAAACAGAAAAAAGGGAATATTAGGGAGGCCTGTCAGCGCACTCCCTTGCTCTCCCCTTCTTCCTCCCTTTTTCCTGCCTTGCACTTCTCTCCTCAATAGACAATAAGCAAGACCAGTTAGGGATGCAAGATTAAGTTAAGACCTGAGTAACGCCTCAAGGAGATTCCTCTCTTATTCATTTTAAACTTTTAGCAATGTTTTTGAATCAGTTTTTGAACATAGCTTCTTAGAGGCAGCAGGTTCTGTTATCTTCAGAATATTCAAAATTTCACTTAGTAGAACAAAATATTTCTCAAAAAACAGAATTACTGCAGTTTTCTCAGACATCATTTTGCTCATCTGGTAGAAAGAGTTCTGAAATCTGAGAGTCCGTGTTCTAGTTTAGTGAACTTAGTCCATTTATTTAATATCTCCAAGACTTCCTTTCCTCACCTATAAAAAGCATATGGGAAAGTAACTTGGTAACTACTACGCAATACAGCTACATGGCTATTTCTAATATGGAAAGAACTAATGAGGATGGAAGGAGTCATGGCTCTGGGCACAGCTTGCGTGGAGTCTGCATTGGGAGAAACCCCTGCCTAGTGGCTCACCATGGTGGACACTCAGGGTCCAGGTACTAGGATGGGGACCCGACCTGCTCTTCTACAGCCTGGGAGGTGTCCCACACAATACAGCTTCAAACAGTGATAAGAAAGGAAGCACTTCCACTTTAAGGCAGACAGAGACGAAAGCCGAGTCATAACCATGAGGCCGGCACCTTAAAAAGAGAAGGAAGCAAATGGCACTGTGAAAACACAAGAGCTCGGGATCTCATGGTCTGAACTGTTTGGAACTTACTGAAAGGTTAAGTGTACTTAGGCAAAGGAACAGTCCTGGAAAATGGCCACAGCATTTTGTACCAAGGTGATCACCTTGGAGCACTGTTGAATTAGTATTCATTACATAGGGCATAGAATAGGACAAATATATACATACAAACATCTGAAAAGGCTCGGAGCATCAGCTGCATGTTTCCGCTCTGACAAAATGTTCTCAGAGCACACAATCTCCATAAGTCATCCCTCAGTGTAAACCCTAGGCTACGGTGTTTATTTTCATAAGGTTTGAATTGTGTAAGATTCTGTTTGGGAAAAGTTGAAAGATTCTTTTTTGAAGTTCAGTTTTTCTGAAAGTTGACAGCCTAGAGAAAAAGCAGGTTTTATAAATGATTCCTCAGGAATGTGATACGTGAAAAAAACCCAAGTCCAAGCCTATAAATATTATCATGATTCTGGACTAGAGGCTGTAATGCTTTTACACACAACAAAAATAAAACAGTGCGCTTCGCTGCAGCTGTCCTCTCTCCTTGTGTGATGGACCAGCCATTTCCTGCACAAGCTGTAAGTCCTCCCTGTCCATTTCTTCTCTCCTTTCATCCCAGTTCCAGTATTGACTTGGCTTGGCTATCTTTTGTTGAGTTTTAGTGGTGCCGGTAGTTGCTGTGTAACTTCCATTTCTTGATCCTGATTTTCTGAATCATTCAGATTAGTAAACTGACCAGGTTTATTAGGACTTGGAAGTATTTACTCTTGATAATGATCCGCAAACCTCTCCATTTAGAAGGCGGGGGTGGGGGTGGAGTCCTCTACAGAACACTGCTCACAATCAGAGAACATTGCCCTCAGAATACAGAATGGGCGTGGGGGAGACACGTGTGACACTTGAGGTCACTCTCTGTAGCTGTTCTTTTGCTGCAGTAAAGAGGACAGTGTTGGAATTACTGGATGACCTTGAATATTAGAATACAGAGTCTAACACGCTACATAGAGCATGAATGGAGGAGGAGACAGGAAGAGAAGTTAGTCAGAAGGCGTGCACAAAGTCCAGGTCAGGGATTAAGAAAGCCTTCAGCCCTAGCTGGTTTGGCTCAGTGGATAGAGCATTGGCCTGTGGACCAAAGGGTCCCAGGTTTGATTCCGGTCACGGGCACATGCCTGGGTTGCGGGCTTTATCCACAGTGGGGGGTGGGGGGGGTGCGTGTGGGAGGCAGTCGATCAGTGATTCTCTCTCATCATTGATGTTTCTCTCTCTCCCTCTCCCTTCCTCTCTGAAATCAATAAAAATATATTAAGCAAAGAGAGAGCCTTCATCTGGGTGCAGTTGAGGGAAGTAGAAAACAAAGATGGAAAGAGAAATGTAGCAAGACACTTGGCAGATGTGACAACTGATTGGATGTGGGAAGGTAAAGAGAGAAATAAGAAATTAAAAACAATAACGAAGTTAAAAGTGTAGGGAGCTGGAGGAAGGGGCTTCTCCACCTCCCCCTGCCCCTGAGGGGCAATTGGAGCAGCCGCCACCACTCGCACCTGCTGACTGGCGCTGGGCTCCAATCGCTCTGCGCTGTCAGCATGTGGGAGCAGCGGTGGTGGGAGAATGCTGCTGACAGACAGGGGACCTGAGCTGCAGCGGAAGGGGCCGGGCAGAGGCTCAGAGGATGGGCTGAGACCCGCCCCTTTGCCTACAGCAGCCTCACAGCCCACAGTCCCACAGTTCCTTTCAAGGTGCACGAATTCGTGCACTGGGCCACTAGTAAGCAAATAAAAAGGTATTAAACATTACTAGTCATTAGGAAGATGTACAATAAAAGCCACAAGCAGATAACCATTATATTCCTAATAGAATGGTTACAGTTTTATCAACTGACCATACCAAGAGTCGGCAGGGATGTGGAGCAACTGGAGCGCCACATTAGGGATGGAAATGTAAAATACTAAAATACTTTGGAAAACAGTTTGGCAGTCTTTAAAAAAGTTAAACATTATCTATCAGAGAAGCCAGCCATTCCATTTGTAAGTATTTACCCACACAAAACTTATACATGAATGCTCATAGCAATCTTACTTGTAATTGCCAAAAAAAAAAACCCACAACCAACCCAAACCCAGCTGGCGTTGCTCAGTGGTTGGCATCGACCTATGAACCAGGTCACCATTTGATTCCCAGTCAGGGCACATATCCTGGTTGCGGGCTCGATCCCCAGGGTGGGGTACCCAATTGGTGATTTTCATCATTGATGTTTCTACCTCTCTCTCCCTCTTGCTTCCTCTCTGAAATCAATAAAAATATTAAAAAACAAAAAATGACCCAAATGTTAGGTGAATGGATCAATGAATCCTGGTTTACATATGTAATGGAATACCACTCAGCAATAAAAAGGAACTCAGCAATATCCATATGTTAAATTCTGTAGGACAATTGATCTACTTTCTTAAAAAAAGAAATTATATGAGGGAAAGATGGAGAAGGAACCTATTGCTTAAGAGAGGCTTAAAGACCTATCAACTAAACATTGTGTATGAAACTTATTTGCATCCTAATTCAAGCAACTGGATTTCAATAAAAAATGCAAAAAAGTCGTCATTTAAGGCAATCATGAGATCATTAAAATCTGAACACTGAATATTTGATGGTATTAATATGATAACAGCATTACTACCAATGTGATAATGCAATTGTTGTTATGTAAAAAAAGGTTACATACTGAAAATATTTACAGAAATGTCTGGGATTCCCTTCAAAATAATACAGGCAGGTGGGTGGGGAGGTGAGGTAGTGATGAAACCAGCCTGGTTATGAGTACATGATGGTTCACTATATTACACAGTATACTGGTACATATGTTTAAAATTTTCCAGAATAAAGTCTTTTTTTAAAGTTCCCTATAATCTCATCAGCATAAAGCAACCACTGTTAACATTTTAATGTGCATATATCTTTACCCGGAAGAATATATTATTTACTTTTATATATTATATGGTTCACGATTTATAAAATCAGGATATAATACAAACCACTCTAACTTTTGTTTCACACTCAATAATTTATCTTTTTATGCCGATAAATACAGATTTACATCATCATTTTAATCACTGGCTTATATTAGTGTACCAGGATTTTTAAAAAATGATTTCCCAACTTTTGGACAGTTAAGTCATTTCCTGTTTTCACCAAGATGAATAAAGTTCCCATTTAAACCACTGTTTGCAGTAAGAAGTGATATATCAGGACTGTGCACAGACTACCCAAAACAGCACAGCACCTATATCCTTTCCAGGGTAGCTTCAGTCCTTGAAAATAGATAATATTTCCAGTTAGAAAATATATTAACTCATGTTAAAAAAACAGTTGATTCTAGTTTATGAGCACTCTAAGAATATAAAAGAGAAATACTTATCTCTTTATTCAAGTCAATATGAATTAATTCTGTTTAAGCATACTTTTTTATTTTTTATGATGATTTTTATTTTTATTTATTTATTTTTAAATATATTTTATTGATTTTTTACAGAGAGGAAGGGAGAGGGACAGATAATCAGAAACATCAATGAGAGAGAAACATCGATCAGCTGCCTCCTGCACACCCACTACTGGGGATGTGCCCGCAACCAAGGTACATGCCCTTGACCGGAACTGAACCTGGGACCCTTGAGTCCGCAGGCTGACACTCTATCCACTGAGCCAAACCGGTTAGGGCAGCATCTTTTTTTAAAAGGGCTTTTATTCTCATTGCTCATTCTTGGTTTTTTTATTGCATCTTTTCTCCCAGGCACGTTTGTCTCTGGAAAATTGCTTTGGGGAGCATAGATGTCAGCAATATATCTTTCTATTTTGAACTCGGAGAGAAGCACATGTAATAGAAGTAGAAACAGGGAAAAGGAAATGTCTCCTGCCATATATTTAGGTGTACTTGGTACTGTGTTTTAAATTAACCTGTAATTAGGCTACAACACCTAATTCAGAAGAAATTCACTTGGAGTAGAGGCTGGGAAGGCACCAGCACTCACAGTATGTACCTGGAGAGAGATCTTGCTGCAGGCTGTGCATTTATAGGCTTCTTTGCAAAGGCACTTACAACCACAGTATAATGACACAGAAACAGTTGTTTATTTGACATGGAAGACAAGGTGATACAGTATTCTACAGTCCCTATAGGAATTAATTATTTGAAGCCATAATTCCCCAGCGCTTTGAATAAAACTTGTCTCTTAAATGAATAGACCAGTAGGATCTCAGGAATTCCTTAGTCCAAGTCCCCATCCCTTTGAGCCATAAGACCTCATACACATGAAGGCATTTATACTGGCTGGGCCATACAAAGAAATATCTTTTAAATTAAGATATCGATTCTTGCTGCTTAGGTTTATTTTACTCTTTGAGGTCCTTATTTCATTTGGGGTTTTAATAATGACTTACATAGACCTCGGGAAGTCTCCTAGCTCATGGAGAAATCTCAAGCTGCATTTGAGGTATACAGAGAGCTGCACTTCCTTCGTTGAGCACTGCCATCTGCACAGTCTGCCTTCGAGGGGCTAAAGCAGGAGAGAGCTCTAGAGAATACGAGGAGCTGCACAAAGGAAAGGGGTGGAAGTCACGGTCATCAGGAGCTACCTGGCTTCGTTGATTAAAAGCATTAATGAAGACAAACTATTTAATAGCTGCACAATTAGCCTAACCTACCAGAAAGGCCAAATGCCGCCAGAAAAAGAATGAGTTTGACCTCAGGAAATATGAGGTTAATGGAATGAGTTCAAGCCAAACCTTGTCAGATGTCACCCAGAGTTACACAGCTGTGGAGGGCAGCTGAGCAGTTTCTTCACCACAGAGCACTGCACCCATGGCCCATTTTCGGGAAGGAGCAGGAGTCTGGGAATATGGGGTTTCCAACATAAAATGACAGCCCTAGCACTCCAGAGTTCAACCACTCAGGTCGACAAGCTAGGAGAACACGATTCTGTTGAGAGTGAAATAACAGCAAGACAATGAATCCTCCTGAAGGAGACAGGAAGGAAAGGCGGTGTAGACCCAGAGAACAAGGAGCACGGGGCTGCATTCTTCTGTGCGTTTCTGTATCATGCAAGTAACCCAGTCAGGGCTCCTCGTCTCCAGCGAATTCTCCGTCAATCCAAGAGAAACAAACAAAATATTCCCTGCTGTGGGTTCTCAGAGTCTGAAGTAATGAACCAAAACCAGTTAAAAGGAAATCAAATCTGTTCTGGGAAGCAACGGTCCCTCTGACTTTGAGAGCACCGCCAACGATGACCTCAGAGAGATCAAACTATCAGTTTCCCTTCTGGAATTCCCTTCTGGAACTGTCTGGAGCCAAGATATTTGAGAACAACTGCCAACTGTTCAGGAGTTCAACTTCTCCTAAGGTGACCCAAAGACTTTGAGTCCCAGAACCTCAACAAACACTTATACCTCTTTCAAGTCCCCAATTATGCTCTGAAGGATCTCAGGACACAGTTGCCCAAGATCGCTGCCAGCAAGTAGCTCTGAGGGGACCCAGAACAAAACATCACGATCAGAGAAGCTGTAAAGGTGAAGCCCTGGCCCACCAGCTGGGAAACAGCTCTTAGGTAACGGTTATTGATGGGGAAGCAGCATAAAGAAAGGGAAACATAACATTACCCAGAACTGGAGATGAAGAAGGGAGCCATCACCTTCCATTACTTAGCTGATCAGAAATGAGGAAAATATTTACAAATAGACTCTCCACCCAATTCCCAATTTCAGGTCACGTGGGATGGAGAGACTATTTTTGTTGGCGATTAACAAGCAAAAGAAAGTACAAAAGGTTCTTTTGTTTCGCTTGCTTAGAGTCTGACTTCAGTTTTCTATACCTCTTCATTATCTATTTTATTTCTCCTCCCCTCAGCATACTGATATATGAGGGAAAGCAGTTTGCCAGCCAAAAACATGCCTTTTGAGATATTGGTTATTTTAAGCTGGTTATTCTTAAGAAAAAACCTTTGGCCTTCCTCCTAACTGCCTAAAAGAATTTAGATAGAGGACCTGCTCCAGGAAGGGAGCTATCATTACAGATAACTATAGTGGTTTAATATGAGCTAGTGTGACAGACAGAGAGGAATGTAGCAAGGCCCATTCGATCAGTCTTCTCTGTGTCCCACTGTAAAGATGGCCCAGCAAACATCTGTTTACCAAACATTTGCTTTTCCATCTCCATGTGGATTGCCTCCCGCCCCCCACACCCCCATGAATTCCCAAATTACAACCCGCCTACCCCCTTTCTCCTTAGCTCAAGATAACATATAAGCCTCAACTGCCAGTTCTGTCCTGGGGGACCCATATTCTTATAAAGCCCCCAAATGTACATACATAATAAATTTGGTCATTTTCTCTTGTTAATCGGTCTCATGTCAATTTCATTAGTTCAGCCAGAACTTAAGTTGTAGAAGGCAAATTAATTTTTCCACCCTCACACATAAAATGCGGTAGAATACATAATTTTTAAATAAAAATAAATTTTATTTTGCAACAGAGTTACTTCCTTTTGATTCATAAAACATAGAATTACCAGGTTAAAGGACAGAATTTTGGAAATGTAGATTTGGGAGACACAATATAGGTCAGTATTGACAAGTGCATGCTTGTAGGTTTTATATCCACATCATCAAACAAATTCACACAGAGGAAAAGCTCTACTTGAGAGCTCTGTGATTTCATCCTGTGACTCTCAGAGGCATAAAAATCGTAAGCTAAGCTAAAAACATGATTTCAGGTACTTACTGATTCCTTGAAAGAGTTCTTCAATATTGATAGCATTTTTTGCACTTGTTTCAACAACGATGGCACCTATGGATTCAGCGTATTCCTTCGCATCCTTCAAGGGAACCTCCCTGGAAAAGAGGTGAAACCCAGACAGAAATTAATGCTCATTTGTAAAATATAAATAACCCCAATAGGCCAAACAAAAAGCTCATGTGGAAACAGCTCCATTACTTTCCTGGAGAATATCAACTCCATCGCTCAGCAAGTATTAAAAACCTAGTATAAATGAGACATTTTAAAATTTAAAAGTTGGTCTCTAGCATCTATAGAGACAAGATGTGCATATATAACATATTGTCTAGTAGTCCCACAGAAGTAAAGAATACCAGAACAGTGGGAAAAAATCATTATGTACACATTCCAGCTTTCCGAGGTAGGGTTGATTTCAAACATTTCCCCCCATAATAATGACTCAGTATTTTTTTAAATGTGTGTGCATGTTTCTATAAGACTCCATTATATCATTTTTCACAAATCAGACAAAATATGTGGCATGATTTGAAAGTTTGGAAATGAACATGTGATAGCTACAATAGCTACCATGCATTATGGCATATTTGGACTTTGACCTTTAAACAGCTGTTCCTGCAAAGGTTTTAGGACATGAACTCTATTTAAATGAACAATCTAAAAAGACATTTATTGATCTACTTTTTATGTAAAGACACTGTGGTGAATCCAAAGATTAAAAAGTCACAGTTCCTATTCTCCAGAAGTTTATTCATCTATCCAACAAATATTAATTGAGCAGTTATGGTATGCCAGTCCTCCTTGTAGGTGCTACAGAAAACACCACTCCCTGCCTTCTGGAATCTACATTTGCGAGCAAAGGCAAACACATCCACAGTCACTCTAGTCCACAACATTGTAACAACTGCAATCTACACTAATAAAAGAGAAACATGGTAATTAGTGTACGACCGCTACCCTTTTCATTGGTTAATCAGTGAGTATATGCAAATTAACTGTCAGCCAAGATGGCGGCAGGCAGCCAGGCAGCTGAGAACAGGATGCTTGGTTGCCCCAGCGATAGAGGAAACCAAGGTTCCCGCCTGCAGCTGCGGGGCTCTGAGCTCCTGAAGCAACAGCTCCAAAAGATACAATGTTTCAATTATAGAAGCTAAAAGATGGCGGTTAATCTGCATACTCAGGCTCCAAGCGGTAGAGTGAAGCCAAACAGCCCTGAAGCCACAGAGCAGAGAGGCCTCAGGGCCCCGGGATCAGCGGAGCCCAGAGGCCTCCCGGCCCCGGGATCAGCTGAGCCGCGAGGCCTCCCAGCCCCGGGATCAGCGGAGCCGAGAGGCCTCCTGGGATCAG
>NW_005359064.1:1954029-1957210 GCF_000412655.1 Myotis brandtii | reverse complement strand
GGATCAGCGGAGCCTGATGGAAGCCCTGTGTGTTTATGCACCCTGGGGGTGCAGAGGTCCTGTCCTAGGCAGAGGCCTATGGCGAAATTTTTGACTCTGAGAAGCAGCCTACGGGCTGGAAGGCGGCTCCTCTGACCTCAGTGCTGGAGAAGACCATTAAGCAGAAAACTAAAGAAACCGATTTTACATCATTTCCCAGGTGTAGAACAGTTGGCATGTAAGCCCCTGACCAGTGCCCAGCCTCTCCTCTGTCAGTCTATCTCACTCTTAGGTACCATGTTCTTTGTTCTGTCTTAACTGCAACTCATTTTTAAACTAGATTGCTTTTAAAAGAAGACTAAATAAAGTTTCCCTTAAGTTATTTAGGTGGTGCTGGGGCTGCTGGGGCTGCTGGGGGCCTGATAGAAGACACAAACACGCAACGGGGGGCCTGTACCCAGCAGCCCCAAGGGCCGCCACCTTGGTGCTGGGGCTGCTGGGGGTATCAGAGACACAAACCCGCAGGCCCGGCACCCAGCAGACCCAAGGCCTTCGTGGCAGCACTAAGGAGCAGCAAGCCAAGCGGTAGGAAGCAGCAAGCAGGTGGGCAGTAACAAGGGAGGGGTCCTGGACTGCAAGAGGGCACATGCTGGGCTAAGGGACCCCCCACCCATCCCCAGTGCATGAATTTCGTGCACCGGGCCTCTAGTATTAAGATAAGCAGTAGAGGGGTAGAAAGTGGTGCATTTTGATCAGTGGAACTGAAGGAGATGAGTTGGAGGAGGTCCCCTGAAATGTGGCCACGCAGGGCAGGGAGAACACAGGTGAGAACTGTGATGCAACAGCCTGACAAAGGCCCACAGTGAGGAGCACCCTCATCCCCAGAGACTATTAAAAGTTGATCTGCACCCGACCCTGCCTTGGGTGTACCAGTGGATTTACAAATGAATGGCAGGGTGTCTGAGAGAGAGTCCGGCAGGAACTGGGGCAGATGGGCAGGAAAGCACGCAGTGGCCAATGAAGAACAGTGACAGGGCCCACTAGGAAGCTCCAGAACTAGGAAAACACAATGCACAAAATGGACTAGAGTGGGGTAGCCAGGCGAAGAATTCGGAAGCTCCTCTAATGCTGTAGGCGAGAGAGAACACAATGCTGGCCTGGGTGGGCTACAGGAGAAGAAAACAGGAGGACGGAAAATCAAAACTGGGAGGGGGCAGTGAAGGGACCTTCCCCATCTTCCTAGCTCCTTCCCTTTCCTCCACCCTCTCCAAGTTCCTCATGAATGTCTACTACTCGTTTATAAAGCCACTGGGAAAATTCCACCTTGGCATTTAAATTCTTTACCACCCCAAAGCGGATGAGAGGAGAACCTTTCAGGCACTTGCAAAAGGGCCTAACCAGAGCCTACCGTACTGAACAAAGACGGCTGTCCGGGGATTCCACACCAGAGGAGAGAGGCCTCCTAAGCCAGGCCAGCTGGAACCTGTACTTCATAATCCTTCTTACCACAGACAAGCCCCATCACCTCAAACCTTCCAAAATGGCTACCATCAATAAATCAACAAACAACAAGTGCTGGTGAGGATGTGGATAAAAGGGAAAACTAGTGCACTGTTGGTGGGAATGCAAATGGGTGCAGCCACTTTAGAAAACAGTATGGAGTTTCCTCGAAAAATTAAAAAGGGAACTGCCATTTGACCCAGCCATCCCACTTCTGGAAATATATCCTAAGAATCCCAACACATCAATCAGAATATCTGCATCCCTATGTTCACTGCAGCATTATTTACAGTAGCCAAGCTCTGGAAACAGCCCAAGGGCCCATCAGTAGATGAGTGGATAAAAAACTGTGGTGCATTTACACAGTGGAATACTACTCGGCTGTGAAAAAGAAGGAACTCCTACCCTTTGCAACAGCATGGATGGATCTGGAGATTATTATGCTAAGCGAAATAAGCCAGTCAGAGAAAGATAAATACCATATGATCTCACTTACTTATGGAATCTAATGAACAAAACAAACTGATGAACAAAACAGAACCAGAGGCATGGATACATGGAACAGACTGACAGAAGTCAGAAGGAAGGGGGTGGTGAGGACTGGATAAAAGAAGGGGAAGGAATTAGCTAAAGAACATATATGTATAGCCCATGGACACAGGCAACCGTGTAGTGAAGGTAGGGGCAGGGGAGCTGGGCAAGGGGAGAAATATGGGGGACATCTGTGATAGTGTGAACAATTAAAAAAAACAATGAGCTGAGTGATGGGGATCATTCCTGTCAGGATTGGGGAGGGGTGACTGTCTCCAACAGTGGACACTGCAGTAGAGCATTTTAGGGACTCCTAACCATGCATGGCCTGTGGTAACAGGCTCAGAGGACTGAAGACATTACCCTTTCTCCTCTGTATCTAGACATTATCTCCTTGTTGAGCTAGCTTGTCATTGCTTCTTGAGCAGCAGATGCGCTTCACAATAGTAATTTGTTACAGCCTGATAACTGCCTTTCACCCGCAGATCGGCCACTCCTTCCATAAACCTTCCACTTACCAAGTAAGAAATCATGGAGGCACCCAAGTGCTTCCCCTCTCTCATCCCCCAATGCTAAGTAATGAAGCTTAACCTCCTTGGCAGCCTCCCTTCTACCGTCCCTGCCTCTGCCCGAGTTCGGGCCTTCTTCATTCAGGACACGGACTTCTGCAGTGGCCTTGTTGTGTCCTGGGTTAAGATGATTTCACATCCACTTGCTTATGACATAAATGAAGTTCTTTTAATCCACTTGTTTATGACCCCCAAAAAGTTATCTGATATAAGAATAAAGTAAGTCCTGCCAGGATGTCATCATTCTACATCTGTTGTCACTGATAAGCAACCAGCTACCGAGGGGCCCCTTCTTATCAATGAGAACACGTGGAGAAGCCACTACGGGCCAAGGGGACATTTAGACTACAAATACGGAGAGTTTGCAAGGACTCTCTGAGGGGGGCATTCCCTCCTGTCTTGGTGAGGCACTCCTCCTAGCCAGTGGTGACAGGCTGCAACCCTGGGAAAGAGATCAGCTCGCCCATCAACACTGGTATCTTCATTCCCTAGCAAAACGCTCCAGCGACTGGAGACTTTTACTCTGCGCTGGCAGCTGGAAATCTGGAAATTAGTCAGTTGGTCACTGACTCTCCCAAGTGCCTCCCTGGACTTCATTCCTT
>NW_005359064.1:1942908-1953946 GCF_000412655.1 Myotis brandtii | reverse complement strand
AACAATGGTCTGATTAATGTGTCATTTGTTTGGAGTATGTTATTTCTTTATTTGGCTTATTAAAAGATATTATCCTATACGCTACTGGTCTGTGAAATTATTATAATTCCCACAGCAAACCTGTGCTAAACAAATTGCTAGCAAAGTCAACTCAGTTTCTAGCCATGACACTTACGCTGTCTCCCCACAACAAAAACTAAACATGCTTCTCTAACTAGTCCTCCAGCCTCCTACAATTCACTACCCACATGCTCACCATGGGAATCTTTCAAAACTGCAAATCTATCAAGTATTCATGTGAATAGAATTCTTCTATATACCGATTGCCTCAGAATAAAACCCAACGGGTAGCAGAACAAGGCTTCATGTCTCATTCCCGCTGTTCACACCCGACGTTACAGCCATTCCAAGCAAGTGGTCATTCTGGGAACTTACTGTGCTTGTGTCTGTTTCTGGGTCATGCACCTGCTCTTCCCCCGTCCAACCCTCCCCATTCTCTTGGCGCTCTTCCACCGTGGCCTCCTGGAGAGCTCAGTCCAGCATTCCCTCCCTCCAGAGAAAATGCTCTTCCCCCTTGCCCTTACACCTGTGCATATGCAAGCATAATACTATCATCCTTGTCAGGTTGTGTGGCTCAAAAATAGGCTGTGGATTTCTAGATATCAGGACCACAGTTTTTGAGTGTGCCAGGATCATAACACCGCATGGCACCTAGGAGGCAATCAATGAGTATTTGTTAACTGATTGAATGACAAAGTCATCCCCAAACTACCTTCAGCAGAGAGGATTCGGCTAGAGCAGTGGTCGGCAAACTCATTAGTCAACAGAGCCAAATATCAACAGTACTTCTTCAAAATAGACTCGCCCATTGCATATTAGCCTTTTATTATATAGGATTACATAGGATGTGGCAAAAGAGGCTTTGCAGGTGTAGTTAAGTTGAGGATCTTCAGATGGGGAGAGTATCCTGGATTATCCAGGTGGGACCAATATAATCACAAGAGTTCTTATAAGACGGTGGTTCTCAACCTTGGCTGCACATTAGAATCACCTGGGAATCTTTTTAAAATCCTGATTTCTGGGCCTCATCCTCCGGAAATTCTGTTTCTTTGTTATGGAGTGAGGCCACAACATTAGTAACAAAGAAACAGAATTTCCGGAGGATGAGGCCCAGAAATTAGGATTTTAAAAAGATTCCCAGGTGATTCTAATGTGCAGCCAAGGTTGAGAACCACTGGGCTAGAGGAAGGTCTCCATGTGGACTTACGGGAACGCGTGGGAAGTGTTGAGAATGTCAACTAAAAAAGTCCTGAAGGCAGAGGCTCACCCACCCTTCCAAATGGGCCAGGAGGGAGGCCTAGGGTTGCAACAACATAAAAGGGGGAGTCTCCTGCTAGACCCAGGCTCTGCTGTTAATCAGCTTATGTCCCAGTATGGTCCACACATCAGCCTGTCATGTGTCTCAGACCCACAGCCTGAGCTGGCCACAGCACTCAGAGGCTCGAGGCAGGGAAGGGAGGTCAGGGAACAACATTCCTGTGGGCCCCAGACTTTTCAACAGGCTGTGCTGACCAATAAGGGTCCTTGTTTTGTTGTTCATGGGTGGAACCTGGCAACATGGCAGCTGACTCATTCTAATTCCAAGGCTGTTTAATTGTCCATGATCCTCCTCCACTGAGGGAAGGGAGAGAGGGGGACAGGTACACCAAGAGGCGTTCCTGAAACCCTACCTGTGAGGGAGAGGATCAGACCAGCAGGCTAAGGTGGAATAATGCTCTATGCCTCCTAGGGGTTCACTGGGAAGGTTCAGTTCCCTGGGTTCCTTCTGAAAGTCAGTGGAGACAGATGACTTCCACTGAGCCCACGTGTGCTGAAGGGTATGCTCTAGCCATGGTTATAGTTCAGAATCTCTCACGGATGACCTATGAAGTAGCTGATGGGAGAAAGGCAGTTCAAGTGTGTTACTCAGAGAATGAGAATTATTTTCTCCTTCAATAGACAGCCCCTTCAAGTCCACTTCCCTCGGGTCTTAGGCTCTTCATTCTCCCTGATGGGGCGAATGCTTTACAACAATTTTAAATGTTAAGTTGATATTATAAAGTGCTCAAAACAATACCTGCCCCATACTAAGTGGCATATCAGTGTCTCTTTACAAAGCTGTATCAGCAAGGGTAATGTAATGACATGACACCATTTTCTTACAGAATACTAAAGAGTAAGGAAATGATGCAAATAGAGGAACCAAGTAAATAGGAGGCTCCACCTACTTCAAAGTCTGAAGGCCTTTCATAGGTGTTTTTAATTCAACCCCTTCATTTCATGGCCCCAGAAGTCTCCCAGTCTAGTCATTACCATTCCACAAAAGAATGAGGGAACACAGGCTATATCAGCCAACTTGCTTAACACAGTAATTTCCATAAATCATGCCAAAAGTAAAATTGGATTATATTTTAAAGTCCTTTCTCCATATGAAAAACCTGACATTAATTCTGAGTAACTTTTATTCAAACATGGTGAGCAGTTTTTCATATTTCTTGTTCTCTGACATTCTTGTGCATATCCTCTGTCACTTTGGTTTGAGTTGTTAGAATTCTTTTTTTATTTGAAATTGTTCTTTTTTTTTTTTGAAATTGTTCTTTGTATATTAAAGAACCTAGCCCTTTGTAATATAGTGTCCATGTTTCTCTCAGCTTATCATTTGTATTTCATCTTGTTTGTGACATTTTTGCCACAAAAAGTGTAAGTCAGACTTATTGATCATTTTCCTCTCTGACTTCTGAGTTCTGTATCATGATTAAAGTTCATTGCAATTTTAAAATTGTTTTTAAAATTCACCTGCTTTCTCTAACTTTTATGAATTTGTTATTTTACATTTAAATCCTTGTTCTGCCCTGACTGGTTTGGCTCAGTGAATAGAGCATCGGCCTGCAGACTGAAAGGTCCCAGGTTCGATTCCAGTCAAGGGCATGTACCTTGGTTGCGGGCACATCCCCAGTGGGGGGGGGGGGGCGGTTCAGGAGGCAGCTGATCGATGTTTCTAACTCTCTATCCCTCTCCCTTCTTCTCTGTAAAAAAATCAATAAAATTAAAAAAAAATAAATCCTTGTTCGTTTTAAACTATTTTTCCCTATGACCAGCTAATTACACCTAAGTGATTTATTAAATTACTAAATTGTGTTATGATTACAGTATTCAGTACAGTAACATGCTATACAGGTTTGTAGCCTAGGAGCAACAGGTTGTACCATATAGTCTAAATATGCAGTAGGCTATACCATTTAGGTTTATATAAGTGCACTGTATGGTGTTCACACAAGGATGAAATTGTCTAATGACACCATTTCTCAGAACATATCCTCGTCGTTAAAGCATGACTATACATTTCTCAGACACAATTTTATAAGTGATAAAATAGTAGTGCTCTCACAAGTTCTTCCCAAGCAAAATCTTTGGTGGTACAGGTAGGTTCTAGTTGTGTATGTTGTATTTTTAAACACCATAACAGCATAACAGCAATAACAGCAAATACCATAACAGCAATAGCATTTTATATCCTTCCAGACTCCTGAAATACAACATTTCATTTAAAAATGTTTGCCCTGGATTTTTACTCTCTGTTCCAGCCACAGCCCCTTGCCAAGGTCAAGCTTAAACAACCAACTAAGCCATGAGTAAGTAGCAAGCCAACAGTGAGCAGGAGACAGCTGCTAAATGTCTGGTGGAATTATTTTTTGTCAAAACCATCCCACATGTTTAAGCTATTCTAGCCAAAAGCAATGGAAACCATTCACAACATTCCATCAAAATCCAGCAGAGGAAGGCTGCAGGCTGCACGCAGAAGCTGTGGTGTGCCATGAAGCAGCCTCTGTCTTCCCCGCTCCCTCCTGTGTCAGCCACTGGAATGAATAACCAGGGATTGCTGTGCTCCCATTAGCCCATATTTTGTCTAAATATCCAAGATATTCATGCAACACATAGATGAAGCAACCACTTTAGCAATAATTAAAGCAGCAAAATCTCTTTAAAATCCCAGTGTGGTTTTTGTGTGTGTGTTTTTTTTTAGATAATTGGGTTGGCTTACTTGTGAGGTGAAGCTAACACTAAAATGAACTTTTTTTTTTAAATGAAAAACAAAGAATTGCCACCTTCACAATTAATATCTGATTGGGCAATAACCTTTTACAATGATCAAAGCACCTGATATGTGTGCCCTGGGAAGAATTTCTGTTCCCATGGGGACTTGCCTGCATATTAACGTGTGTCCATAACTGCTATTCACCTGGGGCCAAGTTCCTGGTGTCAAGTTCTAACAAGCAGTGTCAGGTTCTCACCACAGACTTAAATGGATTGTTTCTCACACAGAGTGTCAGAATTCAAATCGAATGAGGACCAAACAGAAAGCACAGGGTCTCTAGGGGACCTGGCCATTCCTTGGCCTCTTAATAATCCTTTCCAGACAGAAATTTGGGCTAATCCTGAAAAGGCCCGAGAGAACCATTGGAAAGAATCACTAGCTCCAAATCCTCTGAGCAGAATCAAATCAGCTGTCATTTTCTCTCAGTAGTTCAGAAATTATTCTCCCTCCTGGATCCTGTTCACACTTCTTATATAGCAGGATGGTCAAGAACATCAGCTCTAGAACAGATTACCCAGGTTTAAAGCCGGGCCCCTACAGCCTCTTAGCTACAAGACCTGGGACAAGCTCCCTAAGCTCTGTGCCTCAGTTTCCTTATTAATAAGATGGGAGAATAACTGCAACTCTTTCATAGGATTGTGAAGGTTAACATACACTACTTATAATAGTGTCTGGAACACAGTAAGCATTCGATTCATCAGTCCACTGCCTAAGTGAACAGCACATAATTATAACGAACACCGTGCCATTTTTCTTAATAGAAGTTACATTTTGAAACTCTGAAATCTGGGGCAGCGTGTAAAGTCAAAGGGAAAAGATTACTGTTTATCTGTAAGAAATCTCCAGGAGCAAAAGCTTACCATTCAGCTTAGTCAGACATTAGTTGATGACTTTTAAAAACATCCCTCCCACACACACGAAAGAAGGTTATAATGGGTCATGTGGTTCTGGATTAGAATCAGAACTGTCAATATGAATTTATGTTTACCTTGATCTAGATACAGATAGATATAGAAATAATTACAGATACGTGTGCATACTCAGGTTAGCATACATGCATGTATTTTCTACCTCTGTTCACTTAAAGGGTCTATGCCCAATGACACCCCAATAGCAACAAGCACACCCAGCTTAGATCTTAGTTTCTAAAAACCATTTTCCAATAAAAGGAACTAGGGCTGCTTGGAGACATGGCTGATTCCTCCTTCTCCTCCCATTCCCAAGCCCCCAAAAAAGCATAAAGGAAAAAATGAATGCATACTATTACATAGAAATTAAAGATTTCTGATGATAAAAAGACAACATAAAGTCAAAAGTGAGACATAAACTTGAAGAAGATATTTCAACACATATATTTATAGCATCAAATATATATGTATATAACATGTATGTGCATATATATACACATATATATGTTTTTAAATTGTATGAATAAACAAGGATTAAGGTAAATGACCCAATAGAAAAAGTGACAGGCTCTTCACACAAAAGTAAACTTGCTTGACAGGCCAATAAAGATATAAAAAGATGCACCCAGTACATCTTATTGGTAACTGGGAAAGTGCAAACTGAAATTACTATCAGACATCACTCCACACCTTAACATCTTATAGTATTAAGACTAGTGAACAGGAAGTCTCATGCTGCACTGATATTCACTTTGGAAAAACACTGACATTACCGAGTAAAACTGAGCATTTGCACACCCTGTGACTCAGCAATTAAACTCGTATACACGTGACACTATGAGATGTACAACAACATTCAGGACGCAATGTTCATCATAGCACCAAACCAGAAATAACTCAAATATCCATCAACAGTAAGATGGGCAGATAAACTGCATTACACTCATAAAACAGAATAGTATACAGCCATGAAAATGTACAAAATACAGCTGTCACTGGGATGAATTTCCCAGGTATATTGAGTGCAAGCAACATTCATCATATAAAACATACAGGGTTATTCCATCTATATAAAGTCCAAAAACTGGCCCTTGCCAGTTTGGTTCAGGGGATAGAGCATTGGGCTGTGGACTCAAGGGTCCCGGTTTCCATTCCAGTAAAGGGCACATGCCTGGGATGTGGGCTGGATACCAGTGTGGGGTGTGCAGGAGGCAGCCGATCAATGATTCTCTCTCATCATTGATGTTTCTATCTCTCTCTCCCTTCCTCTCTGAAATCAATAAAAAATATTTTTTTTAAAACTTAAAAAAACCCCACACAAACTAAATCTGTCATTTAGAAATGAAACATGGGTGGTAAAATATCAAGAAAATGAAATAATTATCACAAAAGTCAGAGTAATAGTTACTTCTGGATGAAGAGAAAGAGCTAAGGATACAACAAGAGTGAGGGAAGCCCATTCAGTTACACTGCTGTTCATTTTACTCTTTAAAATTCATAGTGTTCCTTAAATTTTAAGGCTTAAAGTGTACATAAATGTTTTACAGAGTCTTCATTAAAAATACCTGAAAACTGAGAAAAAGAGATTCCGGATGCCCTTGCGTGGCTCTCTGGGGAGTTTGGTCTTCAGGGTTTAGCCTCCTGCTTGACAATAGGGAGCAGATACAGGCTCAGCCACCTGCACAGCATCACAAGCTAGAAACACCAGAAGGCGCAGCCCATGTTGGAGCACAAAACATATTTTAACAGCACAGCCTCTACTCTGCTTCCTCATCTCACGTAAACAAATTCTGTATGCATTTTAACACTGGTCATAATATTTCCAGACCTTTCGGTGGCTTCTGATGTTCACTGGCTTTTGTGCTTTTAGTTTTTTAGTATTTAGAATAAGTTGTATTTTTATTAACCAGCATCTCAAGTTCTCTTATTTGATTTGTATAAAGAACTTCCTATATCCACTTTTGGCCCACTACTAAGACTAGAATGAGTTTTGGAGTCACATCTAAGTAATGAAAGCAATTTATGCATTCTTAGTAAAAACATTTATTTCCAAATATATTTTTAGTCAGCTAAAGACCTTAACTTTATCCAAAATTTGAAACAACAGATGTGTGGTGATTTCTCACTTGGCTGGTGTGTATTTCAGGAAGCTGTAGAAGAACTTAGGCTGCCAAGCCCAGCTCTCACCCGAGTTTCTAGCTCTAGATAACACAGGAAATTGCATGAATCCTTACTTGCTCAAGAATTTAGAATGCTCCCGCAGCCTACCTGGAGGCTGGCAAATAGGTTTCCTCTGTTTAACTGGTGGTGACTACATGAAGCATTCATTGTGTTAAGAAGGCACCTGAGGCCACAACAGACTCAGGAAAAGACAATGCCGTGACTCAAATATCCATCAACAGTAAGATGGACAGATAAACTGTATTACACTCATAAAATAGTATGAAAATGTACAAAATACAGCTGTCATTAGGATCAATTTCTCAGGTATGTTGCGTGCAAGCAACAATTCATGGGTCTGAGAGACAGGGAAGAGGGGGGCAAGAGCATCAGGTGTTTGCCATCCTGGCCCAGCACATCAAGCCCGAACCACTTTGCATATTTTTAAAAAAATGTTTTTATTGATTTCAGAGAAGGGAGAAGGAAAGAGAGCTAGAAACATCAATGATGAAAAAGAATCATCGTTCAGCTGCCTCCTGCACACCCCACACTGGGGATTGAGCCTGCAACCCAGGCACATGCCCTGGCGGGACAACCACTCTGCATACTTTTAAGTCATTCATAAACTATCTTCTCACTATCTAGCTATCTTTTTCTCCATTCCCCAGGGCAAGCCATCAGGGAAATACTCTTGATGTCCCCTCACACTCCCTCCCACCTCCATGCCTTTGTCCATTATCTTCCCTTCCTGGAATTTCCTCCTACAGGGCTCATCCTTAACAGCGTATCTTGTGACTCACGTTATCCGTTATCCGTCATCTGAGAGCAAACCTTTCCAAGCCTTTCGAAATCACTCTAGATAACTACGAGCTTTCCCTTTCCTGAATTCCTTTGTCCTATCCGCACCATGACTTTTGGAACTCTGTTAAATAGTCTTGTATTTTTTTCCCATGGGTACTACTCTCGGCTCCCCAAACAGAAGTAAACATTTCAAAAGAAAGTACTTTCTCTTTTCATGTTCTTTCCATAGTACTTTCTACACACAAAAGAACTAAGAAAAATTTATTGCTAATTGAATGACTGAAAACTGATAGGACAAATTTCCTTCCTTTTGTCCCACACCAGTTTCACCTCTACCCTGAGATGCTCCTTTCTTGGAGTACAACCTCTACTCCAGGAAAAAAATTTGACTCACCAGCATCAGCTCCACCAATCTCTCTCACCCTTTCTTTAGAGATAGCAGAAGTGTTGATACAAGATCTTAGAGACCATGAGTCCATTTCTCCGTAGAGGAGAGAGGACACGCAGTCCTTGATGACCTCCTGGGTTGTATTTATGGGCAATGGGAGGAACCTTGGGCAAAGAGGGCCAACGACAGAAGACCTATCTCCAGGTCATTACCTACCACCTCTGAGTAGAAGGTTCCCTCACTCCTAAACCCCTAATTTCCACTATCACTTTTGTTAGGTAACTTCCTACTGCTACCATTTGCAAGATAAAATCAATCAGGCCTGAGAGCTTTTCTCCCATCAGCACTTCTATATGATCCCTCCCTCATCCTTACTGATTCATTCACAGCCCTAAGGATGCCAGTAAGAGGTGGATTTCCAAGGAAAAGCCACAGGAGACCATTGAGCTTGAAGAGCAGGTTAAGTCAGAACCCACTGGAGGAAGGCCAATGTCCAAATGATCAGCAAATCAGGAAGAATTTCTAATTTGGAAATCAAATAACTGCTTCTGGATTGTGAGTGATGATAAGCCACTATTTCCAGTCTCCATGAGGTCTGAGGGTGAGAGGGAAGCTCAGGCATATGTGGCCTGAAGTCAGACCTGCACAGATCCTTAGCTAGGTTCTGGGACTCCCTCCTTCTTTCCTACCATAAATTCCTTTCACCTAACTCAAATGCTTTTCCAAGTATGGCCCGTGGACCCCTTATAAATCACTTAAAAAAAAAAAATCCTCACCCAAGGATATTTTTCCATTTATTTCTAGAGAGTGGAAGGGAAGGAAGAGGGGGAATGAGAGAGAAACATCGATGTGAGAGACACATCAACTGGTTGCCTCCTGCATGCACCCTACTGGGGTTGGGGAACCTGCAACCAAGGTATGTACCCCCTTGACTGGGAACTGAACCCGAGACTCTTTGATCTGCGGGCCGATGCGCCTACCACTGAGCAAAACTGGCCAGGGCATAAATCACTTTTAAAAATGCATATGTTCCCAACCTATCCCTGCCTAGTGAATCAGAATCTCTGGAGCTGGATCCTGGAATTTGAATTTTTAAAAAGTGCTCTCCATGATGTTTTTATGTTCATGGAACTTCTGAAACTACTAAATCAAGGTGACCTATTTCATTTTTTTCTTTTCAAGACTTCTTTGCCCCAATTCTTCCACCAGGCCCAACACAAGGCCAGGCAGTTTCTTCCTGGGCTCCTTAGATTCTCTCTGAAGAACATTTCTTTTCCATATAGACCCCAGGCCAAATCTGCTTTCCTCAGAGTCACTGGAATCAGCGCCATGCCATGCACTACTTGTTCAGAAACTTGGTGGCCCGCCACAGAGTCATGTCAGCTTCTCCTATCACACCATTTACGCTCTCTGCTCTGAGCTGCCCATGCTCTTCAAGTCAGCTGTTACCTCAGGTCCTGCACAATCACTTCAGTCGAGGTTCTCTTACTGTCTTTCAACCCTGTACATCCCTAAAATGTCCACAAGTCTGCAATCCCTACTTCAGCATCAGCAGATGATAGGGAAAAGGGGAAGCCCCGTCTCCCAGGCCCCATCAGGAACGGCACACTCCCTCACCAGAGCTTCTCTACAAGGCCCATCTCCACTGGGGAGGGAGAGGAACCACGGAAAAGGAGGGAAGTGACATCCACTGAGCACCTACTGTGTACAGCCTGCTCACCTACAGTAGCATCAACCCAGTTTACGTCCTCACCTCAGATTCAAGAGACTACACATTACTCCAATGTCACAACAACTTGGCACAGAAAGATTTTGTCTGGAATTCGTCAAGATACCCAGGAAAATTTCTCACAAAGATCAGAAGCTTAAACAAAAATCCAAACCAGGAGTCCTGAATGCCCCCGACTAGATGCCTCTGAATGCCGTTCAGGTAGGGCCATGAATATGAAACACACTAACCCGATGATGGGGCATCTCCTCTGGAGGCACTTCTGCACACAGATACCTCAGTGGGCCGAGTCAAGTCCAGGGAGTTAACTCCATTCAAATTCCAGTCCCTCTCAAAATACGACAGGCAAACAAAGCTCCTCATAAGGATGCACAAGTTTACACGACCACAGTCTGCTGGATGAGACTGGCTATCCTACACACATGCACACACAAACACACACATACTCACATACCCAACCAAACCTAGATACTGTCCCGCTCCAACCTCCAACGAAAATAAAATATGGTGTCTGACAATTATAGGAGAGCAAAGTGCTTTAGGATTAAAGTAAAAGAAGGTCAAGTTCTAAATAAAGTTTGGAGTGCGAGATTTGGCTAACTCCCCAGAAAAAGTCGTACCAGCAGGCAGAATCTGGAGCAGCCAGATTGGTTGACCAAGAATCCGATTCCACTGCCATGGAAACGTGTCAACAAGCCGATGGGTCACTTCAGACTATGCTTACCAGACCATGCTTATCTAGTGGGAGAAGGTTTATACTCTGGGCAAGGACCAATCCATCAGGCTTCCCCTTCCCCACATTCCTAAATGGGAGTTTTTAATATAGTTATCTGATTTTCCTTCCTTTTGTACATTGTATGTTCTGGGGATAAATTCATCATTTGGTCCAAAAACTCTATTTAATCATATATATTGAG
>NW_005359064.1:1935465-1942862 GCF_000412655.1 Myotis brandtii | reverse complement strand
GTTTTAACATTTAGTTAAAATATATATTAATAATATATTGAGAATATATATATCTATACATATGGCATTGTTTTAACATTTAGTTATTATTTTTACCTCAATCAGCTTTTTGTTAACTGAAATTTTTATTGAAGTAACTGGAGATTCCCATGTAGCATAGTTATATGAAATGATACCAATAGATTCTTTGTACACTTTGCCCAGGTTCCCCAAATGGCAACATTTTTCAAATCTACAGTATAATGTCACAAACAGGATATTGCCATTGATTCACTCTATATTACTTGTATTTCCCCACTATTTTTATTTTAATCCTCACCCCAGGATATGTTTTATTTTTATTTTTAAAGAGAGACAGAAAGAGAGAAACATTGATTGGTTGTCTCTCGTACGCACCCCACCAGGGATCAAACCTGCAACCCAGGTATGTGCCCTGATAGGAAATTGAATCTGCAACCTTTTGGTGTAAGAAATAACACTCCAACCAACTGAGCCACCCAGCCAGGATGACTTCCCCAGTTTTACTGGTACTCCTGTGTGTGTGTGTGTGTGTGTGTGTGTGTGTGTGTGTGTGTAAAGTTCTACACCATTTTTTATATTTTATTTTTTGTTAATCCTCACCAGGGAATATTTTTCGATTGATTTTTAGAGAGAGTGGAAGGGAGAGGGAGAGACAGAGAGAAACATCGATGTGAGAGAGACACATCGATTGGTTGCATCCTGCATGCACCCAACCAGGGCCAGGGAACCTGTAACCAAGGTACGTGCCCTTGACCAGAATCGAACCTGAAACCTTTCAGTCTGCAGGCCAACACTCTATCCACTGAGCCAAACTGGCAGGGCAAGTTCTACACCATTTTATCACCTGTGTCGGTTCACATGTCCACTACCACAGAGAAGATACTGAACAGTTCCGATATGATAAGGAGAATTTGTGTTGTCCTTTAATATCCATGCCCACTTTCCTCCCTCTCTCCTGCCTACGCAGCCCCTAACCATCACCTCTGGCAGCCACTAGTTTGTCCTCTATTTCTAAAATGTTTTCATTTCAAAGTATTACGCAACTGGAATCATACACTATGAAACCTGTGGAACTGGCTTTGTTCACTCAGCATAATTCCCCTCGAGGTTCACCCAAGTTGCATGTACTACTAGTTTGTTTCTCTTTATTGCTGAGTAATATTCCATGGCATGGATACACCACAGTTTGTTTAAGCCATTCACCTTTTGAAGGACATCTGGGCTGATTCTAGTTTGGGACAGTTACAAATAAAGCTTCTATGAATATTCATGTGCAGGTCTGTATAAATCAAAGTTTTCATTTCTGTGGGATAAATGCCCAACAGTGCAACTGCTGGGACATATGGTAATTGCATATTTAGGGTTTTTTAAATTGCTGGGTGAAGGGGGTCCGTACGGGGATAGGGGGGACAACTGTAATACTTTCAACAATAAAGATAAATTTTTAAAAACTGCTGCACTATTTTCTAAAGTGGCTGCACCATTTTACACAATGTGTGAGTGATCCAGTTTTTCACATCCTCACGTTTGTTGATGGTTTCTAATATAACTCCATTGTAATCTGAAAACATACTTTGTATGATTTTAAATTGTTTTAAATTTATTGAAGTTTATGATACGGCTTAATATTTGGTCTATCCTGGAGAATGCTCCATGTGAGCTTGAGGCTACTAAGTTTTTCACACTGATTTTTATACTTCCTATTCTCCCCTTAAGAGAGCAAGAGACAGAGACAGAGAGACAGAGGAAGCAGTCTAAGGTGGAGGGCCTTTTGCAGACAACTACCACCATGGACTACTTAACCACAGGGATATGTTCTGAGAAATTGTGCGAACATCACAGAGAGCATTTATACAAGTCTAGATGGTACAGCCTACAACACACCTAGGATATATGGCATATTCCATTGCTCCTAGGTATAAGCCTGTACAGCATGTTACTGTACAAAACAGCATGAGATTAGATCACGCACAAGAGAAAATGATACAAAATTGGAAGTAACTATAAATGAGCATGATGTTTCTTTGTAGGATGATGGAAATGTTCTAAAATTAGATGTCATAACGACTGCATAACTCTATAAATATGCTAACATTGATTGACCTATATACTTCAAACAGGTGCATTTTATGGTTTATAAATTATCTTAATAAAAATATTAACATTTAAATGTTTAAATTTTTTTAATTTACTAGCATCAAACTAGTTTTTCTTGTTGACTTAACCAGAGGTTGGAAGGAGAATTGCAAAGGGAATCATTTCTTTCTGCACGATTCAATAACAGGCAGATCTAAAATAACTTTGAGTATAAGAAAAGATACATATTCCACACTTTAAACTACAACTGCGGGGTCTTAGAAGCCACATTCTGACCTCGCTGAGGCCAAACTAGAAGAGAAAGGGTATCATATTAGCCAGAGAACTAGGACTCGTGTGACAGTGGCCCATGATGTCTCCACTGGATGTATAGCTGGGAGGTGGTCTTGCATTGTCTCCCATTGGGCATGGAGGGGCTGTGAGTGACTCTGGGGCTGGAGGTGAGATGGGTGAATCATGCATTATGGAAACTGTACATGTGGGAATTGGCTAGCACAAAGCAGAATGCTTGCTGAGGAGTACCCTATACAGTGCATAAAAGCTGAATTTCACCCTCAGAAATAGTGTCTTTAGGTGCCAGTAGCCAAGCCAACATGTCACAGACATGTTTTGTCTGCCCAGGCTGTACTTTACTAGAAACTTCCCGTCTTCCAAACTAGTCACCCTCCCATTCTTAAAGTTATGGCGGGAAAAATAATTTTGTATTACCCAAGTCCCCTCCCTTGACCACAAATGCCTTGTCATGATGGGGGAAATCCTTCCATAGAAATGACTAGAAACAGAGAGTGCCAGAAACTAAAGTTGGGATATAGGCATACCAGAGCTAAAGGCAACTCTGTTTTTTACCATGCAGTACCAGTGCCTTCCAATAAATTCCTTTTTTCCCCTGAAATTAATTTCAATTGGGTTTTGGTTCCATGTAACCAAATAATCCCATTAAAGTTTAAATCATTTTCTGCGTAGATTCTAGTCTGTCAGCTCTCCCACAATATACAAGGCTTAATTCACTTAAAAGTCACACCTTTACTGCAGTTCAATGGTGTTAGATGATAGCGCCTTCTCTCAGAAAAGGCCATCTCTACCCACCCATGCTACCCCCTTCTAATGACAAAACTTATACTGGGAATACAAGTAAACTATTTTAGGATTACAGTAAAGAAGGTAGGGATCTGAACTAAGTCTGGGGAGTTTAAAGGTTGGTCCAGCCCCTAGAAAAACACATGATTAATTGGTGTTGATGGCTGTTATTATAAACCAACCCAATGCAATGTGATATAAAGCTTTTGAAAACCCAAAGAAACAGAGCAATTTGTTGAAAGCCATGTTAAGAGCTTTTGCAAGATCTTATTTCACTGTTACTTAACTTTGGTTTAATCATATTTGGATTAGCAAAATCTGGAGCATGATGCCATTGGCTGTATGAAAATCAACTACTGGGATTGCTGAGAATTAAATTAACCAGAGGAATGGAGACAACCAAAATTCTCTATTTTTCTTTCATAAAATTTTTATTGAATAAAAATAAGTAGCTTATCAGGCTAGATAGAGTTATCATCAAATCTCTAGCCCATGTGGACTGTGTGTCTATAAACATCTCTCCAGGTATAAGAATTCAACAACCCAGTGCTTCTGGAACAAGCCAAAATGTTCATATATGATGGGTCACATTCAGATCTTAGAACAAAACAGTGAAATTACAGACTTTACTACATCTTTAACTTAAGTATAGAAATAGAATAAACAGGGATGTGTGGAAAATGTTAAGAATCTCTCATTGTGGCTGATGTGGCTCAGTTGGTTAGAACATCATCCCATACACCAAAAGGTCATGGGTTCAATTTCTAATTTCTAATCAGGTTTCAGGTTCGGTCCCCAGTTGGGGTGCTTATGAGAGGCAACCAATGTTTCTCTTTTACATTGATGTTTCTCTCTCCCTCTCTCCCTCTCCCCTCCTCTCTAAAATCAATAAAATCATATCCTCAGGTAAGAATTAAAAAAAAATCTAACTCTCCTTACCATTTGAAAGTTACTAAAATGGTGATTGTAGTAACAATGACAATAATAATGAAAGGTAAAAACAACAAAACCATGTAGCCCAAAGACATTTAGTGTCAGGGATGTAACTGTGCTGTGTGTAGGAGGTTTTATTTTAATATTCATTATTGTGTGGTCCATCAAATTTGTATTTCCCTACTATTTTTCCTTAATTCTACTTTTTTTTTTTAAAATCTTTATTGTTCAGATTGATTTTTGTCCAGTTTCTTCCCGCATCTCCCATTCCCCTTTCCCCCCCAAGAATAGTCAGTCCATTCCCTTTCTATGTCCCTGATTCATTATAATCACCAGTTCATTCTGTACATCAGATTATTTATTCACTTGATTCTTAGATTCACTTGTTGATAGATGCATGTTTGTTGTTCACAATTTGTATCTTTACCTTTTTCTTCTTCCTCTTCTTAAAGGATACCTTTCAGCATTTCGTATAATACTGGTTTAGTGGTGATGAACTCCTTTAGCTTTTCCTTATCTGTGAAGCTCTTTATCTGACCTTCAATTCTGAATGATAGCTTTGCTGGATAAAGTAATCTTGGTTGTAGGTTCTTGGTATTCATCACTTTGAATATTTCTTGCCATTCCCTTCTGGCCTGCAAAGTTTCTGTTGAGAAATCAGCTGACAGTCGTATGGGTATTCCCTTGTAGGTAATTGAGTCTCTTTCTCTTGCTGCTTTTAAGATTCTCTCTTTGTCTTTTGCTCTTGGCATTTTAATTATGATGTGTCTTGGTGTGGTCCTCTTTGGATTCCTTTTGTTTGGGGTTCTCTGCGCTTCTTGGACCTGTAAGTCCATTTCTTTCACCAGGTGGGGGAAGTTTTCTGCCATTATTTCTTCAAATAGGTTTTCAATATCTTGCTGTCTCTCATCTTCTGGCACCCCAATTATTCTGATGTTTGTACGCTTGAAGCTGTCCCAGAGGCTCCTTACACTATCTTCGTATTTTCGGATTCTTTTTTCATTTTGCTTTTCCGGTTGGGTGTTTTTTGCTTCTTCGCATTTCAAATCTTTGGCTTGATTCTTGCGCTCCTCTGGTCTGCTATTGGGTGTAATATTCTTTATTTCCGACCGTGTATGCTTAATTTCTAGTTGTTTCTTTATCATAGCATCGAGGGTCTCATTAGTTTTCGTGAGGCTCTCCAGAAGTTTATTGCAAGCCCTCAAAATTGCGTTTTTTAGCTCTATATCCTCCATTTCTGTCATGTTTTTTTGTCTCCGCATTTTTTATGCTTTCTTGGTGCACCCCCTAGTGGTCTTTGTGCGCAGTCTTGTTCTAGTTGAGCCTTGATTGTTGTAGTTAATACTAGAGGGATTTGACCACCAGGCCGACTGGCTGTGAGAATCAGCTGTGTCTGCTGCAGTGGGAAAACTTCTGTCCTCTGGGGGGGCGCTAATCTAGCCTTTGCCTGCGGCGATCCGGCAAATGGCTCTGCGCAGGGCTTGGGCGGGGCGGGCTCAACAGGGCGGGCGGAGGGAGCCGTTATGGTGCCCTCAGTCCTGTTCCCAGAGGCTCTGCTTCTCAGAACCCCCGGAACCGCTGCAAACCTCGGAGGGAAAGCTGCCTTCCAACTGATGCCAGACACTCCCGCTTCTCCCGTTTGGGTCCGAGTCCCCAGCGATTCGCCCGTATCTGGAGCTCAGAGTCTGAGACTCCCCCCTGACCGAAAACGACAACCGCGCTCTCAGCCACCAGCCCGCTTTGCGCGCGCACCTCCGCACCTGAGTTTTTTCCACACTGCGCCTCCTCTGAGCCTCGGTGTGCTGTTATTTTTCCTTCTAGTTGAAGAGTCTCTCCTCAGCCAGCCTTCCTGTGGTTCTGGGTGATGTCCGTTCCGTCTTTTAGTTGTATTTTTGAAGTGGTTGTTTGCGGCAGCAGTCTCCGGTGTTTACCTATGCCGCCATCTTGGTGGACTCCCTTAATTCTACTCTTAATATTACCTTGACCACCACAAGTAAATGACTGTTGATTAAATTATTACACTGAGGATAATACAGGCATGACAGCTTTTTACACATAGACATTTGGGGATGGAAGAAATGAACTACACACAAAAAAGTTTAAAGGCATCTTACCTAATATCTGAGAGATCACATTTGTTTCCAGCGATAGCCATGACAATGTTTTCTGGGCCATGTTCTTTCAGTTCTTTCACCCATTTCTTCAAGGTATGGAATGAGTCCTAAATTCAAAGGATAAATCAAGCACTGGAAAGACCCATCAACATACTAGAGTTATGTGTTCCTAACATAACGCTATGCACATAATCCTGTATAATTCTATATACAGTATTTCAACCAAGTAGAAATACAAACTCAACACAATTAATGGAGAAAAAATATTTTCAGGAGGCTTACCTAGATCAACAAACTACTCCTATCTTGATACACATTCTAATATTAGCTAAATTATACTTAAATAGCCTATAAAAGGTTTCCTTTTCTAAAACTGGATAAAGTTAAGCTATATAATCTTAACCAATGTCACCCCAGTAAATTTAATAAAAATATTTCTGCAAAAAATACAAATAAAAAATAAAACTAAAAGCAAACAAGAAAAAAAAACCCTTCATAAACATGGACAATGGTATGGTGGTTACCAGAGGGAAGAGGGGTGAGGGGTAGTAAAGGGTAAAGGGGGTCAAAATATGGTGACGGAAGATTTGACTTTGAGTGGTAAATAGAGTGCAATTACACATGATGTATCATAGAGTTGTACACTTGAAACCTATAAAATTTTATTAACTAATGTCATCCCAATAAGTTTAATTTAAAAAGTAATAATAGCTCCATTAAAACTGAAATAAGCCAGTCAGAGAAGGATAAATACCACATGATCTCACTCATTTGTGGAATATAATGAACAACATAAACTGATGAACAAGGACAGATCCAGAGACAGAGAGGCATTGATCGGACCGTCGGGCCTCAGAGGGAAGGTGGGGGGGCGGGGAGGGGGAGAGATCAACCAAAGGACGTATATGCAAGCATACAGGCCTAACCAATGGACACAGACAACAGGGGGGTGAGGGCATGAGTGGGGGGATAGGGGGTAACGTGGGGATAAGGACACATATGTAAAAACTTAATCAATAAAAATTTTTTTTAAAAGTATAGCCTTGACTTAGCATGAAAAAGGACTAAATCATAGGACTAAGACAATGTTCATGCTTACCTCAGGAAAGAAAAAGGAAACTCACTCTCTCTCTCTCTCTCTCTCTCACACACACA
>NW_005359064.1:1922637-1935389 GCF_000412655.1 Myotis brandtii | reverse complement strand
GACCCTTTCACAGGGGTCGCCTAAGACCATCGGAAAACACATATATAATTACATATTGTTTTTGTGATTAATCGCTATGCTTTAATTATGTTCAATTTGTAACAATGAAATTGGGGGTCACCACAACATGAGGAACTGTATTAAAGGGTCGCGGCATTAGGAAGGTTGAGAACCACTGCTTTAGAGTCTGTTTTCTTTTCTGTCCTTTACTCACAACTGTCCTCCAGGAAACAAGCCAAGGCAGATACCACGTTTAGGTAAAAGTGGTCAGGAACTCCTGGATGGTGACTGTGATGACTCATTACACTAGCAGTCCTGTGCACTGAGTCAGCGCTCCAGGAGTGGGAAAAAAATGTCAGCAAACCACTGCAGTCAGTTGTTGATATCCTGGATCCTCAATGTGATCACTAAAAATATACTTATATGTACACAAACACACTATCCATACATAAACACTCTCCTTGGCATTTTATGTAGTGTGATTGAAATATTAATAGAAGATAAGTCTTTTATAATTATAAAGCATGCAAAACTTAAAAATAAATTTCCTTTTCCTAAAAAGCTGACATTCTGGACAACAGTACTAGCAGGCATGACCCTGCCTCTATAGGCAAACAGTCAAATTTTAAAAATGAATGTTCGCCCTAGCCTGTTTGGCTCAGTGGATAGAGCGTCGGCCTGCGGACTGAAGGGTCCGGGTTTGATTCCAGCCAAGGGCACATGCCCGGGTTGCGCGCTCGATCCCCAGTAGAGGGTATGCAGGAAGCAGCCAATCGATAATTCTCTCTTATCATTGATGTTTCTATCTCTCTCCCTCTCCCTTCCTCTCTGAAGTAAATAAATAAATAAATGTGAATGTTCACTGTTGTTTATTTAAGTTAGCAGATAAACCTGGAATCTTCCTTACATACAGGTGATATAAACTCAATATCTAGTGTTCATTATCCCTGACAACCACATTATGAAATCTCATTCCAGGCTACTGTCAAGATTTAAGCAGTGAAATCTCTTCTTTGGTCTTTCTAAGATAGAGAATCACCATAAGTGATATCTAAATTCTAAAGGTGACATGCTTACCTGTTTGGTAATATCATACACTATGACAGCTGCAGCAGATCCACGATAGTACATGGGAGCCAAGGAATGGAACTGTTTAGGAACAATAAATAGTTTTAGGCCAAAGTGAATGCATTTTATGCAACCCCAAATTAAATGTAAAACTTTACCCTACAGCACCCCTAGAAGATCCCTGAATCCCCCCTAGAATTTTCCCAGGGTTCATATCAGATATAAATATTTCTCCTTGACTACACATATACGCTTATGGTTTACAGACCATGAAATTCACTCTTGGGCAAAGGCCAAAAATAAATTTTCTTTTAAATATTAATATCCTATGAATTGTCTTTTCTCTGCTGCTCATCACTTATTTGATATGGCTGACCCAGGGCAATCTTATTAGAATTACACAGCAGTAAGTAAAAGATGTTTCCCAAGAAGAGGAAGAGAGGAGACTGCACAGATCACAAGACCCTCACTGAGCCATTAATGAGGAACACTGCAGCAAGGGCACCTCAGCAACCGCCCTCGGGTCTTGGATGGTTGCATCCCTCCACCACATGACAAATGGTGAGAGCAATGAGCTCCATTCCAGATGGAACAAAGCAAGTCTCATCGGTCACTGGAATCATTTATCCCTAAGCAGGATACATATAGATTTTATGTATAGTTGAAGAATGTATCTTTGAATATATTTTGGAGTGGTTTTGAAAGTCAATAAGAAAAAGATAATTCAGCTCAACAACAACAAAAAAAAATGGACAAAGGCGATAGATAGGTCACAGAAGAAGAGATATAAATTGCCAATGAATATTTTAAACCATGTCCAATTATACTAAAATAAAATAAAAGCAATAATGAGGCATTCATTTATTAAATATTCAAAAGATTTATCATCCAGTCAGTATGGAATTGGTAAGGGAGGCACTGAACTACATGGGAATGTATTTTAAGACTTTCTTATAAAAAAGATGCTCAATATCATTGAACATCAGGGAAATGCAATTCAAAACCACAATGAGATATCACCTCACATCTATTAGGATGGCTATTAAACAAAAACCCTAAAAGCTAACAAGTGTTAGTGAGGATGTGGAGAAAAGGGAACCCTTATAAATTGTTAGTGGGAATGTAAATTGGTACAGCCATTATGGAAAACAGTATGAAGGTTCCTCAAAAAATTACAAATAGAATTACCATAGATCCCTTTGGGGTATATACATAATCAAGAGAAATGAAATCAGTGCCTCAAAGAGATATCTGCACTCCCATCTTCACTGCAGTATTAATCACAATGGATAAGACATGGAAACAACCTAAGTGTTCATCAATGAATGACTGGATAAGAAAATGTGAGATATATGTATATATATGTACATATATACATGTTTGTGTGTGTGTGTATATATATACACACATATATACATATATATATCTTTGTGTGTATACATATATTTATATGTATATATAATGGAATATTATCCAGCCTTATAAAAGAAAGAGTGCCTGCCATTTTCAACAATATGGATGAGCCTGGAGTACATCATGCTACATGAAATAAGCTAGACACCGAAAGAAAAAAACTGCATGATCTCACTTATATATGAAATCTAAAAAAGTTAAATATATAGAAGCGGAGAGTAGAACAGTGGCTACAAGGAGTTTAGGGTGGCTGGGAGGATGGAAGATGTTGGTCAAAGGAACAAAGTTGTCATTATGTTAGATGAATAAGTTCTAGAGCTGTAATGTACAGCATGATGACTATCCTCTATAATAAAAGGCTAATACGCAAATTGACCGAATGGCGGAACGAACAGTCGCTATGATACACACTGACCACCAGGGGGCAGATGCTCAATGCAGGAGCTGCCTCCTGGTGGTCAGTGCGCTCCCACAGGGGGAACACCGCTCAGCCAGACAGGCTCATGTCCCACAGGGGGAACACCGCTCAGCCAGAAGCCAGGCTCATGGCTGGCCAGTGCAGCGGTGGTAGCGGTAGCCTCACCTGCCTCTGCGGCAGTGCTAAGGATGTCTGACTGCCAACTTAGGCCCACTCTCCATGGGGAGTAGGCCTAAGCCGTCAGTCGGACATCCCCCAAGGGCTCCCAGACTGCGAGAGGGTGTAGGCCAGGCTGAGCCTCCCCCCCACACCGAGTGCATGAATTTCGTGCACCGAGCCTCTAGTGGTTAATAATAGTATGTTAAATTTGGAAATTTGCCAAAAAGCTAGATTTCAGATGCTTTCACAAGTAAAAAAGATAAGAAGATATGTTAATTACACTGACAATAGTAATCATTTTACTATGTATACATACATCAAATCATCATGTTGTATACCTAAAATATATATGAATTTTATTTTTTAAAAAGAAACACCTTCTTTCAAAGCCACTGTTGATAATATATATCAAAAGTTTAAATGTGCATACTGGTTAAACAAGTATTTCCACTTGTAGGAACATATACTAGAGTTATCTTCATACACACAAAGATACAATCTTGGTTACACATGGGAGCAAATATTATGAAACCAACCTAGATTAATCATAGAGAATGCACCAATGGTATATGTATGTAAGGGAATATTCCATAACAATTGAAATGATGAGGAGGATTTTTATTTCTGGGAAAAGGTATCTCTGACATACTGTTAAATGAAAAAACAATCTTAAAGCAGCATATGCCGCATAATATAATTTAAGTAAAATGTGTGTAGGTGTCTGTGTGTACAGGTATGAAATGCTTCTCAAAATGTTAACAGTGGGATTTCTTAGTGATTTGTACATTTTCCTTACAAGAGTCTGAATAGTATACATTTTTAACAACAATGATTTTTAAATAAAATGGTTTTTAACTTTTTAAAAAAGTAGCCATTTTTATTGGGGAGTAGGAGAGGGCACAGGGAGGGAAGGAAGTAAGAACGGATCCTGAAGCTTTTCCAGCAAACAACAAAAGTATTACTCATTCATTTTTATTTTTCACTCAATACTTATCCTAGAATAAGTACTTGCCCACATCAGTCCCGCAGGCTTCCTTTTCATTGTTCCCCTTTTATTGCTGGTGCGGCGCTCACAGAGTGGACAGAAGCAGGCAACTCCTGCCCAACTCCACGCCCTCATGCACGGCACCACCTTAAAAAGAAGCTGGTGCCTCTGTGGCTGTGGGCCGGATGGAGCTCAGGATGAACTCAGGAGTTCCCAGCTGAAGGGCCTGGGCCTCTTGCCAGGACTCACCAGAGGACAGCACGCCATTTCCACGTGTGCCTTTCCATAGTCAATGACTGCCCAACACTGTGTTTGTTGTAATATTAGGCATCAATAAAACTATTTTAATCCATCCTTTGGCAATTCACTCCACATGTAGAAAACAAAATAAAAATTTCTGCCCAAACGAAGAAAAATACCACAATGTATTTTTGAAACAGTCCTGCTTTGCTAAGGGTAGGGAATGCATATAAAAGTGTCCTTGTAGCGCGATCATATAAAATGTTCATTTTTTTTCAAAGTAGCCTCCATATAAGACCGGTCCATTTAAACACACCAAATAGGAGAATCAGTACAAAATGTGTATCTCAAAAATCAAGGTACATGTGCACGCAAGCACAGAGAGGGACAAACCGTGGCTATCTTCTAAGACAGAGTTCATTTTCAGCTGTAAGACCATGAACTGAATCTAAAATGGTCACTGGTGTGCTGGTCTCATGAATTATTGAATAGGTCTTTGTATATAATGCATTACTTGTTCTTTCCTTCCTCCAAATGGAATCATTTTGAAATAAATCTGTTGGTGAAGCCCACTTACACGACTTTATTGCCGGGGACTTGGGAGTTTTAATGACTTCAAGTTCGCATCTCAGTTCTAAAACCCAATAACGCATTGACCAAAGGATAATACTTGTGGAGGACAATAGGATAAATCACTTCCAGCCTACAACATACATACTTTTCCTCATACGAATATAAAACAAAAGCACCACAATCAGCCTCAATACTCAACGTGACATGATTCAATTTCCACGGGGTCAGAAGACTGACAAAGCACTCCCATAAAAGATTTCTTCTAGAAACAAGTTCACAATCAGGGGAAGTTGACAAAATTTTTTTAAATCTCACCTTGAAAGGTTATTTGAAAATTAGCAAAACAGATCCCAATTCAAAATGCTTTCTTCCCTATCAAACAGAGTATCTGTAATACCAAATTAAAGTGTTCAGATAACTCTTAGAACTCTTAGAAGAAACACAGGAAATTGTGAAAAGCCAATTTGTCCCCTCAAAAGAAATGGCTGTTTGTGTCCTTAGTATGTGTGAATGCTTGTTCTTTAAAAAATATATTTTTATTCATTTTAGAGAGAGAGAAAAGGGGGGAGGCAGAGAGAAACATGGATGTGAGAAACATCAATTGGTTGTCTCTCGCACACACCCTGACCTAGGATGGAACCTGCAACCTGGGTATGTGCCCTGACCAGGAACTGAACCAGTGACCTTTCGGTGCATGTGATGATGCTCAACCAATTGAGCCACACCAGCCAGGGGAAATGCTTGTTTTTTCATTGTTGACTGTCTACAGCAGGGGTGGAGAATGGCCTGAGAAATCATTTGGTCTGGCCCTGCCAAGGCATTACGGGTGAGTTAATTAAATGTTCAATCAAATACAGCAGGCTAATTTTTAAGTTGATTATTTTGTATGGCCCGAGAATGATGTTATAAATATCCAAATGGCCCTTGGCAGAAAAAAAGGTTCTCCATCCCTGGTCCACAGGATAAGAGAGAAGGGAATGGCCTTCGAGCTCCCTAGGTCCTCAGCTTTGACAGATGGATGCTAATAACCCTGTCCCCGCTTTCATCAACTGGTAGAAGCAACTGGCCAGTGTATTTTGAGAGCATTGAAAATGTTCATACGCTTTGATTCAACAATTCCACTACTGAAGGGAATAATCAGAGATGATCACAAAGTAACCAGAATTCATTCTAGAATGATCAATAATGCTGAAAAATTGGAACTACCCTCAATGCCTAACCATCAGGAACTGAAAACATAAATTTGGCTTAGCAATATAACGGACTATTAGGAAGAGCAATTAAACTCAGGTTTCTGAAGAGCATGAAATGGCACAGGAGGAAAGATGGCCTAGTATGGTATTTTCCGAAGGTCTTCTGCAGAACCCTGTATCCTTGAGGTGCTTTCTGGAAAAAAAAGCTTTCTTAGCCAAATAAGTTTGAGAAACACCACATATAACAATGTTCCCTGGAGGCTTACAAGATATTATTAGTACCTTAAAGACTCTGAAAAATGTTTATAGTAAAAAAACCATTTATTTTGGTTTGAACTCAGGATTTCTAATTTATTTTTGAAGTAGTACATATTAACATCTAGGGAACCAGTGTGCTCAGAACCAACCATAGGGCGTAGTATGAAGATCTAGACTCAAGGCGGAATCCAGAGACAGTGCCTGGCTTTACACTTTTTCATATTTTATAAAATGGAGGAAAAGGTAAGGATAGGGTCGGTGGTGATAGCGAAGGTTCTTCCAGCTCCGTGACAACACTCGCGGCCAAGGTGAGGCAGGCTCTGGATAGAAAGAATCTCCGTCCCTTGCCGGGCTCTTGATTTTACAGAGGCTTTACCTGCAACACAAACCTCCCTTCTGCCTATCCCACACTATCGTGTGTGTGTGTGTGTGTGTGTGTGTGTGTGTGTGTGTGTGTACTCAGCACACAGTGGAAAGTATTATTCCAAGAAATGTCCTAATCCCTCAGACCACCCAGTCTGCTTCAGGCAAAATTCCTTAAACGCAGGTTTGTGGCATCATAAATTCCACAGCAGCAAAACTCGGCATGTCAAGAATGAGCAGTGGTGGAAAATACACAAAGTTTCCAAACAAGGACTGGCTCCAGCTGGGCTTGGCCTCCCCAGATGAGGATTATCCAGGCCCCAAGTCTCAGGCATCGGGTCCAGGAGCTTGCAGGGATTGGTTCTATACTATGATTTTCAGAGAATGCTCTGTCCCTGGGGAGTCGCTTCAAAGCATCCTGAGAGCCGGTGCTGGTCTATCTCAGGTGCCAGTGCACAATCAGGAATGTTCACCCTCCCACAGAACACTGGGGCCATGAACTGTCAAGGGCAGAAGCCAAAACATCCTGAGGGCCATTAGGATTCAAACAAGGAGGGAAGTGGTAGAGGAAAATTCCTGACATTCCCAACATTCTCAGCTGGCAAAAGTTGAATGGAAAAACCATTACTGAATGTTCTCTCTTTGCCATTCAGAAGAACATCCCTGACTTTCACACAGACCCTCTCTCTCCACAGAAAAGCAGAGGGTCTGTTTCATATGCTTACGCAGATGTCCTAAAGCCCAAAAGTATATAAAGTTGAACAGAAAAGGGGCTGGGAGATTACAGCATACTGAATTATTAACAGTGGTTATTTCTGAATAATTCCACACAGGCAGACCACCATTTATTTTAATATTTCTGATCTTTTAAAAAATTTTAAAAGGATATGGTACTTTTGCAATGAGAAGGGGACTTTTTCCCCTTTCGTTTTACTTGTTTCTCTTAATGTGCCAATTAACATCAAAGAGCTTCCTCAGCATTCAGGAATCAAAGGGATGAAGCTAAGTACCAGGAGGGGGTGGGGCTTGGAGGTGACCTGACATGCATTTGACTTCTATGGACAAGGTGCTGTGCAAATTTTCTGTAGGAGAAAATGATCCATCACAAGTCCAAACATTTTTCCATTAAAAAGGTGTTGTAGGGAGGGTATAAATTAGCGTCTTTTAAAAGACAAGGTAATGAATGAACTGGCATATTTTGATGCCTAGAATAATGCATAAAACAGAATCAAGGTTCTGAAATGCTATTGAAATTCATTTTTTCATGAATACCCAACTGCAGGGAACCTCAGAGCTAATCCCTGTGTTGAGGAGCAAATGGAACCTCCTAAAAGTCCAGAACTATGGCCCATCCCACCCCATAGCCACCGTTTTATGCAGTTGGAGGAAATGCCATTCAGGTTGGTCATGTCTCTCCCTCTCTCTTCTCTGCTCAGGTTGATTTAGTCTCTCATCCTTAGCCCTCCCGTTCCATGTGAATGTCCAACTTTGAGATAAGTCTCCCTGAAGAATGGGACAACAGGCAAACATGACCAGGACCACACCCAAACAGCCAAACATCACCAGGACCACACCCAAACAGCCAAACATCACCAGGGAACATGCCCGAACAGGACAGACCCAGGGTCTGAGAGCCGCCATGGCAGGGCCTGATGCAGCACTCCTCAGCCACTCCTCCCTCTTTTCCCCAGCCCAGGCCATCTTGCCTTGAGTGCCATCCAGAAGCTTCCATCAGAACATTTAGATATTGCAGTGGCCTCCACACTGGCTATACAATAGCCAGAGGAACCCTGATTTAACAGCTGACTTTATGGCATTTATTTACATCAAGCATGTCAAACTCGCGGCCCGTGGGCCACATGCGGCCCACAATGAATATTTTTGTGGCCCAGCCAATATACGGTATGTTAAGAAACATTTTAATAAAAATTTCATAACTTAATTTTTACACTATCCTGTTATACATAATTATTAATAACAAACTACAACGTTTGCTAATGACTGATTACTATAATCGTGTTGCATTCATTTCCCTTACGCGCAGGCGCACCATTTCTCTCCACTAATACTAGCAGCAAATATTTTAGCAGTCAATTGCCACATCATTAGTCTTGGACTGACTTTTTTGGTGTGCGCAACAGGAAATATTTTGCTTTTGGAGAACAAGAAAAATAGGTTTATTTGCGTTACGCTAATTAATTTGTGCAGTTATTCAGTGTCTGGTAAGTTAATGTTCAAGAAAAAACATAAATTTTTATTAAAATGTTCTATTATTTTATGTTAACAATTACTCATTTATTTCAGCCCTTTGTATTCAGCATGTCTCTATCAGAATAAACCTACGTTTCTGTGAAAATTGAAGCTTTTGTTCTTTTGTGGCCCACATAAACTTAAACCTTGTTTATTTGGCCCGTGTTAGCCTTTGAGTTTGACATGCTTGATTTACATAGACCATTAAATCTATTTTCAACATTTTATTATGGAAATTTTCAAACAAATACACAAGAAGAGAGCATAATATGATGCATGTCCATTTTCTTATCCCCTAGGGCAGTGATGGCGAACCTATAACATGCGTGTCAGAGGTGACATGCGAACTCATTTTTTTTGGTTGATTTTTCTTTGTTAAATGGCATTTAAATATATAAAATAAATATCAAAAATATAAATCTTTGTTTTACTATGGTTGCAAATATCAAAAAATTTCTATATGTGACACGGCACCAGAGTTAAGTTAGGGTTTTTCAAAATGCTGACACGCCAAGCTCAAAGGTTCGCCATCACTGCCCTAGGGCTTAGGCTCAAGATCATCTCTAACACCTGGTCCCTGCATGTTCCTACCCTCTCCTCACTTCCCACCCACCCTACCGCTGGAGTCTTCTGAAGCAGACACTTAACATCATATTGTGCTAACTGTTAAGCAGAGTAATTTCTTCAAACAAAAGTCAAATTGTGTCCCTTTCCTGTTCATACTTACTAAGCATGAAATCCAACTCTGTACTATGGTGTCTAAGGCCCTAGACCAGTGATGGCGAACCTATGACACGCGTGTCAGAGATGACACGCGAACTTATTTTTTTGGTTGATTTTTCTTTGTTAAATGGCATTTAAATATATAAAATAAATATCAAAAATATAAATCTTTGTTTTACTATGGTTGCAAATATTAAAAAAATTTCTATATGTGACATGGCACCAGAGTTAAGTTAGGGTTTTTCAGAATGCTGACACGCCGAGCTCAAAAGGTTCGCCATCACTGCCCTAGACACTCAAACACTAGGCCCCTCTCCTGTCTGCCTCCAGCCCCTGGCCTCCTCTCTGCTCTGACACAAGCAGCCACATGGAGCCTCAAGGCCTCCCCACATACCTTCCCCCAACCTGGACCCTGCTCCCCTCAACATCCACAAGGCTCACTCCTTCATTTCATCACACCTTTTCTCAACTGCCACCTCCTCTGAGAACCCATCCCTGATCCCCTATCTAGGCCACAGCAGGGACTCATATGTAATGACTGAACACATGATGAATCAATAACCCTGTCAAGACAGGTAGACAATAGGGCTGTTCTCATTTTATAGATGAGGGAATGGGCTCAGAATGGTTAAGTAAATTGCCCACAGACACCCAGCTCTTCTATGGTAGAACTAGACCTTGAACACAGGAATTCTAACAACAAACCCCATGCTTTGTCCACCCCTCAGTTGCTTCTCTGAAACAAAACATTGCTTAAGATGATGAAGATTTAGCTTATGCTGAATTTACTCATTTATTTGACAAGTATCTACTGAACACTAGATACATGACAGGTACTGTTCTTAGCAATGGGGAGATATGAGTTGGTAGGCAGAATGATATCCTCTAAAGATGTCCATGTCCTAATCCTTTGAATCTGTGAATATATTATGGTCCATGGCAAAGGGGGATTAAGGTTGGAGTTCAGGTTGCTAACCAACTGATCCTGAGATGGGGAGATTGTCCTAGATTGTCTATGTGGGCCCAATGTCAACCCAACTGTCCTTACTAGTGGAAAAGGGAGGCAAGAGAGTCAGAGAGATTTGAAGATGCTGTGCTGCTGAAGATGGAGGAAGGGGCCACTAACCGAGGAAAACAGGCAGCCTCTCGGAAAGAGGCAAGGACACGGATTCTTCCCGGAGCCTCCAGAAAGGAACACAGCCCTGACTGTAGTTTATATTGGCCATAAGACTCATTTTGGACTTCTGACCTTCAGAACTGTGAGAGAAGGAATCTACTAAATGTATATTTAGTATCTGTGGTCATCTGTTACAGCAGCCACAGGAAACAAACAGAAAAGGGGAAGAAGACAAGATCACTGGCCTCAAAAAGTGAATGTTTTCTTGGAGTGAGGATGAAGTCAGGCTGCCTTCAAAGAGGCTGCTCTGGATACAACTCTCCAAACAGTCTGTGCTCTGAGGACACTCCAGCTGTCCCTGTTTAGATGTGTCCTTGAGCACCTCAGGAGCATGTCCTTTTGGTAATTACATGAAGTCCAGGTGCCTAATTTCCTTGTCAAGAATGAGATTCATAGGCCTCATAGTGTCCTTTGCCTGCATTTTAACCAGATTTAGGAAATTAACTGTATAAAAGAAAAAATAGGGAGAGGAGGGGAGAACAGAAAACACAACCAGGTAAAGTACTTCTTAGATGCTTAATAAATGCAACCCTACCTCACCCCCCCAATGCCTATCTCCAGCTCGGATGCTGTAATCTTTGCCAAAGGTACTCCGAGAGTCAGCAGAACGGAAATTGGCTTCAACCCAAAGGCCGGACAGTGTCTCACAATTAGAAGCTACGTAGGGCATCCCAGACTAAAATACACACCAGCAAAACATCGTGGCGAGCTTGTGAAGAATCTAACAGTCACCTTCCCTCCTAGAACCTGCCTGTCCCTGAGGAAGGTAAAGGGGAGGGGAATGCCTACGGAGGAAAACAATGGCGTCCGTGGAGAAGGGGAGGGGGCTGGGTCTACTACCAGGCAGAAGCTCATCCTTGCTTTCTAAGATCAACTCAGGGTTGAGATTTTCCTCCCCACTGTTCCTGCCTCACACTTCCCATTCCCTTTCCTTCACTCCCAGCTTTCCCATCTCACTGGCCACGTGCAGAAATGTTTTGAGTGTTTTCCAAAGGACTTACTAAATTTATTCTAACATGTGGACATGTCCTTCCTCCTCCTCTCCTGTCAGTGGCATCCTGACACCCAAAAGGGCAGTTCTGCACCTTAGTTCCTAATTTTCTAAATGACATCAACACCCCCAAACAGCACGGCTCTGGGAATATATGCCAGCGAAGTGGCTCCAGCTCTGCCCACACAGCTGCTAGCGACGCCCCTCCTCAAATATCACTGCCATGCTTTCCTTCTGCAGCTGTTGTCGCCAATTTTAAACATCACTGTACCTCTTCAGCTATGGCTGACTCACCTTTTAACTGAAGGTGATTCCTGAGGCTTCTTCTAAAAGAAAATGACATGGCACAGCTGTATTGATAGCTATTGATCTCACTTTTAACAGCATACACCTAAGGGCAAGCTTCTAATCTATCTTCTGACCATCGGGGGAGAGTGGGCAATCTTTAGAATATTTCTCTCATCAGATCTCAATTTGCACTAATTAAAGGCACTGTTCTCTTGGGGAAGGAGGAGCAGCAAAATCGTATATTTACTCTCTCTCTCACCGAAGGGAGGTTCCTCGGAAAACCGTTCTCTGGTGGGTTTGTGGGGAAGATGCCATAGGGTGAAGTATTCCCTGCCAACAGCCAGCTAAGGAGCCAGATTTTGAATGTGTGCTCTTTGCTGGTGGTGTGTGGAGCTGGGCCTGCTATTTCCAGTGGCTGCAAGGCAAGTGAAGGAGAAAACAAAGACCAGCTAGTTCTGAGCTTGTAAGAGGCCTCATTCTTCAAGGACTCCCGCAAGTCAAACTTTCTCTGACTCTAGCAGTGGCCTATGAACTGTGAACCACTTTCTTGACCATAGATTCTAGGGCTATGAAGAGAGAGAGAGAAGAGAGAAGAGAGAAAAGAGAAGAGAGAAAAGAGAAGAGAGAAAAGAGAAGAGAGAGGGGAGAGGGGA
>NW_005359064.1:1880801-1922553 GCF_000412655.1 Myotis brandtii | reverse complement strand
GAGATTCTTTTGATGTTAAAGCCTGACCTTGACCTCAGATGTTGACAGCTTTGTTTCTCTTTTCTTTCTCATGGACCCATTCAGACCCAGTATTTATGCCACAGCTTTGCATCCTGGCCCTCTGAGCACAGGTTACCCAATCACCAAACCTTTCAAATAATGGTAGACTGGTAGGCACTTACAAAATTAAGCCAATGCAGGCAAACAAGCAGTACGGTTAAACAGCACATAGTGCTCAGATTCCCTGACTGCATCCACTGAACTGTCAGCTCCTGGAGGGCATAGGTGTGACTTCCCAGGGTTCAAGGAAAACTTCTGACAGAAGGAGCAACTAAAGATTAAGGGAACCACGGTGGTTCAATTAGAGATGTTTATTATATTATTTTCTGAACTTTTCTGGAATACTTGAAATATCTCACAATTGAAAAAGAGTTCATGCACTCACTAGGAAAGTGTAAGCCTTTTTAATCCATGAGTTTCAGAATATTATCATATTATCTTTGGCAGTATGTATTAAGGTATGTATAAAGTCTGGTCCTGAGTTAGATAACACTGCTGGGTGAAAAAAACTAAATCAGCTTCAAATAATACTGTTTTGAAGATAGAGTATTTCTTTAAATAAACAATTTAGTCAAATATAAATTTCAAGTCTAATCATGGTTTGGTAAGTTTTAAGTGATAACTTGACAAATATAACCTTGTTTATGGTTCTATATGAGTTTACTACAGGAAACACATTTAACATTTAAAAGATTTAATACTTGATTTAGAATTTTTCTTCAAATACCACTTTGAGGTCAAGGCTGCATTTCCAGTCCATGCATAATCTCCAAAGAGAGGAAGATAGCACACAACTTGCTCATCACTTATAATTTAAATAAGGAAACAGTAACCTCAAATTCATATGTAAACTCAATACAATCCCTATCAAAATCTTAGCTGGATTTTTTGGTAAAAATTTACAAGCTGATCCTAAAATTCATGTGGAAATGCAATGGACCCAGAATAGCCCAAATGATCTTGAAAAAGAAAAATAAAGTTGGAGGTCTCACTTCCCAATTTCAAAACTTACGAAAAAGTTACAGTAATCAGGGCAATGTGGTACTGGCATAAGGATAAAATTTTAGATCAAAGGAATAGAACTGAGAGTCCAGAATTAAACCCTCACATTTGTGGCCAATTCATTTTAAACAAAGGTGCAAAGACAACTAATTGGGCAAAGAAGAGTCTTTTCAATAAATTGTATTGCGTGTGACAACTGATTTTGTATGATCCTAACATGCAAAGAATGAAGATGAATCCCCTCCTTACAAGATATACAAAAGTTAACAACAAATAGATCATAGAGCTAAAACTATAAAATTCATAGAACATAAAGGAGTAAATCTTTGTGGACTTGAGTTAGGCAAAGACAAGTGTTGGCAAGAATGGGGAGAAATTGGAACCTCAAACACTACCAGTAAGAATATAAAATGGTACAGCCATTTTAGAAAATACTTTGGCAGGTTCTCAAAATGCTTCATGTAGTATTACCATATAACCCATCAATTTCATTCCTAGATATGTAACAAAGAGATTTTTTTTAAAGCATGCATCTGCACCAAAACGTGTACATGAATGTTCATAAAACACCATTATTTTCATAAAAGTGGAAACAACCCAAACATCCGTCAACTGACAAGTGGATAAACAAAATGTCGTACTTTCATACAATGAAATGTTAATCAGCCATTAAAAGGAAAGAAGCACTGACCTAGGTTACAACACAGATGAACCTTGGTGACACTATGCTATGTGAACGAAGCTAGTCACAAAAAAACACAGATTAGCATTCCATTTATATGAATCATCCAGATTAAGCAAATCTAGACACTGAAATTAGCCTAAGGCTAAAGGACTTGGGAGGAGACTTTTTTAGTCTTGTCTATGTGTTCTCCAATTTCATCTTTAAAAAGCATAAAGTAATTAGTTTTATTTCAGAAGTCAATCTATTCAACTTCAGATGTATTTGTAGAGTAATGAAAAGTTTTTATGCTAATAATGGAATCATTAATTCACCTTTGTGGAATTTGTGACTGTGGCTCATTTAAAACCCAGATTATATAAATAAAACCATTATGACTCAGGCAGTCCACTAGGAAGGACAGGCAGCTATAACACGGACTTTAACCAAATGAAAGCAAAGAATAAAATTATTAATATTTTCCATATTAAATTCTGAAAATAATGTTGCTCTGCTGGGCCGGTGTGGTTCAATGGTTGAGCATCAACCTATGAGCCAGGTCACAGTTCAATTCCCCGGTTGCAGGCTTGGTCCCCAGGAGGAGGCATGCAGGCAGTAGCCAATCAATGATTCTCACTCATCATTGATGTTTCTAACTCCCTCTCCCTTCCTCTCTGAAATCAATAAAAAAAATATATTAAATAAATAAATAAAAATAATAATAATAAATAAAATAATGCTGCTCTGATGGATCAAACCAAGGGAATGAAGCCTGAAATTCTTCTGAGATACTGACATTTTAAATTCTGTTATCCTATGGATTGCGATTGTGTTTTATAGCAGAAACAGAATGATTTGGAAGCACACGTCTAGGAAATGAAGGTTGCATATCCTATTGTGATGAGAATATTTTAATAGCAATAAGGATATTATGGATCCCAACTTAGTAGAAAAACAAAGAAAGAAGTCTAAAGAAAACTGAATGGGAAAGAAGTCTCTCTCATCTCGCCACACAAATCCTGCTGGATGGAAGATGGGAGGACAGAGCTGGGCAGATCAATTCCTTTTTCTCCCCTGGGACTTCTCTGAGCTGCGGTTCCTGCACACATCCTTCTGAGCTACTGCTGCTCTTCCTCACAGCTTAGCATGAAACAGAAACCAGCACAGCCCATCTGAAGAGGACAGGGTGAAAACCTGCAAAAGCCCACACTCTCCCCTCTCAACACCCTTCTTGGTAGCAATAAACTAATTGCACAAATCTTGAAAATGTTGAGCTTTTAATGAATTGGATTCAACAATCAATTGGAAATGATTAATTTTTTTAAACTTTTTTTTACAGAGGCACTCTGCGTATTACAATTTGCCACTGAAAGAATCAAAGGATGCCCATGATATGTGATTGAATGAAAAGTAAGACAGCAAATCAAGAATGAAAGTTCTCTTATACAAAGAGAGGGAAGAGGAGGAGAATCCTTTCACGTTTCCAGTGCTCAGAGGGAAAAGTAATTTTTCAAGAATATGAATTATGCCACAAATACAATATAGAATTAGTACGGGGCAGCAAGTAGGGTGTTAACCAGAATACCATGTATGCTAGGCAGAACTTGGTTCACTCTGTCCACAAATAAGCAAATATTGACTAATTAATACATGCAAAGAATTGGGCTGAGCATTATCCTCCTTGGAGGACACAGATCCATGTCTTTATATTGTCAAATCATAAATCCAAAGAGATTTTGTTTGTTTAAAATTATGAAAACTAAGGAGAACAGTAGCATATTTCTACAAAGATAAGGAGGCATAATAAAATGCACTGGACTCCAATAATTAATGAGACAGAACAAACAGCAGTAGGCACAAGCAACAGCGGGGAGTTTATTTTTAGCTCAAACATTAGGCAACGTCATTACAAGCACGATTAAGTCTAGCAATAAGCTGCCAACACGATTGAAAAATTGCCATCACTGGAGAGATGCAAGACTGCACCAAGGGACACAAGGCAAGGACAGCCGGAGGATAACTAGATCAGGCCTTCGAGGGTTAGAGGGACTGATGGCCACAAAGGCCATGTAGACATTGCTCACACTCTCTCCACAAATCTAGATTCTAAAAAGCATTCACCTGAAATTATCATCCAAATCTCAACTGCTCATCCCGGAAGCAATGCTATGGAGTTATGCCTTGCACATACAATACTAATAATTGTAGCAATCTATAACACTAATCAGATATATAATACTAATATAACATATATAATAGGACTCTTTTGAAAGTACAGACATAGCAATATAGTAATAGATATCTAATAGCCAAATTTTAGGAAAAGCAATTACAATAATTAGAAATACAATCATATAAAATTTTTTCTATTGCTGTTTTGCTTTGAGATGGTAAGTGAGCCAAACTACAAACCACATAGTCACTTGAGAGTACCAAATTTCACCAAAAGCAGTCAACTTCTTGAATGTTATTTCAGAATAGGTAGGTAAATATCAAATGCTCTGCTTACATCATACAGAAATCTCCCTGTAGAAAATGGTATTATCAAATGAAAACAGCAGGTTATGAAGAATCATGATCCCACTGACATATAATTATCAACACATACATAGTGAGATGGCTGAAGAGTGGCCATCTAATGTCAATAGTGGGAATATCTGGGTAGTGAAATTTTGGATAATTTTACTTTCGGCTGTATAGCATTTGTGTGGTTGTTCTATCAGAACAAAACTATAAACCTCAGGACCCAGACTACTGGATGCAAATTTCAGCTTTATACCGTATTGACTGTGTGACCCTGAGTAAGTTACTTAACCTCTCTATGCCTCTGTGACCTCACCTGTGAATGGGGATAGAAACAGCCCCTGCCTCAGAGTGCTGTGAGAGCACTAATGTGTTAGCACAGAAGGCACTCAGAATAGTGCATGGAATACATACAGCAAGCCCTCAGGACACAGCAGCCAGTCGTAGAAGCAGCAGTCCTGCTAATATTAAACCAGCTATTTGTAAAACAGACTTATTACATTCATTAAAAGCAGCTGCAAAAGCAACTATTTCATGGCCAAAAGTAAAAAGGGGAAGCAAGAAAATTCCACTGTTTAAGTTTCATTAACAACCAAAACCCCAAAAAACTAGCAGAACAGCTACAAAGAACACAAAAGTATGTAACGAAGATGTCTCTAAGAAGACACGTTTTCCTTCAATCCGCCCCCCTCATTTCAGGAGTCAGCGTGCACAGCTGACTAACAGAGTTGAAGAGGTGTTTCAGGCAGTGGCTTCATGTATGCAAGCCTGTCCTTTTAATTTAGTAGCAAAATAGAAGACATTCTAATGAGGTTAGCATTTGTAGGCCAGAAGATTTGTCCTAATTTTCTTTTTTTTTTAAAGAGATTTTTTAAAGGTTTTAATCTATAAACGCTGGAAAGTTAGTTTTAAATGAGGACTTATATAAAATGAAAATTATAATAAACATACTCTTGTTTGTTAGAAGCTGATAATGAAAATGATGGGTTATCCCAGTGGTCGGCAAACTGCAGCTCGCAAGCCACATGCAGCTCTTTGGCCCCTTGAGTGTGGCTCTTCCACAAAATACCGACTTCTGCGCATGGGCCACGAAGTTTCAATCGCACTGTACGTGCACGCCCGCACGTGGTATTTTGTGGAAGAGTCACACTCAAGGGGCCAAAGAGCCGCATGTGGCTCTCGAGCCGCAGTTTGCTGACCACTGGGTTATCCTAAACCCTGGATTCTCTTCCTTTGAGGGAGAGAGACAATAAACAGAATAAGTGTGCTGGCCAGGTGGATCAGTGGTTGGAGTGTTGTCCCGTACACCAAAAGGTTGCAGATTTAATCCCCAGTCAGGGCACGTACAGGGGGTAACCAATTGATGTTTCTCTCTTTCTCTCTTCCTCCCTCCTTGCCTCCCTTCCTCTCTCTTGAAAACAATTAAAAAATATATCCTTTGCTGAGGATAAAAAATATACATAATATATATAAAATAAATGAATAATTAAGTGAATTAAATAGTATATTAGAAGGTGGTGAGAGCTATAGAAGGCGGGAAAAGGAGGGAAGTGTTGACATTTTAAATGGGGTAGGTAGAGAAGCTGACCTTTGTGTTTGGATCAGACAAGGGAAAGTTCAACCTATCTTACTCCATAATTATTTGCTCTGAGGAAAGTTTTAATCAGCTGAAAACTCTCAGTTAAGACAAGATATTGGTTATCCCTGTGCTTCATTTACCCTGACCACCCCTTTCAACTTTGATAATATACAATCTAGTTATTACACAAATTCTGTTATAGACACCGTGTGTTGGTGTCTACTATTTCACTTTTTAAAATCTAAAAGACATGAGCTTCTTAAATAATCTTTTCCATAAATATTTTCAGCAAATAAAAAGAATTAAGAATTAGAGAGGAGTCATCTACTGTTCTAGTAACCCAATGTCTATTCCCCCATTTTCCAGTAAGAGAACCCAGACTTTCTTTGGGGAACTAAGCCTATCTGACTTGCAGCCAATGTGATTCAGATGGAGCTGATAGCTGTGGGGTAAGGATATTACCTGGTGCTACTAGTAGGAGTACCAACCTTCCTCCCCCACCCCCCAACTCTGTACAGCATCAAGTTCAAGAGTGAGCACGTGACCCAAATGACCAAAGAGAACCCTCAGGTACCAAGACATAGGGTGCAACTCTTGGGAAAGAAGTGCTTTCCTTCACTAGGATGCTAAGGTGTCAAAATGCAGGCAGAGTTGCTTGCCACCCTTAGTGAAGGAAAGAAAAGGGTCTGCCTTATGAAGCTAATCTAGAGGTAAGCCTAGCAAAGAAAAGGAATAGAGTTGGGTGCCTCTGACAATACATTGAAGGACTTGAACTCAGCCCTGCCTTCAAATAGGCACCCCCCTTACATTTTTCTCATAGCTAAAGAGTACATTTCCTTTTTTGTTTTAATCATTTCCAGCTGGGTTTCTGTCACTTGCAACCACTAGAGCAGCCATGGGCAAACTACAGCCCGCGGGCGGGATCCAGCCCGTTTGAAATGAATAAAACTAAAAAAAAAAAAGACCGTACCCTTTTATGTAATGATGTTTACTTTGAATTTATATTAGTTCACACAAACACTCCATCCATGCTTTTGTTCCGGCCCTCCGGTCCAGTTTAAGAACCCATTGTGGCCCTCGAGTCAAAAAGTTTGCCCACCCCTGCACTAGAGTCTTGCCAAATACAAAGAACCCTTCAGAAAGTGATCTTAGTATTTTCTTTTGAAAGTCAACAACAAGGTATCCTTACCCGTTCCTGACCAGCAGTATCCCAGATGAGGAATTTGTGAAGTTCATTTCCACAAGGCACAGTTTTGGTCATAAAAGATGCCCTGAAAAAACAGAATCAACATCTCCACATTACCAGTTATCCTCTACAATCTTCAAAAAGACTTCTGTTTCAAACAAGTTAACATTATGCCTCGTTTTATTTAACATTAAAGATCCACATCATCTTTGTCCTTGAAGGGCCACTAAGAGGAAAGGAGGGCTATTAGGATTCTGTCACCCAAAAGAAAACAGTCTACATTTTCTGTTAGTCCAGCTGGAGGTTTTAGAAGAGGAAAAAAGGCAAAGAATGTATTCAAAATACTGTTTTCAAAAACATTTATCATCAGGTGTTCTGAGACAAGATGCCCAAGATCATAAAAGCAAATGAAACTGTAGATTTTAAAAACTTATTATAACAATTAAGAGTGGAAGGACATCTGGTATTTGAACATTTTCCAGTTTGGGCCTTGCAATGGCACAAGTTAAAAAAATTGCCTTGCCCTGGCCTATGTGGCTCCGTTGGTTAGGTGTTGTCCCATGAAGCAAAAGGCTGCTGGTTGAATTCCTGGTCAGGGCACATACCTGGGTTGTGGGTTGATCCCTGGTAAGGGGATTATAGGAGGCAGCCAATCAATGTTCTGCTCTCACATCAATGTTTCCCTCTCTCCCTCTTCCTTCTCTCTCTCTCCATAAAAATATCAATAAAAATATTTTTTAAATAATTATCTTACATCTTTACCTTGCTATGAATCTCACACTAGCAGCACCAAAAAGAATACCATCTTATTCCCATCCTACTTGCATACATGCAGGGATAAAGATGGATAGTTTAATATATAGTTATGCTTTCTCAACAAAAAAAGGAAGAATTTGAAATTCTCAGTAGATAATGAAACACTTGGCATTTTCTTTTTGCATATTTTCTTTTTTATTTCCAGTATTTATAGTTTTATTTAATTTAAATCTATTTTTATGTTATTTATTTTCTATCACCATTTACTCCCCATATACACTCTTCCACCTCCACTTATCCCCCTCTACCTCCTGCAGTTACCACGCTGTAACCTGTGTTCATGAGTTCTTTTTCTTTTTGTATATTTTCTCTTAATAAGCTTTTTCATTGTGCTCATGAAAGATGTAAAAATCTAAACAAGAAATGTTTAATACCCTTGACTTCTTTGTGAAAGATAAAGTTTCTCCTTCATTAAAAAATAGCAAGCATCCCCAATAGTGGGACAACCAGACATGAGAAGCCTCCTACTGAGATGGAATAAGTACATACATCTCCTATACAGCGTTCTAGCCAAAAAATGTTTCATCTGAATTTAGCCATGAGGAAACAGTCAGGCAAATCCAGGATGTGGAAGATTTTATAAGGTAACTGGCCTGAATGCTTCAAATAAGTCCATATTATGAAAAGCAAACAAAACAGAAGGCATGGAGATTGTTCTAGAATCTAGATTAAGAAAGAAGAAAGCATAAAAATACTGGAGGAATCCACAGGCAGCAAAATCTCAGACATATGCCGAAGCAATTTCTTCACTGATACTGCTCCTAGGGCAATGGAAACTAAAGAGAAAATAAACAAATGGGACTACATCAAAATAAAAAGCTTTTGCACAGCAAAAGAAACCATCAACAAAACAACAAGAAAGCCCACTGCATGGGAGAACATATTTGCAAAGGTTATCACCAATAAGTGCGCTGGGTTTAATCTCCAACATTTACAGGGAACTCAATTTAACAAAAGGAAGATAAACAACCCAATCAAAAAATGGGAAACGGACCTAAATAGATACTTTCGAAAGAAGACAGACGGAAGGCCAAGAGACATATGAAAAGATGTTCAAAGTCACTAATCATCCGAGAGATGCACATCAAAACGACAACGTGGTGGTACCATCTATCTCACTCCTGTCAGAATGTCTATCATCAACAAATCAACAAACGAGGATTTGTTGGCAAGGATGTAGGGTGCTGGCGAGGATGTGGAGAAAAAGGAACCCTCGTGCACTGCTGGTGGGATTGCAGACTGGTGCAGCCACTGTGGACAACAGTATGGAGTTTCCTCAAAAAACTAAAAATAGAACTCCCATTTGACCCAGTGATCCCACTTCTAGGAATATATCCCAAGAAACTAGAAACACCAATCAGAAAGGATATATGCACCCCTATGTTCATAGCAGCACAATTCACCATAGCTAAGATTTGGAAACAGCCTAAGTGCCCATCAGTAGATGAGTGGATTAAAAAACTGTGGTACATCTACACAATGGAATACTATGCTGTGGTAAAAAAGGAGTTCTTACCATTTGCAACAGCATGGATGGAACTGGAGAGCATTATGCTAAGTGAAATAAGCCAGTCAGAGAAAGATAAATATCACATGATCTCACTCATTTATGGAATATAATGAGCAACATAAACTGATGAACAAAAACAGATCCAGAGACAGAGAAGCATCGATTAGACTGTCAAACCTCAGAGGGAAGGTAGGGGAGGATGGGGGTAAGGGGGAGAGATCAACCAAAGGACTTATATGCAAGCATATAGGCCTAACCAATGGACACAGACAACAGGGGGGTGAGGGCATGAGTGGGGGGGATGGGGGGTAATGTGGGGATAAGGACACATATGTAATAACTTAATAAAAAAGAAAAAGAAAAAAAAAAGAAGATAGCAATAAAACAACCAAATACACTCACTATATGGACCTTGACTGGATCCTGGATTAGGAGATAAAACAGCTTTAAAAGATATTTTGGGGTCAACTGGAGGAATTTAAATTTAGACTATATGTCAGATATTACCATTGAATCAAAATTAAGTTTCTGGGTATGAATAATGTTCTTATTCTTAGGTAAGATTACGTTCTTATTCTTAGGAGATGCATACTAGAGTTTTTAGGGGTAGTGCCAGGATGTCTTCCTTCTCTTTCATATGGCCAAGCTGGCCCACCAAGGCCAGTACAGAGTCCAGCCCTGCATTCACGCAGCACTCATCCCAGTAATATTTCCTCAACTTCCACTTTACCCTAAGACAAATGAGAATTCCCAAGGAGAAAAGTATAAATTCCTGTAATTCCCTCATTATTCTCACAACATACATATACGCACCCTGGATTAATAGAGAGTTCTAATTATCATGCGTATTTTTCTTATGTGATATGATGAAATATTATCAAAACAACTTCTGTCCCATGACATTTCATTTCTTTAAAAGTGTTCAAAATACATCCCAAACTACTGATAAGAGCAAAAATAATTCAAAAATGGAAATATCTCTATTACTTTTCTCATTACAAGAGCAATATATGTACTTTGCTAAAAAAAGAAAATAAAAATCAATTGTCCATCTCACCACCTATCCACAATCATTACTAATTAGTTGGTATATATCCTTGCAGATTATTTTTATACAACTTTTACCCCCAAATTGATCATAAATTTTGTTTCTTCTCTACTTTACATATCATGAACATCTTTCTGTTTCTATAATACAAATGAATATCATTATCTAAATGATGTTATAACCACGTTATAAATTTATTCACTACTCCATTGATAGACATTTTGGTCACCTATTTTCATTATTACGACAATAATTAAATGAATATCCTTGTACCTAGATCTGTGGATCCTTGTACAACTATTTCTTTGGAGTTAATTCTTAGAAGCTCTACTTTGCTGTGGATTATACCAACCTACACGTCCATGGCAATGTATGGGACCATCTTCTCCCCGACCAATACTAATCCTTCAAATCTTTTCCAGTATGACAGGTAGAAAATGCATCATAGTCCTATTTTTATCATGCTTATTAGAGGTTTGAACATCATTTTAGTGTTTATTAACCACTTGTACTTTTCTTTTGTATCTTTAGTTCATGACCTTTGCCCACTTTTCAGTTGGGGTGCTCATCCATTTCTTATGCTGTTTTAGTATTTTATACTAATCTTTGTAATAGTATCCTTAAAAAATATTTTTTGCAGTTTAATCTTTGCCCTTTAACTTTGTTTATGGAATTTTTGCCATAAATGCCTTTAATTTTTTACAATATAATTTTTATTGATTTCAGAGAGGAAGGGAGAGGGAGATAGAGGTAGAAACATCAATGATGAGAGAGAATCATTGATTGGCTGCCTCCTGCATGCCCCCTACTGAAGATCAAGCCTGCAACCCAGGCATGTGCCCTTGATCGGAATTGAACCTGGGACCCTTTAGTCCACAGGCAGACACTCTATCCACTGAGCCAAACCGGCGAGGGCATAAATGCCTTTTAAACTGTTATGTAGACCAAGCATGTCAAACTCAAAGGCTAACATGGGCCAAATAAACAAGGTTTAAGTTTATGTGGGCCACAAAAAAACAAAAGCTTCAATTTTCATAGAAATGTAGGTTTATTTCAATAGAGACATGATGAATACAAAGGGCTGAAATAAGTGAGTCATTAACATATGAATACAAAGGGCTGAAATAAGTGAGTAATCATTAACATAAAATAGAACATTTTAATAAAAATTAATATTTTTTCTTGAACATTAACATACCAGACACTGAATAACTGCACAAATTAATAAGCGTAATGCAAATAAACCTATTTTTCTTGTTCTCTGAAACGGAAATATTTCCTATTGCGCACACCAAACAAGTCAGTCCAAGACTAATGATGTGGCAATCGGCTACTAAAATATTCGCTGCTAGTATTAGTGGAGAGAAATGGTGCACCTGCACGTAAGGCATGTTATGGAAATGAATGTAACATGATTATAGTAATCAGTCATTAGCGAACGTTGTAGTTCGTTACTAATAATTATGTATAACAGGATAGTGTAAAAATTAAGTTACGAGATTTTTATTAAAACGTTTCTTACATACTGTTATATTAGCTGGGCCACAGAAGTATTTATTGTAGGCCGCATGCGGCCCACAGGCCGTGAGTTTGACATGCTTGATGTAGACAGCTATATCAATATTCTGTTTTTGTATTTATTTTTGTTTTTACTCTGATATAAGGAAGATTTGCACTCATTCCTTAATATGTCCTAAGCAACAGGATAAATGCTACATCAATCCTATTCTTTAAAAGTTCTCAGACTTGGAAAACTAAGTTCATGCCTTTAAAATCTCAGGATCATAGATGTTAGAGCTGGGAAAAAACATGAAATATCCAGGCCAACCCCTTTGGTTTACAGATAGGGACAGTGGGGGCTTCTGAGACCCAAAAGACCACACTGACCTTGGTCAAAGAAGAACCTGAAGGCAAAGTCAGGAAAGAATGCAGAGGCCCTCACTGCCGGTCTGAGTGGAATGAGCACTTAGAAAGTCCCTCAGTTTATTCATCTGTGAAATAGGACCAGTATCTACTCTACATGACCTAGAGTGCTGTTTTAGGATCAAATGAGGAAATAACATCTGTGAAATTTCCCCTTGATACACAATAAGCCTGTGAGGAACAGCTTTAGTAACAGTAATATGCATATCCTATATATGTATATACATTTATACAAATACACACATATGTATGCACACACACATGTACATACTCTTCTCTGTTCCTGATTTCTTGTCACTAGAAGAAAGACTATCAATATTTAGAATCAAGATTGATCATAAATCTTTTGGTTGTTTAGGGGGGTTTTTTCAGCCTCTTTGCTAGCTTTCAATCTTAAGAAGCTCAAGTGTCTTTTCTTCTCTATGGATTTCCTTCCAGAGTGGTAGAGAAGGAGCATCGAAAATGCTGAACTGACTTCATTATCTGTGGGAACCGAAATCTGGCAGAAATAACCCAATGTCCTTGTAAAAGTTAAAACAGAGAGGGAGATACACCACACACACACACACACACACACACACACACACACACACACGATGTTAACACAATCTGCTTGAATAGCAGAGCCAAGATTTTTCAGGGTGAGTCACAGGAGACGATAAGAATTAACTCTTTCAATGCTAAGACAATGACATTTCATAGCCTATGGCCTTTTCCCAATGAGAATGTGATCTCAGTGGGAAGAACAAGGGTGCACTTGGTGAGTCCACTTTTAAAGTGCACCCTCGTTCTTCCCACTGAGACCACATTCTCATTGGGAAAAGGCCATAGGCTATGAAATGTCATTGTCTTAGCATTGAAAGAGTTAATTTTTATTGTGAGGAGGAACCCTCGCAATGGAATACTACGCTGCTGTAAAAAGGAACTCCTCCCATTTGCAACAGCATGGATGGACCTAGAGAGCATTACGCTAAGCAAAATAAGTCAGTTGGAGAAAGATAAATATCACATGATCTCACTCATTTGTGGAATACAATGAACAACATAAACTGATGGACAAAAATAGATCCAGAGACAGAGAAGCATGGATCAGACTGTCAAACCTCAGAGGGAAGGTAGGGGAGGGTGGGGGTAAGGGGAGAGATCAACCAAAGGACTTGTATGCATGCATATAAGCATAACCAATGGACACAGACACTAGGGGGGGTGAGGGCATGAGCGGGGAGGTTGGGAGGGCAATGGAGGGATAAGGACAGATATGTAATACCTTAATCAATAAAGAAAAAAATAATAAAAAAATAAAATAAAAGTGGACTCACTTGGTTCGAGTTACAAGTTTACTGCTTACCTAAACAAATTACCTAGCTGCTCTGTCCCTTGGGGCTAGCAGGGTAACTGAGAAAAAGGCTCTTGTGCAAGGGACATGAACTGAAATGTCTATGGAGCCAAGTAGGACATGTAAATTAGCAAAGCGGGCTAGGAGTAAAATACTGATAAAAATAATAGTAGCAATAATAATAATAATAGTGGGGACAACATGGAGCAGAGAGAGCCCGTCACCCACAGGGAGTAGAGCACCTCTGGCTCACATCTGCATGGCTTCTGCCACCAGAGCATGTGCTCCAAGCCTACTGATTTATGTGAGAAGCCAGAAATATAAGTGTGTTATATAAAAATCTTCAGATTCCTCATCATTAGCTTAAATTTTTTAAACCAGGCTAAACAAAACACATCTATAAGCCACACTGCCAGCCCTTCAAATCCACCAGCTGAGGAATAAGCACACAATTTTTTGAAAAGTATTCCATTTATGCCATCTTCCAAATATCTGTTTGTTCCTACAGGCTTTATTTTTCTGAAACTGGTTTGGAAACATTTTCTCAAAATCTCAGAAGAGATAAGAAATTTTGAGCAATTTTAAAATTGGGAAAATAAACTATATCAGGAAAAGACAACAGATAAGAACGGAGGAGCTGAACTTAATCTTGTTGCCAGAAAAAAGTGAGAAATTATGTAGATAAAAAGCGGAAGGGCACATAATTTAATAGTACAATCATTTAAAATTGTGTTTATGAAGAAATTTGAAGGTGTAAGCAATGTTTAAGTTTGAAATCTACAGGGGAAAAAACAATTCAAAATCATATATACAAAAATTTTCTAAATTTTCTAAAGCTGGTAACTATATACAAAAATAAGGACAACCTTTCTGAAAAACAATGTGGCAATATCTATCAATAACTTTAAATATGTTCTTTTCCTTTGACTAAATTACTCCATTGCTATGAGTTTAACCCAGTGAAATAAAAAGAGGTATATGCAAGTATTTATGCCCAAGGATATACATCATAACATTATCCTATATAATAAAACGGTAATATGCAAATTGACCCTAACAGCAGAATGACTGGGAATGACTGAGGTGTAAGCAATGTTTAAGTTTGAAATCTACAGGGGAAAAAAACAATTCAAAATCATATATACAAAAATTTTCTAAATTTTCTAAAGCTGGTAACTATATACAAAAATAAGGACAACCTTTCTGAAAAACAATGTGGCAATATCCATCAATAACTTTAAATATGTTCTTATTCTTTGACTAAATTACTCCATTGCTATGAGTTTAACTCAGTGAAATAAAAAGAGGTACATGCCAGTATTTATGCCCAAGGATATACATCATAACATTATTTATAATATTTTTAAATATTTTAAACAACCTAAATGCTTTAAATGAAAGTAGAGCCATTAAAAATCATTATTTTGAAAGAACATTTAATGGCATATTTGTGCACAAATTTTTGTGCACCAGGCCTCTAGTTTACAATATTTTTAAATATTTTAAACAAACTAAATGCCTTAAATGAAAGTAGAGCCATTAAAAATCATTATTTTTAAAGAACATTTAATGGCATAGAATTCACAATATAATGTTAAATGAAAAAAATATTTAATACATACAGTATATAGGAAAAAGACCAGTAGAAAATATAGCCAATGTTTGCAGTGGATGAGGAGATAGGTCATGGGTAATTTTTTTATATTTTTCCTCATGGTTTTCTTCATTTTCAATTTTTATAATGGGTACATAATTAGAAAAAACTATTATTTTCATCATGTTTTTGAAGATTATGTAACATTATAGGAACATGTTCATAATAAGTAGAAAACAGGATATAAAACTATATATATTGTGATTTCTATTTTATAAGTTATGTGTTTTTTACCTTTTTAGAGTGAACATGAAATTTTTAAAAATTTTTAATACTTACCTGAGGATATATTTACTGATTTTTAGAGAGAGAGAGGAAGAGTGAGAGAGAGATTAATGTGAGAGAAAAACATCGACCGGCCACCTCCCATACACACCTCGACCTGGAATTGAACCCACAACCTACATATGTGCCCTGACTGGGAATCGAATCCATGACCTTTGCTTTATGGGATGACACTCCAACCAACTGAGCTATACCAGCCAGGGTGAACATGAACTTTTATAATCAGAAAAATTAGACTTTAATCTTGACTTTGTCAAGAAAATGCACAGATAGTATTTAAAGTATTCTGTTTATGCCATCTTCCAAGAAATCTGTATTCATGGAAAAGAATAAGGAAGACCTACGTGGATAAAGAATACATGCTGTAACACATTAGGTAGTGTGTGATACTGTTTTTGTTTTTAGATATTTATGTATGGTCTAAACTTTTCATAATATGCATTATAATTTAAAGATATATAATGTTTTAGCTAATACATAGAGTATCTTATAGACAAATTTTAGGCTTACAGAAAAATTAAACAGAAAGTACAGATAGTCTTCATATAATACATAATTTTTTAAAAAACCAAAACAACTACAATGCATTTACTAGAAAAAGCACTGTCAACAGTATTTGATTGGCTACCAATGATCCACTGGGGCGGGGAAAGGCTTCCTCATGCTGCCCCTCCCACCAGGAAGTAGAGTTTATTTCCCCTCCCTTGAATCTGGGTTGGCATTATGACTTGCTGATCAAGAGATTGTGACCAAAATGACATACTTCTGTACAGGCATGATGATGTTTATAACTATACATAACAGTTACATTTAACACTTTTATATATTTACCATATTTGTGGTAGAAGCATGTATTGCCTTTTTATTTTAAAAGAATATCATTACAAAAGGAATTCAGATTTGTTATTTTTTAAACATTTTAAGTCCAAAAAGTAGACAATGAAAGTTTCTCTTCGAGAAACACACTTCAGAGTTAATTATTCTCATGGGTCTTACTTTTAATATCAAGAAAGGCAAATTAAGGAGAAAAAAAAGTACATTAAAGGGAAGAGTGAAAAGAATTTCCTCTATAAAACTGTCCCCAATCTACAGAAGTGACTATGTTGGGAGACAATTCTCCATGGGTCTCTTGCAAGCACAGATACTATCTTTCCCCCAGACTGTGTTTTCAAGGATGTCTGTATAGCCAAATAGCCTTGGTAGGGAGAGATAAGGTACCCCTTTGGAACAAAGCACAGACATGCTTACTGTCCATTGTAAAAGATTCAGGTTCCCTAACTTGGGGTTCCTCTCCTGTAACACAAGCTACTGCATGTGGAGTGTCACTTGACCCTCTTCACAGCATCCTATGGAAAAATGGAGCTTAGGGAACCAATGTAAAATAATACTCCAGCAACTGCTATTTCCCTTGCTTCTGACCCAGGAGTCCTGTGTCTTCTGCCAGCATCCATGACACTGGGAGAGTTAACTTGTTGGCTTGACATATATTTTTGTGAACATGTCTCTTTAAGCCACTTTTAACTGCAAAATGTGTTGGTTTTTCTCACCTCCACTGCTCCAACCACTGGCCTATCAACCAATTGTTCTTGAGCATCTGCTTATGCCCTGCCACAAACGACCAACAGAGACAATCGCCCATCATCAACCGTACAGAATTCCAAAAATATATACATGCATTGTTTCCCTTCTGAAGAAAATGATACTTTGCTCTCTGCAAGGATCATGCTATCTTCAGGGAGAAAAGTAAGTGAAGCCAAGCTCTAAGAGTGAAAAATCAAGCACCTGCAAAACACACAGCAAAAGCACGTCTGGCAAAAGAATCCAAAGAAAAGGGGGAAATGTAAGGTCAGGGACCCAGACGTGAACAACCCAGCCCTCCGTCCCCAAGCATCAGAATAGAAATGCTGACACTCGATTAATCTAAAACATGAAAATCAATCTCTCCCACAGACTGGGCAGACACCTCTGCCATGTGAGTGCACAGCATTTCCAGGTTTACTGGCAGGCAAGTTACAACAGAGCCTTTGGGGATTTGTCCTGTGTCTCATCTTCCATCTGGAAAGAAAGCTGGCATCATTTTCAGAACAATACTCTTTGAGATCAAGGAAATGACCTTAGACTGCAGCATGACAATAGTTGGCTAGGAAAAAAATTATTGACAAGAAAGTAAGCCCAGACATACAACTGAAAAGTGACTGAATTTCTGTCGAAGTCTTTCCCACTGAGATTGATTCTCACTGGCTGGAATGAAACCTCTTGAAGGCTCAGGTACAACGTGACCTCTCTGAGTGCTCTGAATGGACGAAATGTGAAAGGGAGGAACACACAGAAACTTACCCAATGGTCGGGCTGATGTTGTGGTCAAAGTGATCCTGGACAAATCGACACACAATGCTTGATTTCCCAACCCCGGTGTCCTGGAAAAGAATGAGGACACACCATGAATACCAACGGTGCCAATTATAACCTAGTATAAACACAGAACAAGTGGACAGAGAGGTCATTTCTGGTTAATTGTGGGTGTGGGGCGGGGGGGAGAAGAGGGGCTCGCGGGTATATTTTCTTCTATTTCTTACCAGTAATTTCTATAATGAAATTGTATTGCTTTCATAGAAAAAAAAGAAGTATGGTAAAAGTATGTTTTAGAAACATGTCCTACATATATACAATAATTAAACTAGAACTGGCATGTCCACAATACATATATTTCCAGAAATTTGGAAATTTTTAGAGTAGTCTAGAGAAGTTTGGCAAAATACCACATTATTTTGGTAGAGATAGAATTGACTTTGTTCAAAACCTCAGTGTTCAGAAAATCTCTTTTTCTAGGTATCACCCTGTGAGATCTATGAATTTTAATTTCTGTATTTCTTTTTTGTAAGGTTTTATCATTGGTTGAAAGAGAGAGGGAGAGAGAGAGAGAGAGAGAGAGAGAGAGAGAGAGAGAGAGAGAAACATCCGTTTGTTATTGCACTTATCTATGCATTCATTGGTTGACTCTTGTATGTGTCCTGACTGGAGATTGAACCCACAATCTTGGTGTATCAGGATGATGCTCTAACCAACTGAGCTACTTGGCCAAGGCTCTAATTTCTGTATTTCTGACATTTTCTCTTTAGAATCTGATGTTTGCATAATAATCTCCAGTTTTGCTTAATTATCTGAATTCATCTCAGCTCTCTATTAAATAATTCTTCTAAGCTAATTAGGATAGCAGTCTACTTACACATTGGAAATCAAATACATGTATTTCTAAAAACCTTTGCAAAATGGCTTAAGGAATAAAATATACAAATATACAAGGTCAAAAGATAGGAGCAGAAATAACACCAGCAAGCGAAGTCAATGAAAAGCACTTGGGCAAATGGTCACTGAGAAAGAAGCGTTTGAGCCTGAAATGCCTGCAGGAAGGAAAGCTAATGAGAAGCGAGTCAATTCATGCCACAGAATCCTGAATATATTAAGAACTGAAGGAGCAAGTTGAAATCATGGTCAGTGAAAGGTTCACACAGACATACTCTTAGTGCTCCAAGCCACGTACCAGAGAACAGACCCTCCTGATGGGAGGGTGACTCTCCAAGAAACCTGCACCGGACCGCAGTTGGGTTTGGGCACTTCAGATACAGCTCAAGGGAGCGCCTGATGCTATTCCCTGCCCTGCGCAAGCCTAGACAGCAGAGGTGAGGATTCCCATCCTGGTAAGAGGTAAAACTGCAGATCCTGATGCTTAGAGTCCCCCAACTAAAGGCCACGTGTGCACCAGTTGACAAGCCTCAGTGCAAACAGAGTGTTTGGTACTTTAGTCTTACAAAAAGAAACAACTGAGAAATACCAGACCTTTCAGATCCTGATGCTTAGAGTCCCCCAACTAAAGGCCACATGTGCAAACAGTTGACAAGCCTCGGTGCAAACAGAGCTTTTGGTACTTTAGTCTTATAAAAAGAAACAACTAAGAAATACCAGACCTTAATACACACAACAAAAAAGCAGGATGCTCATTCAGAAAGTAAGGCTGATCTTACTCCCTCAGAAATTAAAAATACAATGGTAGAAATGGAAATTTCAAAGGAAGAGTTACAAAACCAAGTTGGGAGATTGTCCAGAAAGGAGAACAAAGCAGTTGCCAATAACTCCTCTTCCGAGAGGGGTGACAAGGCCAAAAGATACAAGGTCTGCATACTATCAACACAGAAGTCCTCATCAAACTGTGCTTATCTGAAAGGATCATGGACACATTTTGAGATCTATAAGTGAACAAGGAAGGAGACATATTTAACCCAAAAAGAAAAAAAAATTGTCATACAGTACTTAAAGGTACAACTTCAAAAGCGTAAATATGAAGGAGAAAATGTTGAAACTCAGAGAAATGTGTTTTTCTTTAGACACAAATGTGAAATAAGATTTGAAATACCAACTGGCAATCTGAATTAGTTTTACTCCTTCTTGCTCCCATGTTTAGGGGACAATTCCAGCAAACCTCAGGGAAGAGGGGCATCGGCTGGCGATACTCATCAGACATTCATTCTCCAGAGGTCTCCCGTGCCAGTGAGAGCGGCTTCGGGTTCTGAGCCATAATAAAACAACTGCACCAAGAGCCATTTATCTGCAGTGAGCAGATCGATGTGCAGAGTTCAGAGAGGAGACGACAGAATTAAAGCTTCAGCTCCTCAGATTCCAAATCAATGCCGCTGCTATTTCTGAGCTGCACTGCACCCTCACTATGGATTCTGGCTAATGTTCCCCGCACTCCCCCAAACCACAACTCAGTTCTTTTCATCTCAGTTGCTTTTAAAATCCCCTGTGGATGAGTGGCTCCTGGCCCTCCTTTGAAACTGAAGAACTGTGCTGCCTTAACCTTGAGGACAAGGAAAACCCACTCTCTTACAAAGTGAACCGTTTTCTGCAAACTGCCAACACTGACCACACTAATTTTTATTTTATCATCGCCATGTTCATGGGGTGCAACCCCTCCCCCACGGTACACAGCTTCTAAATTTATTATTCCACAAGAAATGCTAAGTCATTCATCTCTGGCCTCTCTGAGCATCTGAAGCCATTCCCACAAGGGGAAGGCAGGTTAATGCAAGGATCTGTCTTGTCCCTCTCCAGACCTCTCGGTCACAGTTTAGGAATTCTCTTTCTCAGGATGCTTCTATGCATCCAGTGTCCACTGGCCCAGCAAGCAATCATCAAGTGCTACCTTCCACGTGCCGACTGTAGGTGAGCCCTGACCAATGGGTGATAACCTGGCCCCGCCCAGGCTTCCTGGTCTCAGATCCCAGACAGAGAGGCCTTCCCGGGTTCTGAGCTATAATAAAACAACTGCACCGAAAGCCGTTTATCTGCAGTGTGCAGATCAATGTGCAGAGGTCGGAGGTCCACAACCATGAAAGTGCCTGACAAAGGCAAGTTCCTGCACACAGGGGTGGGCAGGGCTGCTCTGCCTGTGGCTAACCCACCGCCCACAGATCAGGAGACAAATCCTTACCTCCCAAGCGTTTTTGCTTTTTTGGCCCTCCTTGGTGTCCTTTCAACTTACGCCAGGCCCACCCTACTCCCAAGCTGAGAAAAACATCCCCCTGAAATGCCCCTAGTTCAGTCCAGGCCCAACCGGCCCTCCCCGCTGTGAGCTGCATGGCATTTTCTCTCTGCGGTTGGCCTTGGGAGTACAGGCTTTGGCTACAGCAAGTGTCTGCACAGTCAGGACTCTGCTCTAAGAAGCACATTTTGGAGTCTATCCATTCACTCTACCCAAGGGCTCTGCTCAAAACTGGCTCTAAATCCCCCAAACAGCCAAGCAGCTCCTGCAAAGGTGACCCTCAAAACACCCCTGAAGATGAAAAATTCAAAAGCCACATTATTCATCTCTACTCATCAACTTCTACAGACAACTCAAGCTAAATCACCAGCTTTTCTGAATCATTCAAGCAGCAAACCTGCTCAAATGTGGATTTAACAATCAATTCTTTGGTCAAATTCACTCAGTGTGTCTTCCTTTTACAACTTCTTTTCTTATACATTTGATAGGGAAAAAAAGTAACAGGACAAGAGAATAGGCAACGTTTTAGTTTGTTTCAGAAAAGAAATATTCTTACCAAAAAAAACCAACCTTCAATCATCTCTGGCCAGTGGCTTTATGAGGGCTCAAGAAATGACCTCCAGAACCTCCTTCTCCCAGGCCCCTGCTGTTCCCCTGCTGGCCACCAGGGGAAGGCCCTGCTCAAGGATTGCTGCGGCGGCATGAAGCCGGGAAACTGGGCAATTTTCATGAATCACTCAGCTTCGTGATTTCCTTTCCCTGAAGGAACCTCATTCAGACATGACACATACACAAGAGGAAAACGTTGCCTGTGAGTCATGACTATCACACAGGAACACATACAGGTTTAAAGCAGGAAAAGAGAAGAAAGCCTACTGGGTGAATAAAGGAGTCAGTGAAGAAAGAGAAAGGATGAGAGAGGAGGATCAGGGCTGCCCGCCATTCTCTAAAGGCCCCTGTATTTGTAGTGGACTTATAGCAATGGAAGGAAATTAGTCTATGCATGGATTTTTCTATTCTATGAGAATGTCGTAGCCCATCTTGTCAAATCTCCTAGTTTTGCAAAAGAGGAAGCTGTGTGACTTCCTCAAGGTCACACAGCTGGCTGATAGAGTCATAACCAAATTTTCTGAGTCCCACTGAAAACCTCTTAAGGTTCTGACCAAGTTAAATCGCCTCCCTGCCAAAGGTACACTGCTTCAATTGAAAAAGCCCATTTTCTAGAATTCACAGGAATACCTTTATTACTGCTTTCCAGTTTTACCTTCCATAGTAGTATCCTGTGTTCTCAAGATATAGTCGCTAGGTGTTTTGTTGTTGTTGTTGTTGCCAACTACTGGGGAGGTAGAATAAAAACAAGTCTGATTCCACAAATCAGGAATAAAGTTTGCTAAATCCTGCCTCAGGGATAACCAGGGATAACTGTTTCATTGTATCCCCCGTAAGGTAGATGTCAGATGCATTCTGAAGACTAGCAATTAATCCCAACTAACTGGGAACTGGATCTCTCATGATATTCCTCCCATATACATTATTTATTGGGGCTCATTAAGACAATTCTCTAAGAACAACTTACTCTGAGACATGACTATCTGCTTTTGGCCATGTAAAAACTCTAAGCATTATCTGATTCACTCCTGGACTCCTGAAACGGGCTTCTGGTAGGAATTCCCACCTCCTAAGATAAAGAATAGTAAATCCTATGCAGATATATCACTGCTACCTAATCCTTTCTGATGAAAGACATCACCAATCAATTCAGAACACATTATGTTATTGACCCGGAAAAAGGCCTCAAAATCTTTTCAATCCAGCTCTGCAGAGAATCACTACAACTCAGAACAAATGGCTGTCCTCTCCCATCGCTGACTGTCCCCACTCCAACCCCACTAAGTGCTGCTCTGCAGCTGTTTTGGGCACCTTTATAGGTGGTAAGGTTTTGGAGGAAACTAACCAGGAAAATACAAAGTTGATAACATTATAAATCAACATGCCTCCTATGGAAAGGAAATCACAAACCATAACAAGACACATAGATACAGGAATTCCATTCCTAAGATTAATTAAAAGAAGGAAAAATGATCACAAAAAAGTTAATTGAAGTAGTATTTATAAAAATTAGAAATGGCCTAAAATTAACTATAAATTAAATCAATGATACTATGCATAAACAGTAATCTTTTTTTGTTGTTGTTAATCCTCACCTGAGAATTGCTTTTCAGAGAGAGTGGATGGGAGGGAGAAGGAAAGAGATAGAGAGGGAAACATCAATGTGAGAGAGACATATCGATTGACTGCCTTCTGCATGCGCTTCAACCAGAACCAGGGATGGAACCTGCAACCCACGCATGTGCTCTTGACCAGGAATCAAACCTGAGACCCTTCAGTGGGTGGGTTGACACTCTAACTACTGAACAACACTGGCCAGGGAAACATTAATCTTTTTTTTTTAAATATGTTTTTATTTCAGAGAGGAAGGGAGAGGGAGAGAGATAGAAACATCAATGATGACAGAGAATCATTGATCAGCTGCCTCCTGCATGCCCCCTACTGGGGATCGAGCCCACAACCTGGGCATGTACACTGACCAGGAACTGAACTGTGACCTCCTGGTTTCATGGGTCGATGCTCAACCATTGAACCACACTGGCTGGGTCAACAGTAATCTTTAAGCTTTTATTTCATGCTTATCAAAATGTGAAAGAATGATATTATGTATATGTAATCCTTTGAAATCAAAAGCTAACTAATTCAAAGTGCTTTGTATGTACTTAGATGGCTATTAATGAGATAAAAGGATAAAAGGAAATAATTCAAGCAAGAATAAATTAAAAATTCTGAAGCTCATGACCTGCTGTAATGCAGTCACTATTTTTGCCCATCTCTCCTTTTTAAGCCATTTGACCTTAAAATTCCTCCACAAAATCTGGTCTTCTTCTAGAATTTCCAGTTTCCAAGTTGTCATCATCATCATCATCATCATCACCCATCCAGTTGTTCAAGACAGAAGCTTGGGAGTTGCCCTTGACATCAATCTTCTTCAGCAGCCATACCCAATCAAGCACTAACTCCTGACCATTTCTTCCCAAAGAGCTTCGAATTTTTATTCTTCTTTTCATCTCTGCTGGTATTATCTCAGTTCAACAGGAGTATACTTCAATGTTCTCCCCAAGTTTCCCAAATCTCTAATCCCTACCAAATCTCTGCATCAGAATGAACATCTGATCACACCACTACTTCTGATAACTTCTCAGTACTCCGAGGAGACCAAATCCTAACCATGGTCCACAAGGCTCTGTATAACTGGACCCTTGCCTCCCCCATCTTCTCCCCCTACCCCTCTGACCTTGTATTCCAGCCACAGCAGTCTTTTATCATTTATCATTTCTATTTACAAAAAATGTGAAAAGAGCAGAATACAATTAGCCTATAACATGAGTCACGGAAATGATAAATCCAGCGTCTGGTCTAGGAGTCAGAGGAAATCCATGTAGCAAGGAGTTTTGCATTCATTTATTTGTTTCATTCAGCCATCCATTTATTTGTTTAGACTTTAAGCTTTGCATGCTTCTAAAAAGTCTTGTCTTAAACGTTGATAAGGAGTTAAATTTAGGAGGATTGCAGAGGTCAGCCAGATCTTGTGAGTGGAGATAAACAAGATAAGGAGAGAAAGAGGCAGAACCACAGAATGACAAATGGTTTGATCTTTTCATCCCAAAGGTGAGGGAAGCCAACAGTGGCGCAGAACCCGACCCAGTGGAGTAAATAAAGGTCTCATCAAGGGCACTGGAGACGGCCACCATCCCCCACCCCCTTGCACACAAAGGCCTTGTGTGAAGACAAACTGGAGGCAGATGCAGAGAGGAGTGCCTGGTGATAGGGGACAGTGCCACTCACATCTGGCTATTTTTTCCTCTTTGGGAAGATGGAGGAGAAATCTGGAGGAAGTGTGTGCTGCTGCAGAAGAGAGGAGGTCATGAGGGAAAGAGTTTCCGTTTCCTGAATCTGTAGGGCACCACAATAGGGCTTCATCACCACACCTTGTGTCAGAAGACCAGGTCCCAGTCATCCAGGCCAGTGAAACCCAGGGTCCTTTTGACTCTGATTAAATTTAGCTTCAAATCCTAGCTTTAGAAGTTATGTATATGTGCCTTATAGAGACCCAGGATAACCAGCAACCCCGGAGGCAGCAGAAGACAGTAGCCCGGACCTGACTAATGATCACAAGGTCCAGACCGCTGGCAGGCTAAAGACAACATTTTGACTTAAGTTATGTTTCAGTTCCTGAACTCTACGGCGGAGTGACCCGCTGGCTACTTTCCCATGAGACCAGACAGATGCCAGAGCTGTCCTCAAGACCTAAAGAAATGCTTTATTACCTTTAACTCACCTCCAACCAATCAGCTCCCAGCACCACCCTGAGCCCTCTAACCTACAGTGTCTTGTGATTTTGCCCTATATAATCTGTGACTTACAAGACATTGGGGAGTTCATCCTTTAAGCATTAGCTTCCCGTTCTCCTGGTGGTGCCATTAGTAATAAAATACCCAAGTTTTCTCCACTGCGGTTCTCGGTGTTTAGTGTTTGCCTCTGCTAGTACTGGTGGATGAACTCTCTCTGCTCTATAACACCAGCGCTCCCCAATGGCAATACCAGCCCTTTTCACAACCCAAAACCTGGGTCCACCCAGAACAGAAAACAGAACGGAAGTCAACACAAAGGAATATGCCTCTGTCAGGCTCAGGAATCAAATCCGGGAAGCTCTGCAGTCGGCACTTAGAGGCTTCAAAGAAATCCCACAGAAATGCAGCACAAATTCTATATGAATCCACTTTTTTAAAGCTCTGGCCAAGGTGAAGAGCACACACACATCCCTTCCACTTCTCTGCACTGGAATTATAACAAAGCAACTATGAAAACTCCAGTCACACACACCCTTTACAAAAGTCAAAGGCCACTGCTTCTGAGAAAACTAAATTGACTGAACTGAGGACTCAAGGTCAGAGTCCTACACATCACTCTGAGCTTCCACTGTGCTCCCTGGAGATCTCCGATGCCGCATTCTGATTCTGTGTTTACAACTCCCTTCCCACAGGAGGACTGAAGCACTTTGTTCCTGGATACCGTTCAAGGTTATACTACAATTATACACGTAATGGGCCTATTGGCCTCTGAGCCCTAAATAGTGTCTTGCTGGTATAAAATAATTCCTATACATCCCTAGCACATTTTACCAGATTCTTTAGCACTGAAAATGGTTCAGTATTTACCAACCAAAGGAACCACTACAAAAAAAAAAGGGAAAAAAAGCCATAAAAGCAAAAACATCACTAAATTCAAATTCATAATATGCTTTTTTCATTACCACATATTCTATCAGATTTCCTCTGGTGGTGGTGAGAACTCTATCCAAGCAGAGTAAATCTCAGCCTTCACGCTATGTTCTTAGGAAAAAGTGAGCTAACAATGCAAGAAAATCCAACTCTAGGCATCTTACTGTATTTAGGAAACCATACCACAAAATTATTTGAGAGAAACACAATATAAGTAAAAAGCTCCTGAGCATTCCCAGAAACAACTCGGCAATTCCTCTTGACATGGTAATTTTGAAAAATGCCAATGGTGCATATTATAACAAATGTCTTAAATCCATTTACAAAGGGGAACTAACTATATATATGACAAAAATGAAACTAAACTGTCATACTGAAAAAGGTGGGGTGAGGGCATGAGTGGGGGGGTGGAGGGGCAATGGGGGGATAAGGACACATATGTAATACTTTAATCAATAAAGAAAAAAGAAAAAGGTGGGTTCTGCCCCAAGTCTGATAGTCATTAGATTTTGTTTTCTCTATCTCATGGGGAAAAAACAGCTTATAGACCTAATTTTTAATATATTAATAGCATTAATGAATTTAAGCATTAAGGTTAATTCCCCCATGGAAATTAGTAAACATAGCTTAGAAATTCCACAATCCTCTAGATATATATATCAAAAAACAATTTAGCCTGGCCAGTGTGGCTCAGTGGTTGAGGGTCAACCTATGAACCAGGAGGTAATGGTTCACTTCCTGAGCAGGGCATATGCCTGGGTTGTGGGCTCAATCTCCAGTAGCGGGTATGCAGGAGGCAGCCGATAGATGATTGTTTCTCATCATTGATGTTTCTATCTCTCTTTCTCTCTTCCTCTCTTAAATCAATAAAAATAAATTTTAAAATTTATAGAAAAGAGAATTTTAAATAATAATAACAATAATAATCTAAAGTCCACATACAGAGAATAAGGTGCAAAAATGACTAGGAGAGATGGGGGGGGGGGAATCCTACTAGAGATTATGAAGAAATATGCAGAAATGAGGAGCATAAAAGCACAAGAAATAAATTATTAAATGGTTCAAAAAGAAACAGAGACACACATATTCTCTTACTTTATTCATTCAGTCCTCACCACAACCCTTTGTAAAAGGGAGGATAGATGGCATTGTCCACATTTCCCACATAAGGAGAATATGGTCTTAAAGTTTATGTGGCCCTAGCCAGTTTGGCTCAGTAGATAGAGCGTAGGCCTGCGGAGTGGGGGGTCCCAGGTTCCATTCCAGTCAAGGGCACATGCCCAGGGTTTCAGGCTTGATCCCCATTGTTGAGCATGCAGGAGGCAGCAGATCAATGATTCTCTGTCATCACTGATGTTTCTATCTCTCTTCCTCTCCGTTCCTCTCTGAAATAATTTTTTTAAAAAGTTTATGTGAATTGCCTGCAATCCTATAGAGTAGTGAAAGCACAAACAAGATTCAGATTTCCCTTTCCCCATATCTAGCACTCTGTTCGCCAACCAAACCCTCTCTCTCCAGAAAGCATACATCCATCCACACATCCATTCATTTATTCAGTGTCTATGCAGTCAGCAATATGCAAGGACAAGGGATAAGAAGATAAAATCCTGATTCCTCCAGTCAGGATACTTACACATCAGACAGGGTAAGGGTGATAGTGACTGAGGTTATCGTAAGGTAAACATCAATACCTCACCTGGATGGCTGATGGCTGTTCCAAAAGTGCATTTGTTGGCTAATCATTTGAAATTCAGATACGTGTTTTTCACTGAAATAATGCTGTAAATAAATAATGATTACTTCCCAAACTTATGCTGAACTGTACTCTACAAGGAAGAACCTGATACCCATGTTCATCATTGTTTCCATAGGAAACTTACTCTAATTTCAAACTGGGGATTTCAGCCAGTGGGAACCAGACTCCCAGGCCTTTAGTACAAAGAGAATGCCCCAGGAGAGTAAGATCTTGGGGGAATGAATGGTCTTGTGGACTTGGGTTCCAGTAATACTGCCAATAGTACAAACTTTTCATAGGAACAGCAATGGTCAAAATAGTAATAAGGGCAATGACAAAAGCTGACATTTACTGAGCACATACAAAGTTCCAGGCACCCAGCTAGGCATTTTACATGGAAAAGCATCAGTTATTACTCTTCAAGGGTTGCTTCTGCTCCATTTTATCTTTTCAACCCTTCTGGGACTCCAATTATGCCTGCATTTATCTTTTTTACCTTATCATGTATATCTCTTATATTCTCTTCTCATTTTCCATTTTTTGTCTGAATTTCAGTTTGGAGATTTCATTCTGAGCTACTTTTTAGTTCTTTCTACAGATGTATCTAACATGAGAGTAATCCCATTTATTGATTTCCTAATATCAATTTTTATATTTATTCTATTGTAAAATTTCCATGGTACAGTTTTCAGTTGCTTGCCAAATTTTGATTTCATGACTTTTATTTCCTTAAACATATTAAACATACTTATTTTAAAGTTCATGTTTGATCATTCCATTATCTTGATTCTCTGTGGGTCCAATTCTATTATCTGTGGGGAGGCGTTCAGTCATTGGCTTGTCTCCCCATATCTTTGGTCAGGTCTAATTAGTCTTAGCAGCACCATTTCAGAGAAGGAAATCAGAACAATTTGTCCAAGGACATGATGTTAAAGCTAAGACTCCACCCAAGATCTTCTCTGACTCTTTGATGAGTGTTTAAAAACAAGAAGTGGCTTCTGGGACATCATCCATCCCAAAGAAACTACTACTACTAGTAAGAAAATATTTATAATACTTTTAAAAATGCTTCCCTTTTACTGTTGTAAAATTATTCCAGATTTGGCAGATCTGGTAGATTCCAAAGTTCAGCAATATTTCAGGCATGGAGTGCTGTGGCCCAATCATTGGATTTTATTATATTCCATAATTTTTTACAAAACCTTCAATATTCCCACTGTTCCTGACTTACAGATATAGCAACTAAGGATAAATAATTATCATAATTACAGTAGGCTGCTTCCAAAATGGTTCCCAGCAGGGTCAAGAAGCTTGCTGATGGCAAAGAAATGTCCTAGGGGCCAAAGTCAATGACATATCTATTGGGAATGAGAAACGATGAATACCAGAGGCTCCATCCCTCTCCTCATCCCAGCTCTTAAAGAAATCCTTGTGGTCACCATTTCTCCTCCTGCCTTACTTCTCAGATAACTTAACGGAAAAAAAAGAAAAAGAAAAAAGGAAGACACTTCTTAAATGGAGAAGAGGAAGGTCTATAACTCCTTCACTTCTGTTGTTCTTCTAATAGCCCTCATTGTTTCTCTGCATTTTCAGAGAGCAATTTGTCCCAATGTGCAAATTCTGTGCAGCTAAGCAAAAATTTCAGTTTATGTAATGAATCCTAGAAGGCGTGACTTGTTTTTTAAAAAAATTTTAACACTGTTTTTTTTATTTAAATCATACTTCCTGCCAAAGGAATCAACTGTTCTTATGCCACCTTTCTTTTGTCACAAGTAATACATGTGTGGGCTCTTGGGTGGGTAACACAGGTCACTAGACAAGTGATATAGATAGAGGTTCCCCTTGTCCTAGAGGGAAAATCCTCTGATTCCATGAAATACCTGGCCTACACAGGCACCAATCATTGGATTTTATTATATTCTGTAATTTCTTACAAAACCCTCAATATTCCCACTGTTCCTGACTTACAGATCTAGCAACTAAGGATAAATAATTATCATAATTACAGTAGGCTGCTTCCAAAATGGTTCCCAGTGATTCCCTGTATGTGGCCTGGACCTAACGACTTGCTCCTAAAAAACAGAATATGACAAAGTGATAAATGTTACTCCCAAGGTTAGGCTATAAAATACTGTGACTGCCCTTTTTCTCACATGCCCGTTTGCTGCCTCTTACTGGCTTGCTCTAATGAAGCAAGCCACCATGCATGGGGGACCAGGAGGCAAGGAGCTGAGAGAGGCTCCAGCCAATAGCCAGCAGGCCTCAGTGCACACCTACAACAGGCTTCCAGCAACTGCTTCCTGTCACCAAGGGAGCTTGACAGCAGACCCTGCCCCAACTGACACCTGATTGCAGCCTTGTAAGCGACCCTAAGCCAGAACTGTGCCCAGATTCCTGACTCACAAAACCAGGAGATAAGTGCATTTTGTTTTAAGCCCGTGGTCGGCAAACTGCGGCTCACGAGCCACATGCGGCTCTTTGGCCCCTTGAGTGTGGCTCTTCCTAAGCCTTAGGAGTACCCTAATTAAGTTAATAACAATGTACCTACCTATATAGTTTAAGTTTAAAAAATTTGGCTCTCAAAAGAAATTTCAATCATTGTACTGTTGATATTTGGCTCTGTTGATTAATGAGTTTGCCGACCAGTTTTAAGCAGTTATATTTTTTTAGTTGAGGTATAATTGATATACAACATTATATTATTTTTCTGTGTACAACATAATAATTCTAAACCATTAAATTTGGGGGCAACAAATAAGTATTATAGATGTTGTGGATAACATTTATTAAGCACTGGCTCTGAACCAATTTTACTTAGTCCATACAGCAACCCTAATAAAGTAGGGTTATTACCATTTTGCAGAGTAGGAAATGAAGGTTGAGGGCAGGTCAACAGTGTTAGAGATTGAGCCACAGTGAGAGCAAAGTTGAGGTTCTGCCCTGAGAGCAGTGATTCTGAATATTCCTATAAGAGTCCACTCTCAGGTCCCTGAGAAAGGAAAGATATTACATTTCTTTAACTGACAAAACCTATTTAAAGTGATTTAAGCACTGAGGATAAACCGAAAGCCATCAAGTGAAGTTGTCGCAGATAAAGAGCTAGAGCGTAAAGCAATCATTTAGTCTTAAGGGTAAACCTCTAGAAAAGATACAACATCTCAGATCAGAAAACAAAAATCTGAAAACTTCAGAATTTTCTGTTAAGATCTCAACATAGACATTCCAGAGTTGCTTTGAGTAACCACTCATACAGCTCCCTGTGAAGTGTTGCACCATTTTATCAAGTGCCTTTTCATTGCATTAGGAACATTCTCCTTTGTTTGGTTCATTTCCACAAACTGTGAGTCAACGGGGAACCCAACGTCAGAGGATGGGCTGTTTTGGTTCCTCCTATCTCACCTCCTCCCTCCACACACACAGCATGAGCCTTAGGAACCATGGCAGGACATTTCAGAGGAAATGTAGAAATGTTCTCCCATCCAGTAGTTGGGCCAAGGCCAGGATGGTTGGTGCTTGAACCTAGAAGATGGAGGGAGAAAGGAAGCATGGAGGACATATCTGGGAGCTTGTTTCCTCATCTCTGCTATTCAGATAATCCTATTAACATACTGCAGAACACTGTTCTAAAGAACAACTCATTAAATCGACCCTAAGTCTCAGTGGAAAAAAATGTGGAATAGCAAACTCTTGGATGAAAGACAAGGCAAACAACAATCTAACAATTTACCTACTCTCATACCCCCTGCAAATATGTTTACTGGGACCACCTCAGGCTAATGCTCCCTTCTTCTCACCATGCTCTCCCCCTCCAGCCAAGGAGCTTCTGAGCAGACACAATCCTGATAACTGACACTTAGACACATCACTCCCACAGCACCCAAAGACCATTCAGGGCATTTACCCCTATTAGAATCCAATGGCATTTCTGTTCTTTCAGTACCACCATAAAAAGTGTGAACAAAAAAAGGGCTATGTAGTAAACCTGACAAGCTCAGTGACCAAAAGTAACAAGATGATCTGATCATAAATTCCTAACTGGGCAGGTCATGATGGGTAGTTCCACCCTAGGCCTATAGCTTCCTTAGTGAAAGGTTAATCTTTGCCTTAAGTGAGCCCTATCCAACGTTCTTCTGCATCTAAGGTAACATACCTTTGAAATGCCAGAGTAATCCTTTTCAGACCCCTTGGAGGTGGAACCACCCTCACAGGAGCACATGCACCAAAACTACTCACTGTTATCTTGTTGCCTGCATACCATCTCTATTTACTATAAATGCTAAATGTTAACTATCCTGCACCACCAATATAAAAGATGTATCTCTCCATTTTTCTTTTTATCCAATCCCGGAAATTTCCCCTCTTTGCTTTCTCCCACCTCCTTAATCTGCCACCCATGGATTTCTTGTAACCTTCCTTCAGTTTTCTCCTTTAATTCTAAGTATATATATATAATGAATTCCATAACTGCCATTCTCCAGAGCATTTTCTCATTCCATTGCAATCTTGCTTCCAGGCATGTCCTCAGTTTGGATCAAATAAACTCTAGTAAACTCTTTGCATTTTTTTCTATAGGTTTTGATATACTTGCATGGATAACAAGCAACAGTACTTTCCATTCAAGTGAGAGGCAAGGCTATGAACTGAAAAAGCTCTGGGACAAGGACGAGGAGACAACATCTCACCCCAACCTCCCCTCTGTTTCCACCAGCCATTCAACCGCATACAAACAAGCAGCATACTGCTCTTTAGTCCTGTTGCCACACCTCTAGGATGGGGGTCAGAAATGGATCACAAATGTCAGGCATCCAGTAACCCTCCCCCCCTTGATTATATGTAAACCTTGTAGGTAGGCAAGTTTTTCTGGTGAGAAGGTCCTTCATCAGATTCTCAGTGTCACCTCTAACCTAAATATTTTTAAGATCCACTGAAAACACAGATGCCTCTAAGTCCCTTCCATTCTAAGAAGCTGAGGGGATACCTCTCAGGCTCCCTTCCTGAACTCTGAATGCCTATGAACACTGGAAAAGACAGAGCTACCACTTCTTATCCATCTCAAATCCACATACTGCCTGATCTCTAAGATTGTAAATTCTGCTTAATCTTCCACTGCCCTATTTCCCGTTCCCAACCACCAGAGCCACCTGGTGAATTCTGAAGATGTTGTAAGTTATACTGTCTTGAGATCCTGTGCTTCACTTTCACCCAGCAAAGGAGGGCATCAGTCATGCTCATAGGCAGAGAGGGAGGCAAGGGGATGAATGAACCATCAACATACACACACGCATGCACACAAGCACAACTTAGAACCTGAAATCAGAAAGGCCAGACCACTTGTGTGACATCAGAAACAGAATGGCATGGCTATTGCTGGTAAGTCCCAGCAAGATCAGATGTCCCTACCACTACAGAACTCATAGTCCTGAAGAACAGACAAGTAAACTAGAGATACCATGATGAGTGCTATAATGGGGAAACAAAGGGACATCTAACTCACATTTGAGAGATCAGGGAAGGCTTCGTGGAGGCAGGGGCATCAAATCGGAAGCCAAAAGCACAAATTAACCAGGCAAGGTGAGGAGCAGGATTGAAAAATGGAGGAAGAGAGAAAGAGGAGGAGAATTCCAGCAACATGACAAGCAGAGGCCATGGAAAGGGGAAAATGGCAAAGATGCCTCCCCATGATCATGTGGTTGCCCCTTCTGCCTCTTCCTTTGACCCTGCTCTGACTGGAAGTAATTATCCTTAAAAGAGGCTCCCTAACCCAAGGCTCTATCTCCCCACTTCGGACATTCCTGAACATGTCCCTGCAGGGAATCTGAAGCACATGTGTGCACATATACACATGCACACACACATGCATATCTGTGCACATGCATGCACATACACACATATACACACACAGACCCTCTACAGGCACCATTTCACTGGCCTGCTGTGCACCATCCTGGATTATCCTATTGTCCAGTTGGCTAAAACAGGGATGACATTTCCCAGAAGCCCCTTCTCTGTAGGGTTCTGGGTTACAGTTGGCCAAAAGGGAAATCTGCAGGAAGTCAAGCCCAGCCGATACTCTGAAGGTCTTCAGCATGCTAGTAGGATAAAGCTCCCAGCAGAGCCTACTTGCACGTCCACCTCCTCATTCCTTGTATGAATCAATGAATATTCCCAGAGGTACTGTAGGTAAACATCCTATATGTAGTATAAACATTCCATAAAGTAACAGTCTCCAAACTGCTTTGATTGCACATCCCTGAATGCAGAAAAAGTTTGTATGCATCCTCTAATATGTGTATATTTATTTATAAATGGTATTCATGTATGACTGTACTAAGATACTATACAATGTATAAAACATATACAGAAATGGAAATTTTAAAAGAATGACATATCAATCAGGGTCTTCTCAATACCGTGCCGCCGAAGTATAGATATTACTTCCCACTGCACATTGAAGCTGGTGGAAGCTGCAAGTGCCCTTCCTACCTCTAGATTTCACATCTCTGTGCTTAAAGAGCCTCGCAGGTGTTGCAGATAGACTTATAACAACTGCACGCAGCACTGGGGGAGAGAACTCTCATGCAGAGGCTGGGAAACACGCAGAGCAGAAGCTCCCGAAGCCAGAACCATGACACATGAAGCGAGGCTGGCGGCAGCCATCCTGTAACGCCCTGCCAGGGGAATAGGAAACAACTGTGCAGAGAGAATGAAGTCCAGCAGCCCAAGACAGCCCTCCAGGACAGCCAGTGATCCTAGCACATCCCATCTCCCTGAGACCCAGCTGCATTCCTGCTGTTGGGCTCCATGGGACATTCTGCACTTTTTCTTTCTTTAATTGGGCCTCATGGCATGTTGTCCTGATGTCCACTAGCAACACACCAGCAGGCTGGCCACCTGCAGCTTGACCACCAGGAGGAAACATCCCTAAGGATTTTATAGATGAGCCCTGGTCATGTTACACATCCCCAGGCCCCTTCCCACTGGGCGTCTTCCCTTTGCCATCGCACCATTACACATACTATGTTTTTACAGGCACTAATTAGCTCAAGTTGGTTTCTTTGACAAGTATTATTAGTTCGTCTGCCTCTGGCCACAGCACCAGGAGCACTCACTCGATTGAGCATATCTCATCTGCATCATGGGCCACAGCCAGGCATTACAATACGTGCACCCAGAATCTAAGTTACAGAAAGCTACGGGCACCCTCTAATTTGTCAGAGAATGTTCATTTCCATAGTCTAGCTTTACAAAAATACAACTGATTGACTTTGTTTTCTTAAAAAATGAAATAAAGTATATGCTAGGAAAGAGGATTACTTGCTCCAAGAGTGAAATCATCATTCTGGTTTGGAAGCTTTTGTCTGTTAATGTTTTGACTCTGGGGAGCAACAATTTGCCGCCCCCACCTCCTCCACCAAATTCTCTCTCAAGCAGGCAGAAAGACTGCAGTTGGATTGAGGCAACCAACCCAAAAGTTTACAAGAATAATTTGGTCAGATGAACCAAAGGAAGTATGTTTCTTCACTTAGTGGTTTGGACAACTTCAGGGTCAAGAAAGAGATTACAGACCTTCTCTGAACTCAGAGCGCAAACTTCTGCTTTGCCGTGATCTGACCACACGACCTTGGCTGCTATAAATTACAGACTTTGGTTTCCTACCCAGAAATCTGGTGTCTTACCCAAAGTGGCACAAAATACTTTCCCAAGTATCTGATGCATATGAAAACATGCTGGTCAAGGTGCCTACAGTCCTGCTGTATGTGCCTGCCCCTCTCCCCAAAAAGGAGTAGTATAATTTTAACACGTGTTCCCAGAGTCCCAGCACGCCAAGCCTACATTCTTACCACAAGCTAGGACCCTTTTCTGTTAAACGGATCTAAATGGCAAACTATCTGTGGCGGCCAGGAACACAGGTCAGCCAGAACACACAGACGGCAGCAGCATCCTGCCATTCTGCTGACAGAAGGAAAAAAATTTTGGAACTTGCATTTTCTATTACGTTTAATCTTGACTCTAGACCCAAATCAGCTAGCTGTTTATGCTCCCTCAAAACAGTAGCAACTAGGCTGGCTGTGCTCTCCGTTTCATTCCTTCTCCACAAAGCCAGAACACACAACCCCAGTGTATAACTGTTCTCACACACACATCTCCAAAACATCCCCTCCTTTATAAGATGCCAGATTCGCAAAGCATCCCAACCCCTACCCTCTGACCTGCTCATACCACACTACCAGCTGAGTGACCAGCTACTACATTTCAATCTGGAGCTCAGTTTGGGGAGAAACAATGACCTAGTGTGAAGAAAAGTTAGAAAGAAACAGCAAAGGGCCCACCAGCCCAGGATCAGGAGATTCTTCAGCTTAGCCTTTCATTTTTTGAACGGGTTCGGGGCCAGGGGGTTGGGGGCGGGGAAGCAAAGGGGAGCAAAGGAGACTTAGGAAGTCTGTATATCTCACCCATGCAGTGCCCCAGAGGAACCACCAGGATTTGCCTCCCTTACAGAGAATAATAGCCTCTAATGATTTATTTTTGTATATACACCACACTATAAAAATTATGGACACTCTGTTTTCCAAGTAAATAGATCAAGATCTGACAGCCATTCTTGGGAACAATTTTGCAAACTTTAAATCACAATTGTTTTGCGGTTCTTAGTTACTCCCTATCTCTTTTCATTGGAGGAGGACACCATGAGAGAACTCCAATAAAACAGACCCTTGAAGAGGTCACGGTCTGGAATACAGCACACACAGCTTAGGGGCACTAACAAAATGAAAACAGGAAACAACAGTCCAGGAGTAGGATGAGTGGATACTGTAAATAATGACAACCCCCCACCCTCCCACACACTAACTGCTCATGGGAGCACAAGGTTGGGGTGGTCATAGGAACAGAGATCAGATTGTGGTTACCAGAGCAGGGCATGGGGAGAGAACTGGAGGAAGGTCAAAAGGTTCAAACTTAGCAGTGCCCTCGGCGGTCCCAGATCTGTTTCTTGCTTTAATAGTGCTTGGACGGAACAGACCCAGGGACGCCCCTTCTTCCAGCCTCCGGCCTCTCTCCTGCGTCTCATCCAGTCCCCACCTTCAGAACCACCTCCGGGACCAGCCAACACACCAGTTGTTTTTCTACCTTAACTCCCTATTGCCCAACAACCATGAGCTCCCAAATTCGTCAGCATTATTCCACCCACTGAGGTGGAGGCTGCGGTCAACCGCCTGGCCAGCCTGCGTCTGCCCGCAGCCTGCACCTACCTCTCTCTAGGCTTCTATTTCAACCTTGAGGATGTGGCTCTCCAGGGCGTGGGCCACTTCTGCGAGTTAGCGGAGAAGCCAAGGGCGCTGAGCGTCTCTTAAAGCTGCGAAACCGGCGCAGTGGTTGCATTCTCTTCCAGGATGCTGAAGCCTCCCCAAGACGAGTGGGCAAAACTCAGGACACCATGGCAGCCGCCTGGCCTTGGAGAGGCCCCTGAACCAGGCCCTTTGGAGCTGCAGGCCCTGGGTTCTACCCACGCAGCCCCTCATCCTGTGACTTCCTGCAGAACCACTTCCGGGTGAGGAGGTGAAACTCATCAAGAAGATGGGCCACACCTGACTCACATCTGCAGGCTGCAGGCCCCAGGCTGGGCTGGGAGAGTATCTCTTGGAAAGGCTCACCCTCAAGCACAACTAGGAGCCTTTGGAGCCCAGAGGCCTTTGAGAGGCCCCTCTGCATCCCCTGGTGTCTGGCTTTTACCTGAGCTTCTTCGTGAAACTACTAACCATTCTTTTAACCACCCTGAAGCCCTCTCCCATGCATTGGACCAAATGAAACAATAAAGCTTTTTGCAGCAAATAAAAAGGTACAAACTTCCAATTATAAGGCAAATAATTACTAGGGATATAATAGAACATGATGACCAAAGTTAACACTGCTATATGATACATAGAAAAGTTGTTAAGAAAGTAAATCCTAAGAGTTTCATCATAAGAAAGTTTTTTTGCTTTTTCTTTATATTATATCTATATGAGATAATGAATGCTAACTAAACTTATTATGCAGTAATCATTTCACAATATATGTAAGTGAAACTATTATACTGTACACCTTAAACTTATACAATGATTTATATCAATTATATCTCAATAAAATGGGAAAGGGGGAGCCATAGGTTCTGAGCTTTTCTTTGTTAAAAAGATTTTTATAACTGATTCAATCTCTTTATTTGTTATAGGTCTATTCTGATTTTCTATTTCTTCTTCAGACTGGTTTGGTAGTTGGTAATTCCAAAAATCTGTCCATTTAATCTAGGTTATCTAACTTTTTGGTATAAAATTGCTCATAGGATTTGGTTCGAGTCCATTACACTTCTGTAATATCAAGTATTAATGTCCCCACTTCCATTTTTTTATTTTAGTTATTTCCATCTTCTCTTTTATTTCTTCACAATCTAGCAAAAAGTTTGTTGAGTTTGTTGATATTTAAAGAACCAACTTTTGGTCTCATTGATTTTCCCTATTGTTTTTCTAATCTCTGTATCATTAAAGTTAGGTTATTGGTTTGAAGTATTCTTTTTAAATTTAGGCATTTACATAAACTACAAATTTCCCTTTTGTAGCATCCTCTAAGTTTTGGTATGTTGTGTTTCCATTTTCATTCATTTCAAATCATTTTCTAAATAACACTTAATTTCTTCTTTGACCTATTGGTTGTTTATGAGTCTACCTTCATTTTTACAGTGTTAAGAGCAAAACTTCTAATGCCTCGAATCCCTTAGGGTTAAGTAGTTCTTCCACCTTTTGGATCCAAATTCCTCTCATGAGAGTCCATTCTTGTCACTGGTTAACCAGGAAGCACAGCACCTTTGTTCTTTTTAATAGAAACCATAAAATGTTATGTTAAAGAACAATTATCAAAGGTAAAATCATGACTCTTACATAGCTATAAGATGAACATGTGCTAAAAGATTATACTGACCCTGTTATTAATAAAGGAATCAGTAAGAATGTTACAAGTTCAAAGGAGAAGTCAAAGAAGCACAAATCTGTATGGATTAAAGGAATGATCTAATCAAAGGTTGAACTGAATTTACAAATAGACAACAAATTGGCTTTTTCTTTTTTTCATTAAAATTTAACTCCCTCAGCTGAAAGTCATTTTAAAAGACAGGAATTACTGGGCCATTGCTAGCAGAAAAAAAAACACAGGTCCTGGGGTATGAAGTCACCAGCAGATGGAGAAGGCAACATGTCCACTGTCCTGGGGTTGATGGGCTTTTCTCTTACATCATGTAGGGAGAAGACAGATGTAAGTTATTTTGAAAGAATTTACATTGGCTATAGATATAGATAAAGGGGGTGGGAAAAGGTAAAGTGGGATGGATACCAATGTAATTAACCCAGTTATTAATTAACAGGAAAGGAACAGGGGGAGGCCTGATAATATAGGCATGCCATTTGTGCCAGAAAGCTGCAGTTTCACACTCTCCAGGTCTGTTTCCCACAGATCCCCAGGGAAGGCACTGGACAAAGAAAGAACAGACACATGCCCACTACGGTCTTTTGATGGTAGGGAAGGTGATTATCTGTCAGTCACACCTGGGAGCAGGTCATTGGCCAGAATGGGCGTGGCCACTGCAAGCGCATGAAATCTGAGACACAAACACTCCTGAACAAAGGAGCCCACACACACACACACCTTCTCTCCTGCTTGCTGCCAGGACCTGACTCCTTTAGGCTGATGCGGTGCCAGACTCAACACCACCATGGAACAGAAACTTTGGACTCTGGCTCTGCTTCTAGCTCGGCTGGATTCCCCAGCTGCACCTCTTCCAGGACTGGATTAAGGGAAATGAGACTTGACAAACCCAAGAATAAAATTCCACACAAATAAAACCTTCTACCACATCTCATCTTCCCATGGGGATCTCTGGAAATTCTTATTCCAGCAGCACCCCCAAGAACCCCACTTCCACTAGCAACGGAGAAGGGCAGTCCACTCAATTCTCTGATGACAGGACAGGTGCAGAGTCCAGGAGGAAGAGTTGGTTTCGGTGGATTGGCTGTGAGCAGCGCTCTGGGAAGTTCCTGTGTAAACAGGAAGTGGAGGCTCCAGGGAATAACCACCTGGAAGTTAATTCATTAAGTTCTAACACGCACTCAAGAATGTGAGCAGTGTTGTTAGCTGACCCCCAGCTATTCTGTCTCTTTCTCTCACTCTCCAGGCTGCTGTCATTCAATTTAGAATGTCTCAGAATTTTTCTCCTGGCATTTTAACCACACTGATAGATTTTTTTTCCATGTCTATAAACAGCAGTTCTTTTACATTGCTACCAGTCATCTACAACTTACAGAGATCTAAAACAGACCAAAGGCACCAAAACCGGTTTGGCTCAGTGGATAGAGCGTCAGCCTGCGGACTGGGGGGTCCCAGGTTCGATTCCGGTCAAGGGCATGTACCTGGGTTGCGGGCACATCCCCGGTGGGGGGTGTGCAGGAGGCAGCTGATTGATGTTTCTCTCTCATCGATGTTTCTAGCTCTCTATCTCTCTCCCTTCCTCTCTGTAAAAAATCAATAAAATATGTTTAAAAAAAAAAAAAAACAGACCAAAGGCAAGAAAAGGCGAGAACCAATACCTTGGAAGGGAGTTCTCTACATGACGCATAGTTTTTTATTGGAGTCACCCAGGAATCTTTTCTGCTTATTCCACATTTCCTCACAACATGACATAGAAAAAAGAGAAAAGCTAAAGTTGTGGGTGAGAAAAGGAATTAGCAGAAGCCACTCCACCACTAAGTAAAAATGAGAACTAAAATGAGAAAAGATTAATGGGCTTCCTGGTAGCATCAGGCCCCAGGTCTGCTGTATAGTTAGGAAGTGACCTGGGGGAGGAGGAGGAAGAAACACTCGCATGAAGTGAGTCTCTGCCCCCAGGCACGTGCCACTTCAAGGAGTCAACAGTAGTGGAACCTGTAGGCTAACATCCAGATCTCTCTGCAAAATGAGACGGAGGCCTAAATGATAGGGGCCCAAAGGCACCGACACAGGACAAATTAACCAATCTGGGCTACAAGGTGGCAAAACCTGGCGTTGTCACTGCTTCCTGGAAGGGGACGTGAGGACTCAGAGCTTGTCAAGAATGACTAACAAAACCGGTTTTGCATGTAGGCTGGGAAGGGAGGTTTCCTGGAACCCAGGAGCAGGGAGCACATGTTGAAACCCAGGAGTTTTCTCAAACCCACCCAGGGTCCAACCTGGCATCTATCTTAGGAGCTCACAAGAGGATAGGGTTGGGCACTGCCTTCCCAACCAATTAGCCCTCCAGTGAACCAGCCCTTCTAGAAATCTAAAAAAAAACAGTAACTTTCAAATACTTTCAGACAGGCATTATATAAACATTCAACTTTTATTATTTGGCTTTAGGCGATACTTCATTTTCAAGTGAATTGAGATATCTTATCTAATAAAAGAGAAACATGGTAATTAACCGTAACTTCGCTACCCTTCCCATTGGCTAATCAGGGCGATATGCAAATTAACTGCCAACCAAGATGGCGGCCGGCAGCCAGGCAGCTGACGCGAGCAGA
>NW_005359064.1:1857002-1879679 GCF_000412655.1 Myotis brandtii | reverse complement strand
AGGGGGTAGCTCCCCAACCCCCTGATCGGCCCTGCTCTGTGTGTGACAGGGTGTGGTACCCCAACCCCCTGATCAGCCCTGCCCTGTGGGTGACAGGGGGCAGCACCCCAACCCCCTGATCAGCTGGCTCTGTATGTGACAGGGCTGGTGCCACAACCCCCTGATCCGCCCTGCTCTGTGCATGACAGGGGGTGGTGCCCCAACTCCCCAATCGGTCCTGCTCTGAGCCCGACCAGGGGCTGCGGGGAAGGCACCTAGGGATTGGGCCTGCCCTCTGCCACCCGGGAGCAGGCCTAAGCCAGCAGGTCATTATCTTCTGAGGGGTCCCAGACTGTGAGAGGGCACAAGTGGGGCTGAGGGATACCCCCCCCACCAGTGCACAAATTTTTGTGCACCAGGCCTCTAGTATAGTATAATTCAGATATTACATCTATTCTGTTTATATTTGGTAATGAACATACTGTTTTATAACTTTTGAACATATGAAAGTTATTTGTACATCTGTTAATAATTCTCCTCATAAGCCAGTAAGGCCTGTACATGAAAAGTCACCACACAGAACTTTAAAAAAAAATCACAAAATCCAAGGAAAATAAATTATTTCAAGCAAAAATATTTCCATCAAAAGTAGGTCTAGGGGCTGAATTATTAAAGCACTGTCCCTGGTCGTCATTTTACCCGGTAAGCATTACTTGGTTACAATTGCTTTTTAAATGGGCATTTACCCCATCCACGTTTTTTAAGTGTACAGTTTAATGGCTTTTACTATATATTCAGAGCAACCACCACCACAATCAATTCAAGAACATTTTCATTACCCAACAAGAAATCCCTCGCCCCTTAGCTGCTCCCCTTTCCCCCAGCCCAAGTTCCATCCACGCTTAGGAATAAAAACGTATCTTTTATTAGAAGACAAAGAGCTATGGAGAAAACACTGAGTGTGTCCTCAGCATATGCACTTGCAAAGCGAAGGGCTGGCCCCACACCCCCTTCCTGCTACTTTAACAGGGCTTGGCTGTTCCTCTGTCACATTAGCATTTCTTTACTCTTCCTGCCCAGACAAATGGGATGATTGTTCAGGACAGGAACTTCCCAGAAGACCCATCAGCTCTTCAACAGGAAGCAGCAACAGACAGTTTAAGTCCTAGGGTTCTTTGAAACCCTCAAAAACCTCCTTTCTGTTTCCACCAATCCTGCACCGTGATGTCATGAATCTTACCCAATCCCAACCAAGTTCCTGCTCTGAAAGCCGCCTTAAAGCAAACGTGTCATTCTCAATCATCAGGCCTTGCCTCCCCCTACCGAGACACTGCCAACACTTTGGCATTGCCAGGTGGTCAGCAATGAACTCAACTCTGTCTTATCCAGAGTGAGATCTGGGGACAACTCTGGAGGGCAGCAAGCCTGAGCCCCCCCACCCCAGGCCTGGAAGTCACTTTGAGGGGCCACTGACTCCCTTTCCCTGCCTGCCCCAGATACCCCAATATCATCAGGAATCCTGTGGGCACTGAATGAGGGAGAGGCTCAGTTCATAAAAGAAAAACTGAGGTGAGAATTTCCACATGCAACCCCCCCAAAATGGCAATCTCAGGGTTCATGTAGAAAGTAACCTCACCTGAGGGAGCTAACAGGCCCTGTCGCTTCCCAGGAGCAGCTGGAGGGACCACCAATGTGCAGTGAAGTAGAGGGTAACTTAAATAAAGCACACACGGATGCGGTAGGGAATGCAGGCGGGAGGCCGTGGTCTCCACTCCTTCTAACAGCCTTTGAAAGCCAGCAGAGCACTCTGGACAGCTGCCTGTGCGCATGCGTGTGAGCCTGGCCTGGGAGAGAGTGCTGCCACATGCACATGTGCACAGTAGTGGTGGTGGAAGGAAGGCAGGTGACTTCCCAGGTGTGCCAGCCAGGGGCTTGCTCAAGTCCAGCATCTTGCATTACATTCCAGGGGGGGAGCAACTGCACTGCAGTGAGGGCTGCCACTCAGGACTGCCTCAAAGCCTCTTGGGGGCCACGTGCTGCCACGGCAGACCCCTGTAAGGCAGCTTGCATGTTGTTTCCCAAGGAAACCTGATTTTTTGTTTACCCCTTCATTTTAGCATTGGTATTGATACTGTTGTAATTTAACCTAGTTATTAATTAACAGGAAAGGAGCAAAGGGAAGGCCAAATATGCAGTTTAACACTCCCCAGGGAAGCCACCCATCTCGCTGGGGAAAGAGCCTGAACAGGGTGGAGAAGAGACCCATGCCCAGTAGAGTCTGGGTGATACAGGGAAGGTACCTGCCTGTCAGTCACACCTGGCAACAGGTCATTGGCCAGAGTAGGTGTGGCCACTGCAAGCACAGGAAGATTTAAGATGTTTAATCTCCTAAACAAAGGAGTTTGCTCTCTTGGTTCACACTCTTGGGCTCTTGCTCTCTTGCCCTCTTACACTCCTGGTTTGCAGGGCTCTCATGCTCCTGTACTCACCCACGTGGCTCATGGCCATGTGGGCCTCACACAATGGACTGATGGACTGTAACCAGCATCATGCTGTACTGGACCCAGCTCCATCATTTTGGAGACTGAATTTGCTTCTAGCTCTGCTGAATCCCCAACTGCACATCTTCCAGGACTGGATTATGGGAAACGGGTCTTTGGAAATCCAAATAAAAATGATTCATCCTCCTGTAAGAGTCTCAGGAAATTCTTTTCCTCAAGATATCTTAAGGACCTGACCCCAACACCCAGTGGGGAAAGGGATACCCCACTTCCACTAATAACAGTATGGTGGAGCCAGAAGAAGATGTGTGATGGCTGTGAGTTACCTCTGGGTGGGTAACATTAGCCCAACAATAGAATTTTAAAATTTGCATTTGGAGAAGTAAAAGTACTTTTACTGTAAAGTGATGTATTCCTGGTGCAATAATGCAAATTAAATCAAGTTTCTGAGAAAATCAACTTGTTTTTCTACAAGTGTTAGGAAAGTAGGTGACTTCTACAGTTCTTCCTAAAAAAGAACAAACTAATTTTTATTGAGAATTTATCATATCACGGGCATGATCCTGGATGTTCTCATGTTACTTGTGCTATTTAACTATAACAATAACTCTGTGAGACAGATATTGTTATCAACATTTTACAAGTGAGGGATTTGTGTCTCAGGCTCAGCAACCCCAACTTAAGGGCACATGAATAGCAAGTGACAGAGTCGGGATTCAGTCATTTGGTTGGTCTAATAGGAATCACCATGCTCTTCCCATGACCCAATCTTGCTTCTCTCTTCTTAGAGTCCAGAGTCCAAGAGAAAAATCAATTCAAAGCTACAGTCGAGGCATTGCTGGCCTGGCAGTGACCTTGTTGGAACATAAAAGGTGCTTATAGGAGAAGCTATTGCAGGTCCACAATACATACTCTCCACTTTATCCATCAGAAAAAGAACCCCAAGTTTAGCTGGTAAAGGGGGCCATGAGAATAGGTTCTGGCAAACAGAAGAGAAGTACAGGCAATGTGTTGACCTCAGAAGCCACCAAACCAGCCCTAAGCCAGCCAAGAGGACTGATAAAGGAGAAAGAAATTAGTTCTACCCTATTTCAGTCACTATATTTTGGGATTTCTTGTTTCAGCAGCTAAGCCTGTATCCTAATGAATACAAGAAACTTAAAAGCCTATGTATTCCTCTCTAGACTAAGAATTATCCTTGTAGCTTCTTCAGCATATGTCCTTGCTTAGCACCCACTTCAGAAGGGATACACAGGTACATTCCTCCTGGGCCTCTGTCTGAATTCTTGCAAATTCCAAATCTAACTTTACGAGATTTACTTGTAAAGATGACACTATACCAAGCATCACAATCCATTTCTTTAAACCCATATTTTCCCCAATGTCCTTATTTGGGAAATGTCACCCACCCATATTTAGCTATTGGACAGGTGGTCTGTCTCCCACCGTGGTTTCCCAGTGCCCAGGGCCGGCATCACCTCATGTGAACTGAGGCTACGCTCACTGTGCTGTCAGGTTACACTGTTCTTCAGCAGCTGCATCTAGTTTCACACACATGCGGCCAGAGGGGTTGCCATGGCAGCGAGCACCATTTAAACGCTGGCAGGCTGGCTGCCCGCCAGGCCCAAGTTGTTGGTAATCCTGTCTTGTTGGTTAGCAGTAAGACAGACAAAACACCTTTTATGACCATTCAGTAACAAGTGCTTTTTAAAAGAGCTGAAAGGGGTGGGGTATCTGTTGGAATCCTGTGACCTATTTAGAGACCCTGGCTTGGACACCTTATGCAATGTAGTGTTTCAGCCCCGCTGCATATAGCCTGCCATCATTACCTGAGATGATATAACAGCTATAGGTCAATCTGTTCTAGCCTGCCATTTCCTGCCTTCACGATAACCTATTACCAATCCAAGATGAATTAGCTGTGACATCTGCTGTGATCCATGATCAGAATAATCAGCACAAGCAATTCACTTTGGCCATGACATTTTTAGTAAAGAGCTGCAGGAGAGAATGACATGCGTCTGCTCAGTAGTAGTAGCTTATAACTAACAGCATTATTTATCCACCCAATAACAAGCAGTATAATGAAAACATTTTCACAAAGAGAAACCAGCATCCTCCTCAACACACTGAATTACAAATGCTATACTCTATCGCCACTCAGCCTCTACTACAATATAAATAAGTATACTTTTATATTACATAGACTATACATTTACATATTGTAAACTATGCATTATATTACGTTATATAAGGCAACTCTGTGTGTGTGCACGCGCGCGCGTGCGTGTGTGTGTGTGTGTGTGTGTGTGACCACCTATTACGGAGGCATCACTAGAGCTAATCTTAAATTGAAACAGATGGAATCACCAACTATGCTGACAAAAAGACTGCTACAGAATTAAACTGACATATGGACCTGTGCTTTTTATGGCATTTGATTGGATTTTTTATGGGCTTGACCTTGTCACAGGAGCAGAATCCATCATCTACAAAGTCATAAAACACAAGTGTCACCTCAGCACAATATTCTAAACTTGTTAACCGATCCTCTGCTAGACACATAAATCTATTGATCCATTCTTAATTGGGTTGTTATACAAAACATGTTATAAGTACAAATAGCTAATAAATTGTAACCGGCATCTGAAAGAGTAAAATAGCAGTTGCCACCCCAGGGAGCTTTCAGTCACCTAATCCAAGGAATGCATCTCAGGCTCCTTCTCAGTTAAGAACTCAGTCACCCCGTGGCAGTGTCCACCTCTCTTCCGCACTGGTCACACTGGAGCCAGGTCTTCGAAGGGCTGAGCCCTGGGCATCTTCCCCTGGGTGGTCCCTTAGATCTCTGTGGACTGGCTGGGTCCACAGAACCAACTGGAAGCCAAGACCAGGTTGAGGAGCCGTGTGGTCAGGTTTTTCACAAATGCTTCCTCCACAGGGACTTCTCTGGGTCTCCTTTGTACGTCTTCTCTGTGTGGCCCTTCCTCCATCCCCACTGCTCTCCTTTCCTGTGCTCATGATCTTCACTTAATATGACGTATTCCTCCACTCTTGCAGTCTGCCTACCCAAGCTGCTTCAAACCCATCACCACACTTCTCACCATAATACCCTGAAGTTAGGGTTGGAGGTCAAAGTGGTACATTGAAGCAGAAAGGAATTTATTGAAAAAATATTAGCAAAGAAACAAAAAAGACACACAATAAACACAACGAATGGTCAGAGCTGGGTAGAGGCCGGGAATGGAGTAAAGAGATAAAAATGAATCAATCAAAGCTAAAAAAAAAAATGAGAGAGGATGCACATGGACCTAGGATAATAGTGGCATGAACTGAGGAGTATGATTCATCTAATCCTCCGTACCTGAAGAACACAAATGCGGGGGTGGGGTGAGAGTCTGAACTCTGATAAACTCACATGATTTTCAGAAAACCTGGGCTGGGAAAACAGACAGTGACCACAGCCAAAATCACATTAAGATGTCAGGCTGGCTATGTAAGTCTGCTGGGCACTGCTCATCCCAGCCAGTGTGGGGGTGCCCCAGCTCCTCAGGGTACGGCTCCTACACAGAGTCCGTGGTGTGTGCTCTGCCTGTAGAACCAGGTCCTGTGCCTGGAACCAACCTGCCAAAGAGGTATTTGGCTTTTTTAGCTTCTATTCAGAAGCCAGGACCTATTTCCATCCTAAATTAAGGGAATTTCCTAAAATAAGAGACCAATATCTATCCTTTCATCTATTTTGTGGCTTTGTACAACTCAGACCTGGTACTGCACCCAACTCAAAAGAAAACACGGATTAGTTCAAAGGAGAAGCTGCTCCCTGCTCGGACACGGTTCGGGTTCTGTGGAGGAAGCTTCTCTACATCTGATCTGGAAACTAAGCTAAGGGAGTCTTCCATCCCATGATTTCTGAGGATCACAGGCAACAAAAGTGTTAACATTCCAGCTAAAGTAAGTTCTGTCCATTTAGAGCGCAACGAGCACATCTCCTATGTGTGAAAGTTCACCATTGACGAGCATGAATTCACATGCGTGAATAGTGAAACTGAGGAAATACCATACATGTACAAGCTCACTCTGATCATTTCCCCACCACTTTACATGAGAGTTTCATAGCAAAAATAAATAAATAAATAAAGTTACCATCTCAATAAATGCTAGGCAACTAAATCTGAAGGAAAAGACCCCAACCCAAAACTTGACCTGTGCCAGGCCTGAGCTGTGGGGTTGTTGTAAGTGCGCACTTAGGGCAACCCTTCCTGATCTGTCTTTCCAGTTTCAAACACTTAGACTTTAACTCACAAATCTGAACGCATGCATGCCGTTTAAATGCACCCCAAAAAAGAATGCCTCAAAATTCCTTCAACACTTCATTTCAATGCCCAGTAGCCTACCTCCTCTATGCGGTTAACGTGGAAAAGACATAGCAATGACTTCTACTTACAGCTGAGAGGGCAGGTGAGGGCCAGGGCTACTTCCTCCTCTGCCACTCCTAGAAGGTGCCTGGCGGACATCCCTCAGCCCACAGCCATGGTCTTCCTTCTCTCTCCACCACTAACCAGAAATCTGCCCACACAAAATGCTAGCCTAGGCTTCAGAAAATACGTAGCAAGCATGTATGTGTGTCCTCACAGCGTGGTCACCCAGCTCTGTTTACACATCTCCTGTGACAAAGAATGCAAAGGTGATCTTCTAAATTCCTTCAGCCAATCTTGAGATGTCTCCACTGAAGGTGCCCTCATCCAGGTAGGCCCATCCCGCAAAACAGCGCAGCCTAAGGAGTGGCTCAGGGATACAGCTTCCCCCTTCCTTGTTAAGGACCAGATTCTAGTAACCAAACCTGAGAGCACAGTGACCTTGGCCACCATCATCTTGGAGGCTTACCCTGAGCTCACTCACAACTTAAGTACCAACCTTTGACCACACTCCCTGGTTAGACACCTGACCTCATCCAGCCCCTTTACAGGAGGCAGTTGCTGTGGTGGCTGAAGGTGAACACTGGTCCTGCTGCTGATGGGCTGGGGGGGTCCTAAGCAAGTTTATAACTCCTCAAGGCTTCTATTCCAACCGTACAATGATGGGCCCAGGAAGTGCTATCCTCCCAGAAGCAGTTTACAGGAGGCAGTTGCTGTGGTGGCTGAAGGTGAACACTGGTCCTGCTGCTGATGGGCTGGGGGGTCCTAAGCAAGTTTATAACTCCTCAAGGCTTCTATTCCAACCGTACAATGATGGGCCCAGGAAGTGCTATCCTCCCAGAAGCAGACAGCCCCCAGTCTGACTGGCAACAGCAATGCTAGACGAGCACTGTAGTGTGGGCCAAGGCTTCACTCACCAGAGCATATGCCCTATAGTCTGGACACCACATGCATTAGAGAGCTTTCACCTGCAGGAAGAGGGACTCCATCCAGCACTGCTCATTATTTGTGGAGATGAACCTAGGTTCTAGGATCATTTTAAAGGGACTGTGTTACATGTTAAACTTGATTTATCCCTAATGTTTAGACTCACAATTCCCACTGCCATAGCAATTTCTGAACTAACTCCAATGGAAGTGATCCCACACATACTGAAGTGGAAAAAATATTTACAGCTTGGAAAATACCCAAGTGCTGCTGATGGTAGAAACTGTAACTCATTGCTCCGCTGGGTTTCTACCACCGATCCAAACACAGAAGCCATTACACCTCAGAGCCAGGAACCACCCCAACTCAAGTCACAACACCCCTCTTTCCCTTTAGCTACCCTCGGATTTTTCACGCATGGAAGTGTCTTCCAGTAATGACTGAAGTAATTCAATATATGCAATGTTTCAGATTATTATTCTCAGTAAGATAAGCATTGTCATAGCTGATCAAAACTCGCTATATACTCAGCAGCTAGCAAAACTTTTGCCTGTTAATAGTGGCTCAATAAATATTTGTTGAGTGAGCAAACCAGTTAACCAGCTCTGACTTGCAGCCCCTGGCATTCAAGGCACCTATATGGTTCAGCTCCCACAAGTTGATTCCTTTATGTGATTTCTAAATTTGCCTGAAGCTGATTGATTCAGAAATCAATGAAACTTTTAATAGAACAACAGAGTCGAGAAATAGACCCACATGCACATGGGGATATCACTTATGACAAAAATAGCATATTAGATCAGTAAATAACAATCAATTAATCAATAGATGGCATTAAAACAATTACCAAGGTAAGGCATTAGTAGTTAAAAAACAAAAAAAAGAATCCCTTCCTGGCTCTTTATACCAAAACTAGAGGCCTGGTGCACAAAATTCATGCACGGGTAGGGTCCCTAGGCCTGGCCGGCGATCAGGGCCGATCGGGGCCTTCCTTCCCCCTGCTGCTGGCTGCCGTCTGGGGCCTTCCTTTGTTCCACTCCGCCCCCTGGTGGTCAGCACACATCATAGCGAGTGGTCGAACTCCCAGTCAGTCATACTCCCGAGGGGACAATTTGCATATTAGCCTTTTATTATATAGGATAAATTCCACATGGTCAAATAATTTAAAATGTTTTTAAAAAAGACATTATTGCCCTGGCCAGGTGGCTCAGTTGGTAGGAGTGTCATCCAGTACACCAAAAGGTTGTGGGTTTGATTCCCAGTCAGGGCACATACCTAGATTGAGGTTCAATCCCAGTCAAGGCGACTACAGGAGGCAGCAGATTGATGTTTCTCTCTCACATGGATGTCTCTCTCTCTCTAAACATATATTCAGGTGAGGACTTCAAAAATAAATAAATAAATAAGGTCGAGTGATACATACTAACAAAGACATATACTAAAGGTTTACCTTTAGGTGAAAAAGGCAAGAAAATAGCACGTGCATATCTATATATATAAAAGCCTAAGCGACCGAAGGACTGGTTGACTGGTCTCTATGATGCACACTGACCACCAGGGGGCAGATGCTCAACACAGGAGCTGCCCCCTGGTGGTCAGTGCACTCCCACAGCCAACCTCCCACAGCCAGACAACCTTCTTTGGTCCCTCCCCCAAGCCGGCTGGCCCAGATGACCCTGATCAGGGCCACCGGCCAACCTCCCACAGTCCCTCCCCCGGGCCAACCTCTCATGGCCCCAATTGGCCCCGATTGCCAGCCAGGCTGAGGGACCCCACCCGTGCACGATTTCATGCACCAGGCCTCTAGTGAATATATAATATCTAGAAAAATACAAAAGGAATAGATGAGTGGAGGAAAAAAGGGGTCTTTTACTTTTCATTCTGTACCCTCTGTACCATTTTTATTGTTTACAAGTATGTATTAAGCCTAGTCATTAAAAAGAACTTTAAGAAAGATTGATCTTAGCAAAGATTTTCTTCATTAAAAATGGAAACAATATTTTTAATATTTGAGAGAACTGCTTTCAAATGCCCATGAACACTTTTAAAAGGCTTATTTATCTACAACTAATATGCTCCTTAGTTAATTGATTGATTAAAATAGGTCTCCAAAGACACTGCTTTCCAACCCCTTTCACATACCAGCACACCCAGATCATTGTATTGTTGTACAGCACTGGCCACCAGTGGCTGCAGCCTGCCCTGCCCCAACTGCCAAAGCCAGACCAGCATCTGAGTCTCTGCATCCCTAGGACCCAATGGCAGCCCCCAGCCCACTCACTGTGAGACTCCTGTTTTAGGAACCTCTGTCAAACAACACCGCATTAGTATAATTACTTCAAAATAATGAAGATCCTACAGTAAGTATATGTTACAGTTTTATGGTGTGTGAAGGCAGAAAGAGCGTGGGTTACTTTTATTTTTTTTGGAAGGAGGAATAGGGTAGGCTTCTGGGGGTGCTGGTAATACACATTTTGGATCTGTTCAATTTGTGAAAATCCATGGTGTGCTATATTTAAGACGTAGTTTTTTGGAATGTATATTATACTTCAATATAAAAATGTAAAGAGTATGTTACAAATTTGGTCCAATTAGTGAAAATAATGAAGCTCTACAGTATCACATAGTAAATCAAAAGCTAGCACCTATCTCTATGTGTGCAGCATAGAGACCTAGCACCTGTGCCTTGCCAGATCCCCTAAGAAAGGAGATACAGGAAAAGGTCTAAGCTGGAGCCCCTCTTGTAAAAAGAATCTATTCAGCCCTAGCCGGCTTGGCTCAGTGGATAGAGCGTCAGCCTGCGGACCGATGGGTCCCAGGTTCGATTCCGGCCAAGGGCACATGCCTGGGTTGCGGGCTCGATCCCCAGTGGGGGGTGTGCAGGAGGCAGCCGATCAATGATTCTCTCGCGGAGGCAGCCGATCAATGATTCTCTCTCATCATTGATGTTTCTATCTCTCTCTCCTCCCTTTCTCTCTGAAATCAATAAAGAAATATATTTTTTAAAAAAAATTTTTTAAAAAAAAGAATCTATTCAAACTCTTATGAGCCTTGAGGTTACCAGGTGTAAAATTGTTTGGGGGACCCTGGCTGGGGAGCTCAGTTGGTTAAAGCATCATCTCAATACGTCAAAGTTTTGGGTTCAATCTCCAGTCAGGGCACAAACAAAAAGAAACCAATAAATAAGTGGAACAACAAATCGATGTTTCTCTCTCTCTCCCTCTCTCTCTAAAATCAATAAACATAAAAAATACTTTTTAATTGTTTGGGGCAAAATAGGTAAGAAAATTTTTTGTAGATGATATGCCATTCAGGGTTCCCTGCTAAAGGGTTTCCCTGCAAACTGTCAGCGGTTTACAAAGCAGGAAACGGAGCCCTGATGTTCCGTGACTGGCACGGTAATCACGTCTGCCTGCCCAGTTGTGATTCACAGCTGTAACGGCAGACCAAGAAACGTCTAAAATCTAACAGGCCCCTACAGTCCAGCAGGTTGGCCTTCCTGGTTGATTGATCACAGTTCGCAAAATGAAATTTCCTAAACCCAAATAGAGCACTTGCCATGGACCCTATGAGGGAGCAAAGGGAGAAAAGGACTAAAGTAAGTTGCCTGCTTCCTGGACACGTGAGCTGGGAAATGAAACAGCCAGAAAGCCTGGGCTCGAGGGTGCTCCCTGGACACAAGCTCTGTGACCTGGAGCAAAGCCTTTAACATTGCTAAGCCCTGGCCGCTCACATCTGCAAATAGAGACAAAATGCCTGCCACATAAGGTTGTTTGAGGATTAAACAAAACAACATATGGACAGCACACTGTGAACTGTAAAATGCGAAACAAATACAAGGTGTTGTTGTTTGGCTGTCACGCCTTAGTGCTGTCATCAACATCCGACCTTCCCCAAGAAAGCACTTGGGCTCTTCAAGTCTAATACATTCCCAGAAGTGAGAAACTGCCGTCTTACTCCCCAAAAACCTGCCCGGGACCCTAACCTTGTGGCAATTTGCCTCTTTTTCTCCCATGAAGTACTTCATACCTGGTTCAAATTATTCAGTCAGATTATTAAATTGTAATTCTTATTGATACAAGGCCTCTTACGTTTTTAAAATCTTATTCTACTGATTCAGTGGTGCCCTCCCTACTACATGCCGGTTGTGAACAAGTCATTTGTGACTATCAACAAAGTTTGCCACACAGCAAAGAGGTTACATGCATTGGGTTTTGGAGGCCTATAAAGCTAGTTCTAATCCATGAAGCATCATTTATTAACCGTGAGTCTTTGCAAATGTTACTCAACCCTCTGAGCTTCAGTTTCCTCATCAGCAAGATGACAATAATAACAGAACTCACCCTTACAAGTCCTTTAATGCCATAATGTATGTACATCACTCATTCAGCAGAGGCCATATAAGATGGCCACACACTGTCGCTATTCCTGCCATTCAGAGGTAGAGTGTGAGTCTCCTGCCTTTGCTTCTGGCTGGCCTTAGTTACTTGCTTGATTAATACAAGTGGCAGAAATGACATTCTGGGATTTGTGAGGATAGATCACAAGAAGCCTTTCAGCTTCTGCCCACAGCTCTTAGAACACTCGCTCTAGAAACAGCCAGCCACCATGTAACTCTAACTGCCCTGAGACTGCATGCTATAGAAAGCCCAAGCTAACTGTGTAGAGAAGCTACCTGCAAAGAGATGCCTGGTTAGTCCCAGCTGATACCGCCACCCGAGCCCAGCCACCAGACCTGTGAATGAGCAAGTGTTCTGAGGCTCCAGTCCCGGCCACCACCTGACTGAAACTGCATGAGAAACCCCAAGCAAGAACTGCCCATCTGAGCCCAGTCAACCCACAGCACTAAGAAAAATAATAATAAATTGTTATTTAAAATACACTAAGTTTGCGGCGGTTTGTTACGCAGCAATGGATATCTGAAATACTCAGCATATTGCCTGGCACATGAGTTATAGTCAGTGCATGTCTACTGTTATTATTAGAGTGATACGGATAAACTAGAGTGATTTCAAGGCGACATCCTTTTTAATCAAAGGCAAAGGCATTCCCATGTGCTTTCCTGACTGGAAAAGAACAGAGTAAGGTTGGCTGCAATTCCAGAACTGTACAACAATTCTTCTTAACTGTTACTGATGTCGCTGTGATTAGGGGTAGGGGCAATTACAAATTATTACAGTGCTAGTGAGTTTTTAATTACATTTTTCTTTTTTTAATTTATCTTTATTGTTGCAAGTATTACAGATGTCCCATTTGTTTGTTTGTTTGTTTGTTTGTTTTCCATTGACCCTCTCCACCCTGTCCCCACCCCTCCCAGGCCTTCACCACTCTGTTGTCTGTGTCTATGAGCTATGCATATATGCATATAAGTTCCCATGGATATTTTTTAATAAGTAGGAAGTCGAGGATCTATGAAGAGAACAAAAATCCCTCACACTCCACTCATAAGCAAGAACAAAGATGTGCCCTTTGGTTTGTGACATGTTAGTTATGATGAGTAAATACAAAGCATAGGGCTGCTGCAAGTGAAATGTGCAATAATACAATTCATGTTAAAAGCAGCAACATGTTCAAAGCAATAAATTATATCAATTATAATTGTAACAATACTTTTAAATTTGTACATTTTTATTGTACAATATTATATATTAGGTTATCTTACTAAGATTAGCCTATGAGGTGGACGTTTAGAAATAATACAAATCATCTTGTTAAATAGAGGTCTTTCTTTTAAAAAATGATATACCATATTTATTAATAGTTCCTTTTAAACTGAATTGTGTGGGGATATCTTGAAATGACTGAGTCAATAAATTATATCAATTATAATTGTAACAATACTTTTAAATTTGTACATTTTTATTGTACAATATTATATATTAGGTTATCTTACTAAGATTAGCCTATGAGGTGGACGTTTAGAAATAATACAAATCATCTTGTTAAATAGAGGTCTTTCTTTTAAAAAAATGATATACCATATTTATTAATAATTCCTTTTAAACTGAATTGTGTGGGGAGATCTTGAAATGACTGAGTTCATGACTCACATGCTTCTATAAATGTTTTCACGAGAAGAGCATTTTAAAAAGCAAATGTGTAATTTGCTTTATTTTGGCACATATATTTGAGGTTGCATCAGAATCTATGTGTTTCTATGGTAGTATCTAGGATTTTCAAGATTGTCCATTAGTTGCATCACTCCAGAAAAAGCAGTAAGACTGTGAGTTGGGACCTGCTGCTCTGGGAATAGCATCTCGGGCCCAGACTCGGCTCAGAATATACCTCCACATTCCACCTGGTGGTGCCCAGGGACCGATGATCGGACGCAGCCTTCCTTTCCCTGAGTCTTGCCAACACAGACACTTCATTGGGGAAAGAAAGCCTCCATTAGCCATGGCCAACCTGCATGCTTACAGCAGTATTTCTCAGGCCTTTTTAAGGCTCTACCGGCTTGTTTAAAGGGAAAAGCAACCAGGGACCCCAATGTAGACTTTAATTATTGTGTAAATATGTACAAATAATGAAAACTTACACAAACTGTTTATGCTATTGTAAAACAACAAAGACAAATGTGTTAATTAGATACAAGTTAAACTATAAATCCAGTAACACTCACATTAGCAGTCTAATATGAGGGATGATATTGCTCTGCTAAGCTGAACCAGCTCAGGGCTGTGCTGGATTCTGAGGCCAGCACGTGCCATGTGATGGTTCAATTCCCTCACACTCCACTCACAATCTGTGGGCAGTTTTCAGTCTACCTTCAAGTCAGTCCAGGTGGGACTCCACTCACCACCTAGGCCAGTGGTCGGCAAACTGCGGCTCGCGAGCCACATATGGCTCTTTGGCCCCTTGAGTGTGGCTCCTCCACAAAATACCAACTTCTGCGCATAGGCCACAAAGTTTCAATCGCACTGTATTTTGTGGAAGAGCCACACTCAAAGGGCCAAAGAGCCGCATGTGGCTCGCCAGCCGCAGTTTGCCGACCACTGTCCTAGGCTGCTGCCCTCTGGGGGAAGTCACCACGCCTGACTTCCCACCAGGCCGTTGGCAGCAGAGTCCCCTGCTGACCACATGCATCCTCCTGTGGTCACAGTCCACCCTCCACATGGCTGCGAGGTGTCAGATGGTGTCCCTGCTCTGCTTCCCACACTGGAACACAAGTCCCCACATAATCAGCCCCCCAAATCTTCTGCTCTCTTCCCAACGGTCACTCTGCTCCAGCCACACTGGCCTGCCAACAGGTCCTCAAACTCACCAGCCAAGCCCCTTCCACCCCAGCCTTGGGGTCCCCTCTGTTGAGAGGGCCCGAAGATAAATATTCTCTTTGTCTTTGCTCCAGGCCTTCTCAGTGAGGCCTTTCTCAAGCCCTGACTTAAAGCCACCACTTCCCAGCCAGCACTCCTAGGCCCCTCTCTGCTTTCTTTCTCTGAAGCACTTGTCACCATCTGTCATATTAAGTATTTATGTCTGTTGCCTCTACTAGAATGTCAGCTCCATGAGGCCAGGGATTATGGGGCTGTTTTGTCACCTGCTGTATGCCCAACGCTAGAGGTGTCTGGTAAATATCTGTGGCATGTGCTATGGAATCACCTGGTCTTCACATGGTCCCAGTATATTATTTCTGTTCTAACTTTGCCTCAGTTCTTTCCTCATTAGTCCGTTTTAATGGGCCTTAAAGTTGTGACACAGAGTTGTCTTATAGGATGATCACCTGGAGGTTCAGGATATAATTTTATTTTATTTTTTTAAAGAACATCATTGAAATCAATAGGCACAAAAAACCTGCAGACTAGGTTGAAACGGCCCCGGTGAGGTCGGGACGGTCCCGGTCAGGTTGAAACGGCCCCGGTGAGGTCGGGACGGCCCCGGTCAGGTTGAAACGGCCCCGGTGAGGTCGGGACGGCCCCGGTCAGGTTGAAACGGCCCCGGTGAGGTCGGGACGGCCCCGGTCAGGTTGAAACGGCCCCGGTGAGGTCGGGACGGCCCCGGTCAGGTTGAAACGGCCCCGGTGAGGTCGGGACGGCCCCGGTCAGGTTGAAACGGCCCCGGTGAGGTCGGGACGGCCCCGGTCAGGTTGAAACGGCCCCGGTGAGGTCGGGACGGCCCCGGTCAGGTCAAGGGGGGGAAAAAAGGAGACATATGTAATACTCTTTTTAATACTTTAAGAAATAAAAATTATAAAAAAAAACCCTGCAGACTAGATCAACACCCATAAACTCTCCTAGACCCATTTAGAGAAATACTAGATTAGAGAATGGTGAGAAAGCCATAGCCCCACCAATGAGGAGGTCACAGACCACACATCAAACAGAGGCAGCTGCCATCTCGCAATGGAATAGAGGGCACAAATAAAAGCACAGCACGGCCTAATGAGCCACTCAAAGTCTATGTCCCACTGATGACACCTGTCCTTTCCCCACCCGAGGGTATAAACTGGCACATTTCAAGGCCCTTTTACATCTGATCCAAGTTTACATTCCACTTTCATCATCAGTAATTTCCACTGACGGCCAAACGGAGGTCTACCCACCAAACATCTCTGTGGGCACTGCAGTAATTTCTTTATGGGCTTTATGTTAATTACCCCAGTAATGTATGCACACAAAATCAACCAACACAGAGAAGCAAAAGAGGTAACTTATCAATCATGCCCTGTCCCACCTGGACAACCACTATGACGCTTGAGTCTTTTCAGAACCTTTCCCATCTGTTGGTGCGTAATGTAAATAGAGGTACACATTTCCCTCTCCTGCAGCCAAACTAACATCAGGCATTCGAAGGCGGCACCCACAAGCCTTCCCTAGCCAATCCCCAATTCCGCCAGCCCTCATCTTGGGGACATTTGGCAATTGTCGTGTACCATCCCACCAGTTGTCAGGTGTGGTTACTTTACCTTTCCCATTTAGGCCCTAGCTGACCAAGATCCCTGCTGGACTGACACCTCCAGGACAGAGGCCCCTCCCCTTCAGGAAATGGCTCTGTGAGCCTGCCACACAGCAGCCATGCATCTCCAGTCATCTCTCACAGCGCAAGACCCATTAGTTAAATCTTCACGGACTTTATACAGACCCATCTTGTTGTTTTTAGGACAGAAAATGCCTCAAAGCGTAAACCTGGCCGAGTTACTGGCAGCAGAAAGAAGGGTCCCTGTGCGGAGCTCAGCATGCTCCCTGCTCCGTGAGGGGAGCAAGTGAGAAGCAGAGTTAGAAAGTTTTTCCTGGATGTCTCTTTAAAAGGAGGACAGACTGATGATTCATCGATGAGAAGTGCAGAGAATCAGAAAACAAATTTAAATGGTGGAAGAAAATGATCCTGCAGAGCAGAAAAGAACAGAGACGCAGCAGAAGAAATGGGGTGAGCCTGATGTTGATCATAAAATAAAAAAGCAGTCACCCGAATGTAAAACAGAATACAGGGAAAGAAGCAGAGCTATGAGCAGGTGAGCCATGAGGTCAAGGAGGCAGGCAGGATGATTTCTTTATGCCTGCAGGATTACAAACTAACCAGAGGAAAACAAGACTTCTGCAAGTTGGTTATTATATAAGAAAGGATGTTAAAGGCATCAACCTGCACACCTCAATCTGTGATCTCAAAGGAAAATCAACAGTTATCATTTTATTACTAATCATTTCCCTACCTCATAATTAGATTTAAAACTGAATTAAGATGAACATGGATTACTTTATGAAAAAAAAGCCTTCTAGAAGTTGGTTATGAAAAAGTTTAGATAATATTTTAGCTTCTAAAATAAAACATATCTATGAAGCATGTAGTATGATGCTATGAGATGTTCTTTAAAAAAAAAAGACAACACATTGCGGGCGGATCACGTGTTTTCCTATTACACAGTGTTTTACATGTTAAAGGCACGCCTTAATACCCACTGCATTTTGAAGTTATTTATTACATGTTCTTACAAGCTAATATCTTTTTAAAGTATGATACTTTGTAAAACGTTTTTTGTACTCATTCAATAGAAACTTATCTGGCCACTGGGTAAAGCTAGCAATAAAACTACTGGTGCGCAATGTGTTCATTAAGCTTAAGCTTGCCATAAATGTAAATGCCCTGGCTAATAGTCAAAAATAACAAAACACACACACACACACACACACACACACACACACACACACACACAAAAGAAAGAAAGAAAAAAAAACACAACAACAACAACAAAACAGGAACAGTTCACTCTTTCCCCTCTCCAGCAAAGGGCAAGTTTTACATGAAACCATGTGTGTGTGTTTGTGTCCCTCCCTTCCTCTCTCTGTCTCTGCCCTTTCTCTTTCTCTCTCTCTCTCTCTCTCTCTCTCTCTCTCTCTCTCCTTCCCTTCCCTTCCCTTCTAGGGGGGGTCTTTGATGGAAGCACTTTTTAAAAACATGTTTTTATTGATATTTAAAGAGAGAGGAAGGGAGAGGGAGAAACAGAAACATGGATGGCCTGGCCGTCTCCTGCACTCCCCCTACTGGGGGTAGAGCCCAAAACTCAGGCCTGTGCCCTGCCCTGGAATCGAATCAGTGACCTTAGTGCATGGGAGGACACTCAACCACCTGAGCCACACCGGTGGGGCCGATGGAGGCACTTTTTAAGGACCACACAATCTATTTGCAGACCTCAGTTAGAACAGTGATTCCATGGGGCAGAAATGAAGTAATACTGGAGAATTCAAAAATTTTGACCAACAAATACAGTTGGTACAAAGGGATCCAGCCCTCTGGTATCTTGTTCAAGAAGAGAAAAATGGAAGGAAAATGATTTCCCCTAGGTCCTGCTCGCTCTCCTGCAGGGCCCACTCAATCATCTGATAACCCAGGTCTTCTAGGAGCCCCTGGGGGAACTGACCTAAGTAGCTTAGGCTACCTTCTGGGTTAACTTCTGAGCAAGCAGAAGCCAACTTCACGACCTCCAGTGAAGTGGAAGCAGGTCCGGGACATCAGACATAAGAAAATATATCAGAAAAAGACTCATCAAAACAGAAGATTCCACAGTGAGAAACTCATTCAGTGACACCGATGTTAAATCCCACTTTCCTTTTCCTGATTTCTGCTGACAAAGTTAGGCAGCAAGAAAGACACCTCTGGCTCCACCGGACATACGTGTGACTCTCAGCAGCTCAGGGATCACACCACGGAACTGAAGATACAGAACCGAAGTCAGCCCCTGTGTAAGTGAGAGGTGATGCTCCCCTCTGTTCCTGCCGGAGACTGAACACACTTGATCACCCACCACCCAACCAACCCGCTCCCCACCTCCCAGAGCTCCTGCGCCCCTCACTCAGCTCTATCATGTCTTTTTTCTATATAAGATCTTCTGGTAGGCTATAGATTTTATATTCCCCAGCTTCCTGCTAAAATCTAAGTTCTACAAGGCCAAAGCCCTTTGTCTGTTTTGTTCAGACACATCACTGCCTGGCACTTGTAGAAGTGAAGAGATATTTTCTGAATGAGTGTCACAGAAGTAAATGGGAACGAATATTTTAATATTATACATGAGCACATAAAAAATAAGACCAACATCACTTTTGTTGTCTTCTCGCCAAAAAGCTGAGCCAGAAGAAGCAATGAGGAAGCAATCAGACTAAGATCTTGGGACTTTCTACAAAGCAACTGGCCTGGGATTCTGCAAAAATACTAATGTCATAGTAGAAAAAAAAAAGGAGAGGAATTGCTTTAGATGAGAGACATGACAAGCCAAGGTAATACATGATCTCTGATGGAACCTGGATTTTTTTTTTTAAACACCTGTTAAGGCTATTTAGGGACAAATTAAAAAGCTGAGTATGGACCCTATGCTCAGCACTATTGTTGCATTTGTGTGGGATAATGCTGTTATAGTTGTGTGGGGAACTGTCCTTTTTCCTAAAAGATATATACTGAAGTATTTAGGGGTGAAGTGTTATAATGTCTGCAATTTACTTTCAGGTAGTTTGGGGGGGGTAGTATTGTTATTTAGATACATTAGAAAGAGAAAGCAAGAGTGGCAAAATGTTAGCCCTGCTATGTGAGATGTCTACAGACAATTCACTGTACTACTCTTTTAACTGTTTTATAAATTTGAAATTTTTCAAAATAAGCCATGGGAAAAGCAGAGTTAAAAATAAAAGAATTCTTTCTAGAGAGAGAGTGGAATCAACTGGAGAGCGGTCAGCCCAGGAGTGGGAGGGCTGTGCTCCTCACCTCCCTACACTCCCCAACTACATGAGCCCTCCAGAAAATACCTGAGATCCGGAGCCACACCTGCTCCCTCCAGTGCCTGGGGTCCATGCCCACCGTTCCTCCTTTGAGGTATGTTCAGATCCTTCCCACTCCAGGAAACCTTCCCAGATCGCTCCCTCCCCAGCACCCAACATATATAACTTAAACTCCACCATCTCCTACTGCACCTCCAGCATCCCAGGCATCACAAATGCCATGGTTACTAGTTCCTGTGCACATGCCTGTCTTTCCTGCTCAACCAGGCGTCTCTCCATCACAAGCAGGGACGAGAAACCCACCCTTCCTACTTTCTATCTCTAGCAGAGCTTGCATAGCACCACAGCAGGTACTCAAAACAAACCTTGATTAAAAAACTCTTCCTCACCTGTCCTCATGTCTAATAAGATGGAAGATAGTCAATATTTAGCATCACACTCTGTTACTTCTGCTGTGCATGGCTCTGCGGTAAGTGTTGTCACAGGAACACAGGTCAGGTAGTGTAGTGCATTGCTAGTGTGTCCACATCCTGGGAAAAGCAGAGTACTCTTTGAAGACAGGCATCAAACACCCACAGCTCCCGGCATGAAAGAAGATGCAATAAATGGTAAAGGACTGAGTGAATAAATGCCTGTTCCATTTTCAAACACATTATAAATTATAAAAACTAAAAAATGTATAATAGTTGCACTGACTTGCAAGCACTAAAAGTTAGCTAAACCTGTTGGACACAATTAAATTTGAAGACGTTGCCCTAGCTGGTTTGGCTCAGTGGATAGAGCATCAACCTGTGGACTGAAGGGTCCCTGGGTTTGATTCAGGTCAGGGACATGTACCTCAGTTGCAGGCTCCTCCCCAGCCCAGGCCCTGGTTGGGGCTCATGCAGAAGGCAACCAGTCAATGTGTTTCTCTCACATCAATGTTTCTCTCTGTCTTTCCTTCTCTCTTCCACTCTCTTTAAAAATCAATGGAAAAATATCCTCGGGTGAGGATTAAAAAATAAAATAAAATAAATAAATTTGAAGACTTTTTCTAATTCATGGACTCAAAATCTTTGTATGTCCCAGCACCTATTTTAAAGAGAAAGTTTTGCTTTCTATATCATTGAAGAAGGGAAATTATCACTTAAACAGTATTCCAGTTTATTAAATAAAATTTTTAAGTATTATAAAATAGTTAACGTTCATCAGCTTCCAAGTTTATGTTGCTCCCAAATTTGGCAACTGAACTTTCAAATCTGAGAACAATCAGAGGAGTGATTCCACCCCAGATACTAAGTCATCAATTTCTTCTTGCAAATTTTTCTTTGCTTCTTCTAACATTCTTGTGTTTCTTCTTGAGAATGGCTAATGAAAACATCACCAATTTGATAAGGTATCATTAAGCAGCTAGGATCTGCAAGCATGATGTCCTCACGTGCATCTCCTAAAATTCTGGAGTTGTTTCTTTTTTGATAGCTATTTCTTCCTTCTGTTCTGTGCTTCTACTCGTATTCTGTGCAGAGTTGTTTATCTTTTGTTGATTTTCAAAGGCAACATTGACATCTTCTGCAGCTGCCTCTTCGTGGTGGCCGCCATCTTGGGACTGGACCATGGTGAGAGGCTGTATCATTTACGTTGATTCTTTGCCCAGTACCACCAACGCTGAACCACACTTTCCACAGGGGTTCAATTTAATAGAGGAATCAGTTGTAGTAAAAAATACATTATATTGCTAGCCTCTCTGCACACCCTCTCCACTCACCCCTCCCCTAGAGAAATGCTAGTTTCTGGGAAAGAAAATAAAAATGTGTATGTTAACAGAATCTCAGACTGGAAAGAAAAGCAAATGTGATTGTTGCCTAGCCCAGTCCTCCCCATACTATACTAGAGGCCTGGTGCATGAAATTTATCATCACACCAGCTTCTGGCTGAGTTTGCTTCTTCTAACAGGAGCGCACTGACCACCAGGGGACAGCTCCTGCGTTGAGCGTCTGCCCCCTGGTGGTCAGTGTGCATCATAGCGATCGGTTGTTTGGTTTATTTGCATATTAGCCTTTTATTATATAGGATATTCATTCCTTCAGCAATGACCCCAACAAATTCAAGTAACCTTACAGAATCCCTACAGTAACAGGAGCTCACTATTGCTCAAAGCAGTCCACTTGAGGCTCCACAGCGCTGACTGATATGCCTACTGTGGGCAGGAATCTATTCCACTCTTGTGTCCTCGAGAACCACATGCACCTTACATGTGAAGGCCTGGACATATGTATCTGAAGCCCCCACTGCTCAGATGTCCCACCAAATCCCAGATATTTGATTTCTAGGTGATGAACCACCATACAGATTCAACAAGGCCAAAAAGAGAAGCATCATCAAGCTCCCTATCGGAAGCAGGAATGTCTTCAGTTGTCTCTTCACCATGCCACTCAGCTGTTGAGGAAGTGGCAGAAATCTCTAAAATGTTGTCAAGACAACCAAAATCCAAATATAAATCTCTTTGGGATTCTACTCAGAAGTAGTTTTTAAGTGTACACCATACACACCCAGAGAAAATAATAAAAGAAATATCCTCTTCTCCCGCCCCTTCTATTTTCCTCCTCCTCCTCTCCTCCTCCTCTCCTCCTCCTCCCCTCCTCCTCTTCCTCCTCCTCCTCCTCTTCTTCCTCCTCCTCCTTT
>NW_005359064.1:1853614-1856858 GCF_000412655.1 Myotis brandtii | reverse complement strand
CTCCTCTTCCTCCTCCTCTTCCTCCTCCTCCTCCTCTTCTTCCTCCTCCTCCTCTTCTTCCTTCTCCTCCTCCTCCTGCTCTTTCTTCTCACTCTCGCGCTCTTTCTCTCTCCTCTTGCTTTTTGCCGGGGGTAATGTGTGTTAAAAATGCATACTGGGAAGCTTTCCACCTTTGGGGTTGAAACAGCTGTTGCCTTAGTGTTGTTTTTGTTAGTTTTTGGTGTTTTTTTTTTAACATACTTGGCTGTTTTTAAGGGAGTTGTTTTTAAGATACATGCTTTATAATACTAATTGAGATTACAGTGTGGGACCATTGGCACACTATTGGCAAAAATCTAGGGTCCTAGGTATCCAGCTAGAACCCCTATCAAACACACCCTCCTGTATGGTTAGCTTCCAATAGATGGCCCAACTTATCCCAAGGAAGGTCATTCACAAAGGCTTTGGGGTAAAAACAAGGAAGTACACCCATAAGAATAATAAGAGTCAAGAATTTATAACAGGGTATCTAAAGAAATCCAAGGTGCTTGAGTCCTTGGTTTTTCCAACAGCACAAAGCATTCAGAGAATGTTCCACAGACTGCTGTCAATTCCATGTGGGAGCATTCGCCAAAAGAAATAAGATCAGACCTACCCTAACATCAGGGCTCTGAAAGGCACAGGTACAGGTAGAGAAGACATGCCATCTGGCCCACTCTCACTTCCACCTGCTACAAATGACCCTCCTGCCAGGAACCTCTGACCCCACCATGGAAGCAAGAGACTACAGCTAAGAGAGATAAAAGTCTACTCTACCTATGCCTAAAACAACCTTGGGAAGCACATCCCCAAGTAATCACTAAGCAGTCAAAGCTAAAGATCAGGCACAAAAAGCCCCCCAACCTCTCCAGTGAGACAACAAGAGTCCCATTAGGACACCCACATTTTCCATCACCTTCTCAAGGGGGCCCAACAGAAAGTGATCCCAACAGAGGAGGTGCCTGCTAGGGTCTTGGTTACACTGAGACTTCAGGGAGGTGTGGCGGTGTTAAAAAAAAAACAAGAAGCTTAGTGCTAGCCACATGCAACACTTCACAGATCTCCTGACACAACCAGCAAAGGAGCTCAGGGTTCCTGTCAAATTTTTGAAAGGGCTTCTGGATTTCCATAAGTCCAGCCACTGACCCACAGAGTTCTCTCTCAAATCAAGAGAACAAACCCAAGGCAGTTACAACTGTTCACCCAAATGCTCTCTCACCCAAATAAAATCACCTTATTTGGGTCAACAATTGAGAATATAGCCTGTCACACATCTTGTCCAGGACAGGACCGGCGAAACCTGGGGACTTAACAAATATTATTCGATGTGGATAATAAGGTCATTGGCCTTTCAAATAAGATATCCTCTGACCTAAATAAGACTAAAACCTAGAGCCATTCTCAAAAAAATTTTTAAAAAGGCCATGAAAGTGGTGTGGTATGACTGGTACTTCAAAGCCCCTGTTTGTTCAGACATTATCTTCCTGCTCTGTTTTGGGACTGTTCTCCTTTTCCAAGCTCAAACTCCTACACCAACAGAGTCGAGTCACTGCAAAGAACAAGCAGACCAGGGTGGGGCATTGTGTCCAAGACACCACTAAGAGTGTGGTTCGTTCTCAGAGATAAGAGAAAAGGAGGTGACGGGATTTCTTCCAGCTTTCTCATCTCCCAAGCTTGCTCACTGTCACCTGGAATCATAGCTTGGCAGGAAATGGTCCCATATATCTAAGAAGATCATCTGATACAGTCCTCTGCCTTAAAAGAAAAGATGTTATTATAGCCACTTTACAAAGGAGGTGACTGAGATACTTATCCAAAGCTGCAGAGCTAGTGAGTGGGAAAGAATGGGAACCCGGTAGCTGCCTCCTGATGCAGGGCCCTTTCCACTGATCTGTTTCCTTACAGAAAGACATAGAGACTTATCAAACAGTGAACTTGAAAATAGTTCATGTGATGGGGCAGGGCCTGTGCCGTTCAAGGAGATGACAAGGGAGAAAACATGAGGGGGAGAGGAGGCCAAATATTTCCTACATCGGTTATTCTCATGGCCTCGCCTGACACACACAACACGTGTCGAAGTTGCTTCTTGATTCCCTGGGTCAAGACATTCCTTCTAAGTCTTGGAAGGCCTTGTAAGAGTCCAAAATGACTCCTCACAAGGAAACCATGGGATCCCTGGAACTGATGTCTGGACTGTATTACAGAGCCTGGCAGACAGTGAAACCTACCCCTGAAACACTAAGAAAGGTCAACAGAGGAAGCCCAGAGCAGCATCCCATACAGCTCCCAGCTGTGGCTGAGCCGGCCAGGGGGCAGGAACGCCAGGGGGTTTGTGCGGGAGGAACACGCAGTTTGCCAGATGCCCTGGAATTGGAGGGGAACCCCACAGCCCAGTGGGTATGAGAGTTCTGGCAAAGGACAGCAATTAGGAGACAGTCAGGAACACGTCCTGTCAAAGGTTCCAGAGGAGCCTAGTCGGAGCCTGGACACCCCGCCGAGCGGCTACAAGTCAATCCTAGCCTAGAATCATTTCCTCTTTATACACTTCCTGTACATCCATCTTGACACACCAGTTAGCATTGCTTTGAGACGCGTAAGAACGGGTCTACCCCCACCGCTGCTCTTGTTTCTGGAAATGGTTTTCTTGGGACCAATGGTTTTCTTTGCCAAGGGCAGTACAGTTAGGTGCCGACACCAAGGCTGCTGCAAACACCGCTTAAAACCAGCTCTCTCAAAAGAAGTAATTCTGGAATTTAATAGTGCCCCCCACCCCACCCCCCAGAAAAGGAAAGAAAGGAAAAGAAAGGACCATTAACACCCCCTGAACTCCCTGGGCAGTTTTCAAAGGGCTGCCCTGTCCTCTGCCGGGTCTGCCGGGACCCACCGCTCGGGTGTTTGTTTTTGTCTTTGTTTCTGGCCGCTTTCACGTTCCCTCGGGTCAGACAGACCCAATGTGGAAGGGGAGCTGGAGACAGGGGGCTTGCTCATCCTGCTTTTATCGGGGGCACCAAAGTTTTCCAGGCGCAGACTCCGCAGTACGTGCTTCACCTCCCAGCCGGCCAGCCCCCCGCGCTTCCCCACCCTCAGCCGGCTTTTCTTTTTAAAAAGTCACTAAACCAACTGCCCCGGGAGGCGAAAGAGGAGTCGGCGCCTGGTCTTGTCCGAGTAACTTAAAGTTTCCGCCGGAAGGAAATTATCAAAAGTGAAGGAGAAAGCCCTCCCCGGC
>NW_005359064.1:1810284-1852460 GCF_000412655.1 Myotis brandtii | reverse complement strand
CGCCCCGGGGCTGGGGGTCCTGGGAGGGCCTCCTCCCTCCGACCCACGCAGCAGCCAGCCCAGGCTCTCCGGAGCCCGCTCTGGTATCTGCTCCCTGGCCCCGACCGGCTGCAGTGCCCCTAGGGTGGACGGAGGACCCGACCCCACGACTGGCTGCGTCACTGACTATTCCCTTCCTCATCTGAAAAAAAAAAAAAAAGAAAGTGGGGGCTGTCAGTCGAGGTCATTTACACAGGAGCATTTTGGAGTCTGTGTCCATCCCATCGCTAAACATTAGAGGTTCCTGGCAGAAATGAAGTCAAGCAAGAGGCACTTGTGAAGATTAGAAGAAGGGGTTAACTTTGCAGCCCGCATGCTCCTGCAGTTCCTAACACTGGGGCTCAGTGGACCCCCATGTAGCTCTTTGCTCTCAGCCCTGAGTTCATTTTTCTGTGTGTAGTGGAAAATGGTTCTAGAAGCAATATTCTGTTCCTCCGTCCAAAACAGGCATATCAGTGTCTGAAAGGAAACACACATTCTAGAGAAGAAGCTGCCTTGCTCGGTACAGAAAATGCTACAACCTGCCTGGGCAGAGAGACACCCAGCCCTCAGACTCTAGAAATATGTAGCTCCAGGCAGACCTGCATCCTTTCCTAACCTGTAAACGAAGAGGTTCCGGCTGGAGACAGTCAAAGGAGGCTTGTGGGAACTACCCTCTTTTGTTCTCCATACATGGCCCAGTGTGCCTCATCCACTCAGATGACTACTTGTTGCTGCTAGAGAAATGACATCTCTTACCTGAATAATTCACTGGCATTTCTAGTTGGAAATAATATGGTTTAAAAAAAAACAAAACACTTCATGCCCTCTCATGCCCTATCCCAAACTCTCAGGCCTTTCTCCTGGCTTGCCAATTTTGATCAAAGACATTTCCATTCCCCCAGCAGACCACCCACCTTGATTACCTGGCTTTGTTCCCACTGAAGCCAGGGAGGTTAGGAGCACCCAAGTAGCCCAATACAATGGGGACTTCTGAATCAAGGACTCCAGAGAGAAAATGCTAGAAGCTGGGGTCAAAACAGGCCACAAAACAGAGAATTGGCAATTAAATTCCCAGAGCAGCAGGGCTTCCCTTAGACAGGTGCAGGCTCACTCACACAAATCTGGACTAAATTATTCAAAAAGTAGCCGTGTACAAGATACAGGTCCTACTCAACATGGAGATTATTTTATCAGTCTCTGTCCTAGGTTTAGTGTCCAATGTAAGGACAGTCTTGTATGTGGGCAGTGTGAAAAGAGGCCAGCCTAGAATTACCCAGCCCTGGTAACAATACCTCACTGTCCTCAGGTTTGCTGCGGAGAGAGAAAGTGCTACACAGTTGCCGAGGAGACATCATGGTAAAGCAACTCCTTGACCAAGGCCTTCCACAGCCTTCCCTAGCATCTAGCTTATCCCTGGACGTATGACTTGAATCTCCATGTAGGAGCGCTTCCCTTTGGCCTTTCTTCTCACTTCCCAAAAGCTGGCCAAATCAGAATGGAAGTCTTTTCCATTATCTACACCCAATGGAATGAGTGGGAATTCATGAAACTGCAATAGTTTGCTGAGGACAGGACCATCTCCAGACAAAAATGAGCCGACATAATTTCTCTTCCATTCTCTTACTCTTCAGGATTCTTCTCATTCCACTCTCTTCAACATTAACCGAGGTGTCTGAGATGTTTGTGTGGTTTCTAGGCTTTCCTGAAATAGTCCCTTATTCAAGTTTTCCCTCATCCCCACCCACAAATATACCCTAGTCTGCTTGCCCTGCTCCCCACCCCCAACCCTATTAAAAATCACCTCATTTGAGATGCAAATCAAAACAACAATGAAGTACCATCTCACACCTGTCAGAAGGGCTATCATCAACAAATCAACAGACAACAAGTGCTGGAGAGGATGCGGAGAAAAAGGAACCCTCTTGCACTGCTGGTGGGACTGCAGACTGGTGCAGCCACTGTGGAGAACAGTATGGCATTTCCTCAAAAAAATTAAAAATGGAACTTCCATTTGACCCAGTAATCCCACTTCTAGGAATATATCCCAAAGAAACAGAAACACCAATCAGAAAGGTATGTGCACCCCTATGTTCATAGCAGCACAATTTACAATAGCTAAGATTTGGAAACAGCCTAAGTGCCCACCAGCAGATGAGTGGATTAAAAAACAGTGGTACATCTACACAATGGAATACTACGCTGCAGTAAACAGGAAGGAACTCCTACCATTCGCAATAGCATGGATGGAATTGGAGAACATTATGCTAAGCTAAATAAGCCAGTCAAAGAAAGATAAATATCACATGATCACACTCATTTGTGGAATATAATGAACAACATAAACTGATGAACAAAAATAAAACCAGAGTCATAGAAGCATCGAACAGACTGTCCAACCTATGAGGGAAGGTGGAGGGGGGGAGGTGAGGGGGTAAGAGATCAACCAAAGGACTTGCATGTATATGAGCATAACCAATGGACACAGACAGGGAGGATGGGGTGAGGGCAGGTGCTGGGGGGGGGGAGGGGGGCGGCCAGGGAGTGGTCAATGGGGAAAAAAAAGGAGACTCATGTAATACTTTAAACAATAAAGAATTTAAATTTTTTTTTTAAATCACCTCATTTGTGTCTGATTCTGACCAGGCAGAATGCTGTGCTTTACCAAGTGACAATCCTACTCTGTCAGCCGGACCACATTCATGGGTTTATACTCCCTCCTCAGCCAGGTCACCCTTGGGGACTTAAAAACTGGCCTCATGAAAAACCTGGTCTCCATGATCAACCCAAAGTGACACATTGACCCTCACCAGGAAGGAGGGAAGAGGACTGCTAAGAGGCATATTGGGGAGTGACAGGCCCTGGATAGCTCTCAACTTTTTAAAGACATAATGTTCTCTACGAATGCTATTATTATACTCTAAGATTACTGTAGTAAGAGCCTATCCTGACTCCTATCCTCTGGAATTTTCTGAAAATTTGAAGAGGTTCTGATATGACTTAAGCAGGGATAAAAATTCAATGGCATATCACTGAGAATTTATCAACTAAAGTAATAGAACATGCAAGTTTTTCTTATGAGGCCTTTGTAAAGTAAAAGGTCACTGTACTAATTCAGACTTCTGCCTTCTGCTGCTTTAATGTCTTCAGTGGCGCCATACAAGAAGAAATCCACACTCTTCAGTATAGCTTGCCCAAACTAGCCTCTACTCTGCCCACCCGGTGACACCCCATCATTTTTCAAAGACCTTATTTCATCTCCTTAGGAAACTCTACCCCTGAGCTTGACTATACTCAACTCACATTTTTTCTTAGCATTTACTGAACATAAATAAAGTAATTAGCAACTAAAGCCCTTTTACAAGAAGTCAGAGTCCAAACAGATACACAAATGTAATTATCTGTCCGTATGAGAAGTACCCATAGATTAAGAAAGGATCATGTCTGTTATCACCAGGGTTTTCAAATGACAAGACTTTTTTTAAAAAAAGAAGAGTGACTAGAAATGAATCTTTTTATCTCTATCTACCTAGGATTTTTTCTAGAAAGATCTTTGGACCCATATGCTATTTAAACAAGCCTACAATTTTGTAGGTCTCTATGCCTGGGAGACCACAGAGTCATCTTCATGATATTTTAACATCTGATAGCTCAATTGATGTTTCTTTCTTTTCAGATTTAACCCATTGTAATTAATAATTATTCAAAGTCTGCATACACTTTTTGGGGACACCTTGTATATGGCCCCAGGATCCTACAGCTATCCCCTAACAGGGTGGCTGAGCCTGTTACAGTCCTCATCCTGGGATTTCATCTCGAAAGGTCCTAAGTGGGAATTTCTTTTAAAGGAAAAGAATAATTCACCAACAAGTATTTAGAGAAAGTCTCCCAAGAGACTGCAAAGTGACTGGAAAAACCATCCCAATGTTCCTCTAAAATCTACCAAAAGCCAAAAACAGCCATAAAACTGGTCCCGGTTTTGGATCCAGTAACTACTTTTTTGGACAATAACATAGAAACAAACATGCAGAAGTGAACAACTACTAAGCCTGCCTGTTTATGCAGAGATATGTACCCAAAGAAATACATTAGAGAAATGAAGAAAACTGCCTCCCCTGAGGTAAGGGGAGGATAGTTGCATTAATGGCAACATTAAAGTGGAGAAACAATTGAAATCACTTAACATTTAGGGAATGGTTAAGTGAACTATGGTCTTTACAAGGGTACATTTCATGGTGTATGATGGTGTATGTTACTGGGATATTAAATGAAATGTGCATACTATGTAGGTTTATAGAGAAGTTTGTAGTAAATAAGTTTCTGTGACAGTAACATGACACAGACTGCAAGCTGGTCTCAGCAGACCAGTGGTGAGTCATCTAGTCTGCTCACGGACCAATTAAGGAAAAATGAAAATGTTTATAAACCTTGTTTTTAAAAATTACATCTTTTCTATGGAACTTTAGTATCTGCAATATTAGTTAAATAGCCTTTTAACATGTCTGATTTTTTCTGAACAACTTTCTTTCTCCCTACCTTTTTTCTTCCTCTCTTCCCTAAATTCCATAGGCTTTCTAACCGGCAAGTGCTGCCATCTCTTATTTGTAACTCAGACCCTTTAAGCATATTTTGAGGAGCGGAATCTGGGACATACGTGGTTCAGAGAGGGATCTGAGGGACTTAGGAAAGCAAGGTGAGAGGGTCCCACAATTCACCCACAGACTTGAAGAAGGAGAAGGCACACATCAGTAGGGGGAAGAGAGATGTGAGTTGTTTGGGGAGAATTTACATTGGCTATAGATAAAGGGGGCGGGGAGAGGTGGAGCGACTAGTTCTGGGACAGGAGCAGAGTCCATGAGGGGAGAGTTGGCTCCTGTGGATTGGCTGTGAGTAACACCCTGGGAAGTTCCTGTGTAAACAAGAAGTGGAGGCTCCAGGGTTCCACAGCACCTGGCTCTTCCCTCCTTTAGATAATCCGGGAATAGCTGCCTGGAAACTAATTCAAAGTCTAACACAACTCAGGAATGTGAACAGTCTTGTTAGCTGAACCCCAGCTACTAACAGGCTATTCTGTCTCTTTCTCTCACTCTCCAGGCTGCTATAATTTAATTTAGGACATTTCAGAATTTTTATCTTGTCACTAGGGACAACTGAGAACAGAAGGAGCCTCCCATCTGTGGGGAGGAGATAGACCCCAGGCACGAGGGAATGGAGGGGGTGCGTGGGGGAGGGCAGGGGAGGTAAGTGGATACAAATCCCTCTGTAAATTACTGTCTTCCATTGGTCACTCTGGTTGTCTTCATCTTCATGTGGAAAGAACAGTGACATCTTTTAGAAGCTTAGGAGCAGCCGCCAGAGAAGTGAGTGAGTTGTCAGCACTCGGGACAGACAGAGGGGAGCAGAGGATGGTGGAGACCGACCTTCCTCATTTTCTCCATCCCCACCCTAACGGGAATACTCAGAAGCGTTGCGGAATAGGCAGATCACCCTCACTTAAAGCAAAGGAAGCATCTGTCAGGCTTTCACAAAGGGCTGGTATCAGATGATAATTTTCCAGATCCACCTTCCTGAGTCTCAACACTGGGCACCATGCCAGCCTCCTCATCTAACTGGCCTCTTCATGGACACTCCTGCCCATCAGCCTCTACAGTCTTTCCAATCCCTGGTTGAATTAAAAAGATTGAGGTAAGAGAAAATATTAAGATATATGTAAACATCTCCCACAAAGTATAAATGAATGAATTCAGCTGGGAGAGTACCTCCCATAAGCCATAAACAATATGTGACCCAGTCAGTCTTACTGAGAAATGAAATTTGCAATGAGGCAGACCAAAGCCAACCCAACCCAGTTTCATTTCTTAGGCCATCTATAGTCTGGTCCTTAGCACAGCACGTATTCTGCACTGTGATGAGAGAGTGAGTGTCAGCACAACAGATAGTCTTAAGTGTGATAGGGTAGAAAGAACACTTTGGCATCAGACAAAACTAAGTTTAAATCTAGGCTCCTTCATCCCAGTCTGTGTGAATTTAAGAAACTTTCTGAATCTCTTTGACCTGCAGTTTCATGCTTTGTCAAAGGTGTATATAAAAAGGCTGTTGCACTATTTGGTGGGAGGATTAAGGTAGATTTGTGTGAGTGTGTGTCACTAGCAAGCCTAGATGACTGGCCATCCCAGTTTGCATGGGACAGTCCAGGTTGTAACCTGAAGGTCCTGCATCCTGGGAAACAGCACCAGTTGGTAACCCTAATCCTTCCCTAAGCCCGTAAAACTGTCTCTGAGCTGCTACTATCCCTTAAAAAGGAAGTGATAACTTCTAAACAACCTCAATTCCTTCCTGGGTTTTTCAGTTCTGAATGTGGGAAGACTCAAGACTTAAGAAACAGTATCAATACTTTACACACAGTTATAACCATCTGAATTACCTACAGTCTTTCACCATCTTAGTTCACATGGAAGGCTTAAATATGTAAATTATAACATCAGCTAGTTAACGACTGTTTCACTGAATGACATACAATGAAAGTAAAAAGAAAAGATTACTTAGCTTCCCAGCCCCTGGAGAGGCCCAGTTCCCCCCTTTTGGTCTTTTGGTGGTTCACAATCTATTCTCATTCATTCTCAATCTCTCTTTCTCTCTCTCTCTCCCTCCCTCCCTCTCTTCCTCCCTCATTTTGGATCCCCACCACATACACACAATCTTGAATGTTATATTCCTCTACTGAAATGAACCTTTTCTTCAGAACCAACCAATTATAGCTCTAGCAGAGGGAATTTTAAGGTAGAATCCATTCTTCAGTAAACAGTTCTGGGAAGTTTTACCTTCCTCCAAATAATTATTCTCTTAGCCCGCATGCAGCTCCCTGAGTTTCAGGCTGAGGATCTCTCTGGTTCTGCTATCAGAGGTTGACAAAAATGGGTGTGCTAAGCTTACCCAGTGGTAGCTATGGAGAGAATGAAGAAGGAGGGACTCTGGCTCTATTTCTCCTAAATGTACGAAGGAAAATGCAGCTTTGCTTTTAGAAAGCATGAAGAGAAAGACTAATAGATTTAAGCACAGAAAAGTTAATACCTACTTTATGGAGGAATTATTATAAGCATAATTTTTAAATTGTAATCTAGAAGACTTTGGCATAAATATAGTTTAGTTAATGATCTCAATATAGAAATTGAAATAGTAAAAAAAGAAAATAAGTGGGTCTCCTCAGAAAAAAAAATGAGCAGACACTCCCACTTGGATCGGGTCTGAGACAAAGATATCCCTTCTCACCAATTCCTTTTCAACATGGAATTAGAACTCCTTGCTAATGCAATAAAACAAGAAAATGAAATAAAAAGGTATACAAATTAAGAAGAAAGACATAAAACTGTCTTTGGTGGTAGGTGGTGTGATTGTCTATGCAGAAAATGTTAAAGAATTAACAAAAATAAAATCTGAAACTAATAAGCGATGATAGTAAGGTTAGAGGATACAAGTTAATAAACAAAAGTCAATCACTTCCCTACATGTCAGCAATGAACAAATGGAATTTGAAATTAAAACCATAGTACCTCTTATATTAGCACCCCCCCCCAAATGAAATACTTAGGTATAGAGCTAACAAAATAAGTAAGAACTATATGAGGAAAGCTACAAAACGCTGATGAATAAACTCAAAGAACTAAATAAAGAAATATTTCATGTTTATGAAAAGTAAGCCTTCATATTGTCAAGATGTCAGTTCTTTACAACTTGATCTATAGATTCCAGTCAAAGTCCCAGCAAGTTATTTTGTGGGTATTGACAAATTCATTTGAAAGTTTATATGTAGAGGCAAAAGACCCAGAATAGCCAATTCAATAATGAAGGAGAACAAATACCAAGGAGCATGAGTGCTGGATTGTATGGTACTACTCATACCTGTTAGAATGGCCAAAATCTGAAACACTGACAACCCAAATGCTGGTGAGGATATGGAACAACAGGAATTCTAATTCGTTGCTAGTGAGAATGCAAAATGGTACAGCTACTTTGGAAGACAGTTTGGGAGTTTCTTACAAAACTAAACATACTCTTACATACGATCCAAAATCACCCTTCTAAAAAATAAATAAATAAATAAATAAAAATAAAATCACGCTTCTTCGTATTTACCCCAAGGAGTTGAAAATTTATGTTCATACAACCTACACATGGATGTTTATAGCAGTTTTATTCATAATTGCCAAAACTTAAAAAATAATATTGAATGTCAACTATAATTGCAATATAATAAAATAATAATAATTGCCAAAACTTGGAAGCAATCAAGATGCCCTTCAGTAGGCAAATACATAAATAAACTTTTTTTTAAAAGTATGTTTTTATGTGTTTTGGAGAGAGGAATGGAGAGGGAGAGAGAGATAGAAACATCAATGATGAAAGAGAATCATCAATCGGCTGCCTCCTGCACATCCCACACTGGAGATCAAGCTCACAACACAGGCATGTATCCTGACCAGGAATCGAGCCATGACCACCTGATTCATGGTCAATGCTCAACTACTGAGCCAGGATGGCTGGGCCATAAATAAACTATAGTACATTCAGACACTGAAATATTATTTTGAGCTAAAAAGAAATGAGCTATTAATCCATGAAATACGTGAAGGAACTTTAAATGCACATTACTAAGTGGAAGAAGCCAATCTGAAGAGGCACATATTGTATGATTCCAACTATATGACATTTTAGAAAAGGCAAAACTATGGAGACTGTAAAAAGATCAGTCATTGCCAGGGGTTAGGGGTTAGGGAGAAAGGATGAATAGGTTTTTTTTAGGGTAGTGAAAATACTTTGAATGATACTAGAGGTCCGATACATGAAATTCATGCAAGGGGCTCAGCCCTCACAGCTGTGGTGGCTTGCCTCAGGGGCTTGCCTTGGTCCTTGCAGCCCTGGCTTCATCTGGAAGGTCGTCCGGAAGGGCGTCTAGAAGGTCATTCAGCTGTCCAGTCTAATTAGCATATTACACTTTTATTATTATAGATGTACATGTCATTATACATATCTCCAAACCCATAGAATGTACAATATAAACACTGAACCCTAATGTAAACTATGGACTTTGGGTGATTATGATGTGTTACTGTAGGTTAGTAGCTGTAACAAGTGTACTCTCTGGTGAGGGATTTTTATAATGGGAGAAGCTATGCATGCGTATATAGGAAATCTCTGTACCTTGATAAATTTCTCAACGTTGCTGTGAATCTAAAATGGCTCTAGATAAATAAAGTCTTTTTTTTTAATGAACAGACATAATCAGGCATTTTACAAGGAGGTAACTAATGTATGAAGAAAGTATCAGTTTCACAAGTAAGTAAACATATAGGTTAAAACATCAAGAAACAATTTTCCATTTATTAAATTAGCAAAGTCATAAAACCTAAAGCCCCATGCTTCTGTGAGCAGGTAGAAATAGGGATGCTCGGGCTGGCCATCTCTGTGTTAATATCTTCACAGCCATGCTGTCATGGGGTGCCTTCACACATCTTTTCTCTGATGCAATATTTCTTTTCCTTTTTACTCTCCATGAGCAAATTTATACCCTCACCATGCTTATTTTTAGATTTGGTAAGAGGAAGGGAATAAAGAATCTGAAAGCTCTCTGCTCATCACCAAATATATTTTTTTATATCCTATATAATAAAAAGGCTAATATGCAAATTATCCCCTACGGAGTTTGACCAACCGTGAGTTCAACCACTTGCTATGATGTGCGCTGACCACCGGGGGGTGGCACGGAATGAAGGAAGGCCCCAGCCAGCAGCTAACATCTGGCAGCCGGGGGAAGGAAGGCCCTGATCGGCCCTGATCACTGGCCAGGCCTAGGGACCCTACCCGTGAACAAATTTCTGGAACTGGGACTCTAGTAGAGTATAAGGAAGGGAAGAAAAGGAACCTAGAAAGCTTAGGTCTAAATTACCGGTGATGCTCTCCCCTTTTGAATATGAAATCTTAAAGGGAGAATGACTTTTAATAATGAGAGCAAACACTGAGTGGTAATTGCTAGCTAAATACTGAGTACCACACTGCAAAGTATCTTATATCAATTATGTCACTGTCCTCCTGCCTAGAAGAAGGTGCTATTGTTCTTGAAACTGAGGCATAGAGGTCTCTGTAAAGGTTTGTTTTTACACATGAAGCCCAGACACTGTAACTGTCCAGTGAGCAATGTAACTACCACATGGCGTGATTAACTTTACTTGGTGTTTAGTCTGAGGCATTGACAAGGATATACAGAAATGACGAGTGAAAAGTAAAATATCAGAGCTAGATGTAGAGAGTCAGGAGTTAGCTGCAAAGAGGAGAGAGTCAGTGCTGGATGGCATAAATCGTACAGATTCTATTTCTCCCTATTGACTGGAACTCCTAGGCATCTAGAATCATATCCTGAACATTTTAATAGTCTGCTCAGGGCCAAGGAGTCTGTCCCAAAGAGTAAAAGTAATAAATATTTGTGGAACATATGAGATCATGTCTATGAAACACAACATTTTCTACTCAACTGTATTATTCTGAATGCCCTAGAATTCTTACCCGACAACATTACTTGGCGATGATTAATTCTATGTGTCAACTTAGGTAAGCCATAGTACCCAGATATTTGGTCAAGCATTGTTCTGGATGTTTCTGTGAAGGTATTTTTAGATGAGTTAACATTTAAATCAGTAGGTTTTGAGTAAAGCAGCTGACCCTTCATAAGGTGGGTGGGCCACAAGGTGGGTGAGTTGAAGGCCTTAATAGAAAATGACTGATTTCCCTGAAGGAAGAGGGAATTTTGCTAGCAGCCAACCTTCAGACTTGAACAGTAACTATTCCATGAGTCTCCTGTCTACTGGCCTATCCAACAGACTTGGGACTTGCCAGCCCCCACAATCACAGAAGCTAACTTTATAAATAAATCTTTCTGTAATATATACACATCCCACAGGTTCTGCTTCTCTAGAAAACCCTGACTAATACAATATTCAGATAACTTTTCCCTGTCCTGAATTTACCACCCATTGTGGACAGATACTGGTCCTGAGTCTGTTCCTCGAAATATTAATCAGGCACCCACTGTGTGACAGACATGAGTCCAGGAGCTAGAGATGTAAAATGTCAACAAGGAGGCCCTGGCAACAGGAGGCCTACAGTCTGAGTTTACCTCTGACTGTGACCCTTTGAAGAAATAGACAGTTTCCCCAAATCCCTATGTCTATGGCCACAATGTGAGGATTCATGAATATAAATGTGGGTTTGGGCCACAATCATGTTGTAGGGAGAGGGCAGGAATCGTTAAAAAAATAAAAATTGGAGATAATAGATCCAGGTCCAAAGCAGAAAATACATGGTCTATAAGGTTTAAGCTAGTGACCAAAAAGTGGCAGAACTAGAGAGAAGGAGCTAGTGGAGAAGCAAAGATTGTTGTTCAGAATCAAATAATAAGACTACGGGGGGCAGGGGCAGGGTTGGTATGCACCCTTGGAGGAGAGGCACCACTTGAGGAAGGTTTCATTGACCACACCATCAGATCGCCAGAACCTTCTCTGGAATGCAATATCTAGTCTGACTCAGTACACAATCCAAAGAAGTGAAATGAAAAAGGCATTGCTTCCTCACTGACCAAGGGAATTGAGAGAGAGGGCTGAAGCTCAGACCAGGAATAGAAAACTGTTGTGTCTAGAAAATGAAAGAGAGGAACACGGTAAGTCTGGTGTGCTAAGCCAGCCCCAGCTGGCCAGAAGAACAAGACTGTGTGCTTACAACGTAGCTACGCAGATACGGGCGTTGTCCCGGGGCACAGAGTGGATACTCAGTAATTATTTGCTGATACTAATAAGTGAATGGATGAACAAATTAAATCCCTAGAAGATGCTGACAGCTGAATGAAGGAAGAAAACCCAAGGGAAGTAAAAGAGAAGAGGATGGATACTCAGGAGGAGGTCCCTAGAGGAAGTGTTGGTGCTCATGGGTGGGCAGTGGGCAGCTACCACTTCTGCTTGGGAGGAGACAGTGTATTTCCTCCTCTGTGATGTCCTGAGACTCTCAACTCCGGTCCTGGTATCTGAGACACACATCTGTCCCAACCCTCAGGCTCAATCCTACCTTTCTAGACAATGCTCAGTTATTCTCGGTGAACTTATACCAAAGCTGGTGCTGTCCTTTTCCTCCTCTTTTAAAGCATTTTTTAAATTATACAAGTACTATCTTGTTATTTATTGAAAATTAAGAAAATCTCTGTGGGAGGAAATCATATTTTCACCATTCAAAGCACACATTCACATTCCCGCACACACACACAAACCCAGAGCTGATAGTAAGTTACTTCTCATCTTTTTTCTATATATAAAGTTGCTTCTTGCAATAGTTATAATCATTCTACATACACAATTTTTCATCTTTTATCTCTTAACATTATACCCACAGCATTTTCCTGTGATATAACCTAATTTTGTAAAAAATATGATACCTTTTTTATTATAGTAGAATGCACAATATAAAGTTGACCGTTAGTAATATTTAGTATAGTCACAATGTTGTGCAACTAACACCACTATCTGCTAGTTCCAGAACATCTTCATGACCTCAAAAGGAAACCTCATGCACATTAAGTAGTCATTCTCTACTCCCCACTCTCCCAACCCCTGGCACTCATTAATCTGCTTTCTGTCTCTATGGATTTGCTGACTCCAGATGTTTCACATAAATGGAATCACAATATGTGGTCTTTTGTGACTGTCTTCTTTGATTTCGCATATTGTTTTCAAGGTCCACCCATGTTGCAGCATGTATTAGCACTTTATTCTTTTTCAGGTGATACTGTTTTAAATTCTACTCTTCGGCTCAAAATCTTGTATGACTCCCCATTGCCTATCCAAATAAAGTTCGAGCTATTTCACATGGCATTCACTCTTCTACCACATCCTGCCTGTCCATCTTATCTGCACAAACTTACTCTACTTTCTTGCTTCTGCACTTTTGCCTAAGCCCCAACCTCTACATCTCTAAATCCATGGTTCTCAATGTATGGCCCCTGAATCAGCAGTATCAACATCACCAATAGGTTTTCATTAATAGAGACATGTGTTCATGGTACATTATCTATTTAAAAGCAAACCTATGATTAAAAAAAAAAAACCCCAAACCAAGCAAAACATCATGGATATATTCCTAAAAGAGTGATGCCTCCTCGAGTAAAGCCTCAGACAAGTCCTTCAAAAGGTACTCCAGCCCTAGCTGGTTTGGCTCAATGGATAGAGTGTCAGCCTATGCACTGAAAGGTCCCAAGTTCGATTCCGGTCAAGGGCACATGCCCAGGTTGCGGGCTCGATCCCCAGTAGGGAGTGTGCAGGAGGCAGCCAATCAATGATTCTCTCTCATCATTGATGTTTCTATATCTCTCTCCCTCTCCCTTCCTCTCTAAAATCAATAAAAAAAATATATTTTTAAAACAGGTACTCCAAAAGAAGGCATTGTTATCATAAGAGATGACAGCTTCATGCATGTTATTGCCTCTGATGACCTTGAGTAGGATAAGATGTAGAGGTGATATTAATGATACTGACCCTGTATAGGCCTAGGCTAATATGTGTTTGTGTCTAAGTTTTTAACATAAAGATTTAAAAAGTAAAAAAGTTTAAAGTAGAAAAAAGCTTATAGGACAGGGATATAAAGAAAGGAAATATTTTTGTACAGCTGTATAATGGGTGTGTGTTTTAAAAGTACCACAAGGGTGATGTGTATCCTTCCCATTGCACCATAGCAGGGGGCACTATAGCATTTATTGAGCACATACCACATGATAAATGCTTTCAAATATGTGAGGTCATTATCCCTCCCACCAAGCCAATGAACCATCCCTATGTTATAGATGAGAATATTGAGGTTCAGAAAGTGTGTTGAGTAATTGTCCATAATCATACAGTAAGGAGCAGGAGTAGGAGATAGACAATTTTTTCTGATGAGAATTCTCATGTTCTTTTCACTCTACTAAATTCCTTCTTCTCTGTATAGAATTTGATTGTCTGATCCTAATTCTACAAATCAGGACACTAATAGTCATCTAGTGGCCTCTATCCAGGGAGTGCAGAGAGAGCTTCTAAGACACTAAAAAGCCCTGGGACAACTTTCCATGTTCAAGCCTGCTTCAGTGGTGGAAACTACCACAGCATTTCTAAGCAATTACATAAAGCTCAGCTGAGAGCTACTCATGACTTCAATATTCGTCAACAATGGATTTACAAAAAAACAGAGTAAGCATCTAAGTAAATAAATCATTTTATGTATATGTTATAATTGTCTTGGCTAAAAAAAAAAAAAGTTTACCTTGATAAGAATCAAGTAGAACACAGTTTGGAGACCCAAGTCTTTTCTTTCGTGACCTAGTAAGTATCCTAGACCATTTTCAAAATATTTTTATCATTCCATGACCATTAATTAGGTTCTTGACAACAGAATTAGGTTCCAAGTTAAAGCATCAACATTTAAAATATGTGACAAGTTTTTATAAACAGGTTCCTTTGCTCTTATAATAGCACATAGACTCACACTCTTTGGGGCCCTTGAAGGGATGGAAAAAGAGCTTTATTTATTCTGTTTTAAGAATTTCAAAAAGATTTATCTTTTTCTTTTTATATAAAAGTTTAATGCATTCAGTAAAACTCACAAACTATTATGTGAACTGTTCAATGAATCATTGCAAATTGAGCACACTCACATAACCAACACCCAGATCAGGAAATAGCAGAACCTTAGAATCACCCTTATCTTTATCCTCCTCCAAGTCACTACTCTCTCCAAAGGTAATGACTATCCTGGCTTTTCCGGCTTTTTAATTGGGTATAAAGAGCATCATAAAGTTCTATGTATCAACCTTTGGATATATGCCTAATAGTGGAATTGCTAGTTCACAAAATATGAATGCACTCAGCTTCAGTTGATGCCACCAATCAGTTTTCCAATGTGGTTGCATAAAGGAGAGTCTGAGCAATCCAGTTGCTTCACATCCTTACCCACTCTTGGTATTTCCATTCTTTTCAAGAATGTTTGCCATTTTGGTGGGTGTGTAGTAATATTTTACTGTGCTTTTCATCTATTTCTCTGATGAGAAATGAGGTTGAGCCTCTTTCCTTATGTTTTGTAGCCATTTGGATAGTCTCTTCTATCCAGCCATCAAATGAGGGAAATCCTCAAAATCTTGGTCCTAGGTATGCTCTTCTCATCTCAGTCATATGTTCTCTATTTCAATAATCTTTATCCACAGCTTGAATTAGCTGCAATTTTGTTTCAGTTCTTCATTCACTTAGTATTCATTTGCTCAACTCCTATTAAGTATAATTCTAAGTACTGAGTAGGCAATAATGAACAAAAATAGACTTGGGATATACAAAGAACCCTTAGCACTCAACAGTAAGAAAATGAAGAATCCAATTTAAAAGTGGGTAAAAGACTTGGACAGACACCTAACCAAAGAAGATATACAGGTGACAAATAAGCATATAAAAATATTCTCAACATCACACATTATCGTGGAATTGCACATTAAAACAATAATGAGATACCAGGGTGCATTCATTACAACAGTTAAAATTCAAAACACTGTCAACCCCAAATGTGGAGAGGATATAGAGCAACAGGAACTCTAATTCAGTGCTGGTAGGAATGCAAAATGTTACAGCCACTTTGGAAGACAGTTTGATGATTTCTTACAAAACTAACAACATAGTCTTACCATATGATCCAGCAAATGTGCTGCTTGATGTTTACCCCAAAGAAATGAAAATTTATGTCCACACAAAAATCTGCACGCAGGTGTTTATAGCAGCTGTATTCATAATTGCCCACATTTGGAAGAAACCAAGATGTTCTTCAGTAGGTGAATGGATAAATAAACCGTGGTACATCTTGACAATGGAACATTACTCAGTACTAAAAAGAAATAAGCTACCAAACCATAAAAAGACATGGAGGGACTCTAAATGCACGTTGTTAATTGGAAGAAGCCCATCTGAAAAGACTGCATAGTGTATGATTCCAACTATATGATGTTCTGGAAGGGGAAAGACTATTAAAAAGATCAGTGGCTGCTGGAGTTGGGGAGAGAAAGGGATGAACAGTAGAGCACATGGGATTTTTAGGGCGCTGAAACTATTTTGAATGACATATGTCATTATACATTCATCAAAACCAAAAAATACACACCATCAAGAGTGTAAACCACAAACACTGGGTATTAATTCATTGATTGTAACAAATGTGCCTCTCGGGTGCAGGATGCTGATGTGGGGAAGGTTGTATCTGTGGTGGGGGTAGGGGGCTTATGGCAACTGTATTTTCTGCTCAGCTGTTTTGTGAACATAAAGCTGATCTAAACAAATAAAGTCTATCTAATGGGGGGAAAAGGTTTGTTCTTATATTCTAGTAACAGACACAGTAGTTAATCAAATAAGGAGGCAAACAAATGTAAAACTGCAATTGGTAATTGCTCCAAGTGCCACAGAGGTAAAGTATGTGATACTGTCAGGGTATTGTAGGCATGGGGATCAGGAAATATGGCCCTGAAGAAGTGGCAATTGATCTGGAATCTAAGAGAAAGTAAGGGGTCACTAAGCAAATGGGAGAAGAAGGATTTGGGTAGATGGAACAACATATGGAAGGGCACTGAGCATAACATCTTCGAGGAAGTGAAGGCCAGGGCGTCCAGAGAACGGAGTGTACACAGATGATTTCAAAATCATCTTCAGTTTTGACCTTTCATCTGAGCTTCAGACTCTAATTATTAACAGTGGTTCTCAACCTTCTGGCCCTTTAAATACAGTTCTTCATGTTGTGACCCAACCATAAAATTATTTTCGTTGCTACTTCATAACTGTAATGTTGCTACTGTTATGAATCATAATGTAAATATCTGATATGCAGGATGGTCTTAGGCGACCCCTGTGAAAGGGTCGTTCGACTGCCAAAGGGGTTGCGACCCACAGGTTGAGAACCACTGCTCTAATATCTAACTACCTACCTGATATTTCCACCTGAATGTCTCTTGGGCCCCTAAAACTCTACGGGAACTTTTTCTCCAAGTCTAGTCTTCTTTCTACTTGTTCTAGCACAACGGTTATAACTAGCCCCTACACCCCTTGACAAATATCTGTTTCTCTTACCTGCCTGACATTTCTCAAAGTTGTCTGCTTCTCTCCAGCTCTTCTGCCACCACTTTCACATGGGCCAAAACAGCCTCCTGTGGAGATTACTGCAGTAGCACCCTGACTGCTCTCTACATAGATACTTCTTATCCTCCTCAGGATACTTTACACACTGTAATCAGCCTGGCTGGTGTGGCTCAGTGGTTGAACTTCGACCCATGAACCAGGAGGTCACTGATTCAATACCCAGGGGGAACATATGCCCAGGTTTCAGGCTCAATCCCCAGTGGGGTGCACGCAGGAGGCAGCCGGTTGATATTTCTCTCTCATCAATGTTTCTTTCTATCCCTCTCCCTTCCTCTCTCTCTAAAAGAATCAATTAAAACTTAAAAAATACACACAACAACAACAAAATAACTGAAACCTGATCACATCATCTCCCTTGATTTAAACCCAACAACAGCTTCCAATGCTCTTGGGAAATACGTGTAACCTGGACTAACACACAGGCCATGGCCTGGCCCTTGCCTACACATTCTGCCCCATGCTGCACTGCTCTGTTTTTCTGCCCTTCAATCCCACAGGGTTTATTTGAGATCCCGGAATGGGCCACGCTTCCTGCCACCTTTGCACATTACTTTTCTTCTCCTGGGATGTTTCCCCCTCCTTTCTGCCTGCAAGCACTTTACACATCTTCCAAACCTTAGCTCAAACATCCTCACACCAAGGAAGCTTTCCCAAACTCCAGAGTAGATTAAGTCCCAGGATCTGCTCTCATCTCTCTGACTGCCTTTCCTCCATAACACTTCGCACATTTATTGGTGTGATTCTGATAAATAGCTCTCTTCTTCAAGCGATAGCAACCTCCATGAACGTAGAAAACGATTTTACTTTTAAATTTCCACTTCTAGCATAGTTCTAGATAATAGACATACAAAAGATATTTTTGAACACATAATGAGTCCCCTCATTGCTATCCTATTTATCTTCTTAGTTTTGGACAAATGCCTTCTCAGTAGAGAGTCCACCTTCTAAAGGAATAGAGTTGTCTTCCTCTGAGGCACAGTATCATGTGAAGGTCATTTACTTCCCTAAAATAATGTCTAGCCTGGCTGGCGTGGCTCAGTGGTTGAGCATTGACCTATGAACCAGGAAGTCACGGTTGATTCCCTGTCAGAGCACATGCCTGGGTTGAGGGCTCCATCCCCAGTCATGTAGGGGCATGCAGGAGGCAGCCCATCAATGATTCTCTCTCATTATTGATGTTTCTATCTCTCTCTCTCTCCTTCTCCCTTCCTCTCTGAAAGCAATAAAAAAATATTTTTTAAAAACTAATTCAATCAGTTTGCTATGGCATTTTAAATTCCCACTATTAAATTCATTTCCATTAGTTAAAGCCACCAGAACTGTGCTGTCCAATAGCCACTAACCACATGTGGCTATTGCGTGCAGGAAATGTGGCTAGTCTATAGGTGTGCAGTACAGATGTGAAACACACAAGATTTTGAAGACTCAATTTGAAAAAAATTTTTCAGAAAATCTCATTAATGATTTTATTGATTACATGTTGAAACGATAATACATTAGATATAGTGGGTTAAATAAAATATTTTATTAAAATGGATTTCACCTGTTTCCTTTTTGGTTTTTCAAATATAGCTACTAGATAATTTTAAATTACATATGAGGTTCATGTTATATTTCTGTTGGACAGCACTTTCCTAACATATAACTTTCAAAACATAAAAATTCCTACATCATTATCCCCCAAGCAATTACCATAGTTTTTTTTTAATAACCCAGGATCACATTGAAGTGAAACAGATGTGGGAGCAACTTTGTGTCATGTAATAGGAACCAACTCGGGAGCTAGCTGAGGCCAGAAAAACCTGGTAGCTAGGGGGAGACAATGATTGAACAGCTTCAGGGATATCTCATAAATCAAGATGGGGAGTGCATCTGGGACTCAGGAAGGACTGGACTCAGAAAACAAAGTCATCCAGACCCTGCTTTTTGCCTCTGCAGGCACATCTGTTTCATTCTTCTTTCTGTCTGCAGGCTGGGCTTCTCTGCCTGCCCTGTTCCCACGGCAGGACCTGCCCATCACACCAGCCCTGAAACTTACCTATTATAGTGATAGCCACACACAAACTGGAAGGCAGGACCTCAACTCTTCCTGTACCACAAGTTGGTTGTGCTGAGAGAAGGCATCCTCTAAAATGGGACACTCACAGCAAAGGGCCCCAAGAACTGAAACAATGAGAGAGGAATTGCAAAATACAACATGAAGAGAACAGTTTGCCTACTTAACAGCTTCTCTCTCAGCTTGAATCAGGTCATCATGGAAAGAACCTAGGGAGAACCAACTTTTCTGGACATAGTTGAGAAGGAAAGCTTGTGCTATGGCACTTTAGGTTCCCAATGATGAAGTCATTTCTGTTAAAGCCACCAGAACTGTGCTGTCCAGTAGCCAGAGAAAATCCAGGTCAGACCAGCAAGAACCCAGGAGCACAATCAGAACAGAAGCAGGAAGAGAGGTGATGTGTCTGACTCTTGACCTTCACTACTTTTGAAGAAGTGAAACAGACCAAGAACAAATGAACAAAGAAGGTGAAATAGTTAAATGTGGCGCCTAAGCCTTTCTTTTCCAGGAACTGACATAAGTTCTGTTTGTCTGCCTACATGGAATTGTGGTTAAGAACACATTTCTGAGGGATTGGTTTGGTTTCAATGTTTTCCAGCATCTGGTAAAAACAGAACTATGAAAGTTCAGTAGTCACAGACTTTTGTTTGGGTTTTAAAACAGGAACATGCCCTGGTCGGTTGGCTCGGTTGGTTGGAGCATCACCCCATACACCAAAAGGTTGAGGGTTCAATGCCCAGTCAGGGTGTATACAGGAAGCAACCGATGGATGTGTCTCTCTCAAATCTCTCTGGCTCTCTCTCTCTCTCTCTACCCTCTCTTCCCCTTCCTCTCTCTAAAATCAATAAACATATCCTTGGGAGAGGATTGAAAAAATAAACAGGAACATTTTGCAATACTGAATATGTTATTCTTTCATGCCATTATTTTATTTAAAGATGTATTCTTTAAGTAAAACCAATTTTTTGCCACTAACATAAACACTTTAGTTTTCCTTTTGCTCAAAAACCAGTTTGAGATATCACAATCTTAGAGGGAGGGAGAAAAGGAAGAAAAGAAGAAGAGAGAACATATCACAAATAAAGGGGAAATTTGAGACAGTTACACATGCTCTTCCTGAATGTTCTAGGTCAGTGGTCGGCAAACTCATTAGTCAACAGAGCCAAATATCAACAGTACAACGATTGAAATTTCTTTTGAGAGCCAATTTTTTTAAACTTAAACTATATAGGTAGGTACATTGTTATTAACTTAATTAGGGTACTCCTAAGGCTTAGGAAGAGCCACACTCAAGGGGCCAAAGAGCCGCATGTGCTCGCGAGCCGCAGTTTGCCGACCACGGTTCTAGGTGATTACCAAATCCCATTTCTTCCTTGGACCATGGAAATCTTGCCACAGAGTGCAACAAGCAGGAGAGGTAAGAATTTATCTGGAGTAGCTATTTGCATTTGATTTTTTAATATCTTTAAATAATGTGTATGTCCAAATGCTTTTTATTTACCTATAATAATAAAAGTATAATATGCTAATTAGACGGGATGTCCTTCCAGACGAAGCCAGGGCTGTGAGGGAAGCCCGGTCCCGGGTGCCAGAGGGAAGCTGGTGCTGGCAGCCGGGGGAAGGAAGGCCTACTCTTGCACGAATGTCGTGCATCAGGCCTCTAGTTTATACATAAAAGAACTTTACTATGTATGCTTTTGAATTTTCTTATTAGCATATACATCTAATATTATTTTATTTTACTGGATTCAGAGAGATATATAGAAATTAAAAAGGGGTTCCTAGACTTCTGCTTCTAGCCAAGATGAAATAACAAAAACCAGATTTATGTTATTGCCTGAAATATCACCACCCCCTCCCACAAAAAAAATGGATTAAAAAAAAAAGGTTTTAAGATACTAGATTTAGGCAACAAAGGACAGTGATCCCCCTCTGAGATGAGAAGCAAACAAGTGAGTGAGCCTTATGACTGCCCCATCTGGTCTCCCTGAGATAGTTTCCAGACTGTGGTGCAGAGTAGGGAACAGAGGCGAAGGCTGGTGGGTTTCCTGAATTGTGGAGACAAAGATGAGGTCTGGATTTAATTTGATCAGACAGTGGAGCAATTAATTTTTTCAACAGGGTACTGTTGAAAACAATAGAGCAATCAACTGCCAATCAGTAGAGGCTAAGCATTGGTTGTGATTCCAACAGAGGAGAGGCAGACAGCTTAACAGAAAGATCAAGGAAAGAGACAGTCAAGCTAAAACCACTGTCATCTAGGATTACTGTGCACATGCCCAGAGCTGCACACATCAGAAGCTTTGCACTGTGGGAGAAATAGACTTCACTAAAATCGTACAATCAAGCCAGCAGACAAATAAGCAAACATCAGTAAGCTTGGGATTGGAGAGGTGAAGTGAAGACTCAGGATCCAGAGTTGTTATAATATCTAAAAAGTTCTCTCTCTTTTTTTTTTTCAATAAAAAATTACAATACATGCAAAGAAACAGTGAAGTATGAATCACTCACAGGGTGGGGGGAAAGCAGACAACAGAAACTCCCTGTGAGAAGGCCCAGATGTCAGAATTAACAGACAAAAACTTCCTAGCAGCCATTCTAGATGTATTTAAAGAACTAAAGGAAGAAAAGGAAGGTCTGATGACAGAGTTTCATCAAATAGAAAAAATAAAGATAAATTATTTTTTTAAATTTGATCTATAGATATAGATTCAACACACTCTCTCAAAATCCCAGGTGGCTTCTTTGCAGAAATTAACATAGTGATTCTAAAATTTATATGGAAATTCAAAGGACCCAGTCTTGAGGGGAGAAAAAAACAATTTGGAATGATCTCACATCCCAATTTTATAACTTACTTTAATGCTACAGAAATTACAACAGTGTGCACTAGCATAAAAATAGACATATATCAATGGACTACAATTCAGAGTAAAAAATAAACTCTCACATTTATGATCCAGTGATTTTCAACAAGAGTGCTAAGATAACTCAATGAGGGAAAGAATAGTCTTTTCTACTATATATCGCTTATAACAAACACACTTTAAGTATAAAACTCAAAGAGTCAAAAGTATAATTATGGAAAAGGATATGCCATGCTAATCAAAAGAAAGATGAAGTAGCTACATTAATATTAGAGAAAGCAGATTTCAGAACAAAGAATATTACCAGGGATAAAGAAGGTCTTTTTATAATGATAAAGGGTCAATTCATAAAGAGGACAGAATAAACTGAAACATTTGGGAACATGATAACAGAGCTGAAAGATACATGAAATAAAAACTGATAAAATTGCAAGGCAAAATAAAGATTCCAGGAACCCTCTCTCAATTGTTGGTAGAAAAAGTAAACAGAAAATCAGTAAGGATATGAAAGATTTGAAAAACACAATGAACCAATTGTATCTATTTAACTCATCAGAGTCTAACTCCAAGAAATAATATATCACATCCATTCCTAATAAAAATTATTGGTAAAGTAGGAATAGAAGGAAATCTCCTCAATCTAAAAAAGGGTGTCTATGAATACTTTCAGCTAGCGTCATACTTAGTGGTGAAAAACTGAAGTCTTTTCCCCTAAGTAGAGACAAAACAAGGATTTCTGCCTTTACAACTTCTATTCAACAACTATACTGAGATTCAAGCCAGTATGATAAAGGAAAAATATAAAATAAACATAGCCAGTTTGAAAAGGAACAAGTAAAATTCTTCTTCTTTTTTTTTTACAGATGTCTTGATTGTCTATGTAGAAAATAGAAGTAATCTAATAGAACTAATGAGCAAGTTTAGCAAGGTTGCAATACACAAGATCAATGGTATTTTTAAAAATTGAATTTTATGTGCTAGCAACTATCATAATTCAAGTTTTAAAATACCATTTACAATAACATCAAAAGTTATAAAAATTTTAAGGATAAACCTAACAAAGGATGCACAAGACCTATACATTGAAAACAACAAAACATTGCTAAGAGAACTTAAATGAGACCTAAATAAATGGAGAGATATACTGTGTTCATTGGCTGGAATATTCAATATTGTTAAGATGCCAATCCTCCCCAAATTGATTCATAGATTCAACATAACTTATAATCAAAATCCGAGCAGATTTTTATAGAAATTAAGAAGTTGACTAAAATTCGCATGCAAATGTAAAGAATCTATGTAGCCAAATCAAATTTTTTAATTTTTAATTGATTTTTAGAGAGAGAGGAAGGGAGAAAGGCTAGAGATAGAAACATTGATGAGAGAGAAACATCAATTAAACATCAATTTAGCTGCCTCCTGCGCGCCCCCTGCTGGGGATCAAGCCTGCAACCTGGACATGAAACTAGACCACCTTCTTACATCACACACAAGAATAAATTAAAAATGGGTTAAAGACTTAAATGTTAGACTCAAAACCATAAAAATCCTAGAAGAAAACATAGCAGTAAAATCCTGGATATTTCTCAGAGCAATACTTTTTCTGATATATCTCCTTGGGCAAGAGAAACGAAAGAAAAATAATCAAATGAGACTACCTCAAACCAAAAAGATTTTGCACAGCAAAGAAAACCATCAACAAAATAAAAAGAATCCCACTGAGTGGGAGAACATATTCATCACTGATACATCTGATAAGGGGTTAATTTCCAAAATATATAAAGAACTCATACCACTCAACAAAAGGAAGACAAACAATCTCATTAAAAAATGGGCAAAGGACCTGAATAGACACTTCTCCAAAGAGCACATACAGATGGCCAAGAGACAAATGAAAAAATGCTCAAAGTCACCAATCATCAGATAGATGCAAATTAAAACTACAATGAGTTAAAACTGCCAGAATGGCTATCATCAATTATCAATAAATCAACAAACTACTGGTGAGGATGTGAACAAAACGGAACTCTAGTACACTACTGGTGGGAATGCAGACTGGTGCAGCCACTATGAAAAACAGAATGGAATTTCCTCAAAAAATTAAAAATGGAAATGCCGTTTGACCCAGTGACCTCACTTCTGGACATACTAGAGGCCCGGTGCACGAAATATTGTGCACGGGTAGGGTCCCTAGGCCTGGCCAGTGATCAGGGCCGATTGGGGCCTTCCTGCTGTTGGCCAGGGCCTCCCTTCCCTGGCTGCCAGCTGCCAGCCGGGGCCTTCCTTCATTCCATGCCATCCCTGGTGGTTAGCGCACATCATAGCGAGCAATCGAACTCCTGGTCTCTCAGTTGAACTCCCAAGGGGACAATTTGCATATTTAGCTTTTATATATATAGATATACTAAGAATCCTGAAACACCAATCAGAAAGAATACATGCACCCTTATGTTCATAGCAATGTTACTTACAATAGCCAAGACCTAAAAAAGCCCAAGTGCCCACCAGTAGATGAGTGGATAAAAAGGCTATGGTACATTTACACAATGGAATACTATGCAGCTGTAAAAAAGAGGGGTCTCTTACCCTTTTCAACAGCATAGATGGACCTGGAGAGTATTATGCTAAGCAAAATAAGCCAGTCAGAGAAAGACAGATATCACATGATCTCGCTTATATGTGGAATCTAATGAGCAAAATAAACTGATGAACAAAATAGGTCCAGGGCATGGATGCATGGAATAGACTGACAGATCTCAGAGGGGAGAGGGATCAGGGGGACAGGAAGAGATTAACCAAAGAACTTGTATGCATATGGTCACAGACAATAGTGTGGTGAAGGCCTGGGTGGTGCGGGGGCTGGGTGTAGAGGGCTAAGGTGGGGAAAATGGGGGAACTCTATAATACTGTCAACAATTTAAAAAATGAAAAAGATAATATTCAAACATCATTAGGATGAGCCACACTGAGTAACCAGTTTAAGGCGCAGAAGTCAAAAGCTATTTCAAGTCTCCCACTTTGTACCATTTCAGAATAGGATCTATATCCCTTTCTAGAATCTAACATTCTCCTTTTCAGTTGAAATTCATTTTTCCCACATATTTTCAATAGACCTTGGCTATATATATATATTGAAATCTTTATTGTTAAAAGTATTACATAAGTCCTCTTTATTCCCCCATTGATCTCTTCTAGGTTGCTCCCGCCTCTCCCAGGCCTTCACCACCCTATTGTCTGTGTCCATGGGTTATGCACTTATGCATACAGGTTACCGTATTTTTCCATGTATAAGACACTATTTTTTTCTAAAATGTTAGACTGAAAATCGAGGGGCATCTTATACACGGAAGTCAGCCAGGGACGGAGCTGATCAGGTGCATAGCTGCCCATACCTTGTCAAACAGGCTTCCGCTCCTCCAATCACGAGCCTTATTGTTACTGACGTCAGCTGATGCCATAATTGGAAGTGGAGGTGGAGAATGTGCAGATGCAACAGGGCCGGAGTGTTCTGAGCCCATAAAGATGTCAAAAAATAAAAAGATAAATACTGGTAAGCGATTGTCTTACTCTGCAAAATTCAAACTGATGAAATTAGCTATGCAAAAGAGCATGGAAATAGAGCTGCAGAGAGACAATTTGGACCTCCTCCCACTGAGTGTATGATCAGACAGTGGAGAAAACAAGAAGAACAACTCCTTAAGATGCCAAAAAAGAAGAAGGCCTTCAGAGGAAAGCCAGTAAAATGGGCAAACTTGGAGCAGAGGCTTAAGACTTGGATTATGGAGCAGTGCCAGAGTGACTTATGTGCGCCAACCAAGCTTATTCAATGTCAGGCAAGAATGTTTGCAAGCAAAATGAACATTGTTGATTTTACAGGAAAGGCAAAATGGTACAATTTCATGATGAGGAGAGAAGGGTTGGCCATGAAAATATGAACAAAGTTAGCTCAGAAAATGCCACCAGTTTATGAGGATTATCTCACATGTATAGACAGTGACTCAGAAGACAGCAGTGATACAATAGAAGTTGAAGAATTTGATATGTCTGGAACTAATAGTGATGAAGAAGAGAGCAGTGATGCAACCGAGGCTGAATAAAGTGATATGCTGAGGTTCGAAAGTCTATTCCATGCTTATATGTCTCTGGATCTATTTTGTTCATCAGTTTATTTTGTGTCTTATCTATTATATTTAAAGAGGGAAAACTCCCTGGGGCCAGAAAATCCTCCTGATCCTTGGTTCAATCAGGGGTTTCAAATGCTCTCTGTCAAATGAGTATTGAAAGGTCACCAGTAGCTACCCCAAGGTTTAAAATGCTTAATATTGAAATTCTCCCTCTGACCTGATATTGGAGGGGAGAGGGAGTATCAGAAATAAAAATAATGGACCAGGACTTAGTTTATTTAAAACTGGTTAAAAATAAGTTTGATGCTTTGAATTGTTTTAGGAGAAATCACAAAGATGAGGTTCAGTGGTGGAAGCAAAGAGGTGCACAGGAGAGCTATAAGTATCCTATCATCTTCATAGCATCTCTCCAGCAGTTAACCCACAAAGCAATATTTTTGTGTGAAAAAAAAATGGTCCCTTTCTCAATATTATTGAGTAAAATCTATCTCATCTTAAAGATTTGTAAGTTGATATGATATCTAAGTAAAAACTGTGGGTTTACTATGAAATATTATCCTGATTTCAGCCAGATTACTACCTCTAAACATTTCTTAGGCAAAAATGCTACAGCCAGCCCACTTTTGTTCCATGATGTAAGTTAAAATTACCTAAACTTTTACAATCCAACACTGCTCTATTTTCTTTACTGTCCAATTCTAGGGACCCAGGGACACTATGATCATTAAAGTGTTGAAGATTTTAGGTATCCAGGTATCAGTTAAAAGTTATAAAATTTTAAGCCTACACTTACCAAATATAATATACCAAATATAATATAATAAGCACTTTATGTGTTATTTCCTTTTTTAAAAAATATGTTTTTATTTATTTCAGAGAGAGGAAGGGAGAGGGAGAGAAGGAAACATCAATGATGAGAGAGAATCATTGATCGGCTGCCTCCTGCAGGTCCCCACTGGGGATTGAGCCCACAACCCCAGCATGTGCCCTGAGTGGGAATCAAACCATGATCTCCTGAAAAAAGAAAGAAAGAAAAGAAAAAAAAAGTGACCTCCCGGTTTATAAGTTGACGCTCAACCACTGAGCCACACCGGCCAGCTGTGTTATTTCCTTTAATACTCACAATAATTAATAATATCTACCTTTGCTATGATTGCCCTGGTTTTATAGATGAGGAAATGAGACATCATGGGAAAATCAGAGGCTGGGAGATCTGGGCTGGAACCACCACCTTCTTCAAACTTCCTGGTGACCTTGGGCAGGTGTCCTTGGGCATTTCACTGGCTCTTCATTTGCAAAGAAACCTCTCTGGGTGGCTTTATTTTAGTTAGTTAGTTAGTTAGTTAGTTAGTTAATTTATTGGGTTGACATTGGTTAATAGGATCATATAGGTTTCAAGGGTATCTTTCTATGATACATGCTCTGCACATTGCATTCTCTGTCCAACACCCAAAGTCAAATCATCTTCTGTCACCAAATATTTGGCTCTCTTTACCCCGTACCCTCCCCACACCCTCTTTCCTCTGCTAACCACCATACAGTTCCCACTTTCCCTCTAGTAACCACCATACTGTTTTCTGTGTCTATCAGTTTCAGTTTTATAATCCTGGTGGTTTCTAACATCTAACATTAGATGGCAGTGACTCTAAGCTAACAGCCCTTGTAGGTCCACTGTGCTCCTATTAAGCAGTGGAAAGGAAGCATCTGTGTTACAGAGACTTAGAGATGAAAGGAACATCTTTTACTGCCTTGTGAACTGCTCCAATAGGAGGTTTTATTTCCGGATGACATCCATTTACTACACAAAAGAGAAATGATTACATTGCTTGAGGAAGTACACACTAAAATAGCATAGAATTTATGTAGCGGTGAGAGCGTGCCATTTGGGTGAGATGGTTGTATTATTAGTATCTAATTACCTTTCCTTGGTAGCTAGAGAATCATGTGACTTGTTAACTCTAAGGACTCTTAGCTCACAAAGGCATGGTTTTAGAGGTGGTATAGGTCTGAAGATACTATTGTGAGAGTGCTATGACTAAGGCATCTCAGACAATACATGTAAATTATTAACTCCTATTCTAAGCATTCTGTTATTATTAAAGTTAGAGTCCATAACTAGGGAATCCAGGTGATGGTGAATGGAGTCAGAGAAAAGGCAGTGCCTACCAATCAGGTCTAAAATTTCCCCAAAACATTTCTGTGCATCTAATAGTATTTATTTGATGGAATATACTTATTGTCCATAAAAAGGATATTTTTGTTTTCTTATCTAATATATAACTCAGAACATAGCAGACATTCAGTGAAGCTCAAGCTGGTTTGGCTCAGTGGCTAGAGAGGGTTGCCTGTGGAATGAAGGGTCCCAGGTTTGATTCCAGTCAAGGGCACATCTCCGGGTTTCAGGCTCAATTCTCAGTAGGGCGTGCAGGAGGCAGCCAATCAATGATCCTCTCTCATCATTGATCTATCTCCCCCTCTCCCTTTCTCTCTGAAATCAATAAAAATCTATTTTTTAAAAATGGTGTCCCCTCAAAAAGATATATTAAAGCCCTAACCCCCAGTACTTCAGAATGTGACCAAATTTGGAAATTTACAGAGGTAATCAAATTAAAATGAGGTCATTAGGGTGGGCCCTAATCCAATATGACTTATGAAAAGGGGAAATTTGGACACAGAGACAAATATGCACAAAGGGAAGACTATTCGAAGAGACACGGGTTGAAGATAACCATCGACAAACCAAGGGGAGAGACCAGGAGCAAATTCACCCTTCATGCCTTCAGAGTGAGCACAGCCCTGCTAACACCTTACCTCCGACTTCTGGCCTCCAGAACTGGGACACAATCAATGTCTGCTGTTCTAAGCCACCCAGCTGTGGGACTTGCTACAGCAGCCCTAGCAACTAATGCAGCTGGGATTTATGACTTTCCTCTCCCACAGTGCGGTCTGCCTTCCTCGGCTGTTTCCCACCCCTAGCTCAATGGGTTGCTTTTCTACGTGAGGAAGCCCTAATCTTACTTAGGGTCTAGATTTTCAGCCAAAACTATGATGCCCTTGGCAATAAAAATCCTGAAAAGGAAAAACCTGAAGCCATTTTATCTTCTCATTCAATGCAATCAGCATTGTGTCCCTGCTGCAAACTTCACTCTGAGTATTAAACAAGTGATGATTAAGGACCCACCACCTAATTCCAGAGAGATGGGTTAGTTTTCTTTGAAAGCAGTAGCCTGACTTACAGCATAGACTTCAGAGCCTAGGCTCAGCACAACCAGCCTTTGATGTTTCTGTTCTCCTTCGACCCAGAGTGAAAAAAAAAGAAAAAGAAAATGGAAGGGTAGAGTTGAGAGTGACACTATCTCACTCTTCAGGCAGGTTCAGGGTCAACTGACAGCGGAGTAGGAAGTCTGAGTCAATCCAACAGCTGAAGGGTCCACAGTCCTTGCTGCCTGACTGTTAATGGCAACAGCAGGTGCAATAGGAGCAGCCTCAGGTGAGTCATTTTTCTATTGACTCAGGCTCTCCCATTTATGGGTTAGCTGGATCTAGTTATGACTTTTATCAAGAGTGGACAGGGCACATAGACACAGACAACAGTATGTTGATAGCCCAAGGGAAATGGGGAGCGGGGATGGAAAGAGACTTTACTTTGGGCGATGGGCGCATGATGCAGTGTGCAGATGATGTTTTGTGGAGTTGTACACTTGAAACCTGTATGGTTTTGTTAGCCAATGTCCCCCCAAAAAACTAAAAAAAAAAAAAAGAAGAAGAGGGGGCAGGGTTGAGCAGAATGGGTGAAGGTGGTCAAAAGGTATAAACTTCCAGTTGTAAACTAAATAAGTTCTGGGGATATAATGATGTAACGTACACATGTTATTTCCTTAGTTAATAATACTGTATTGTATACTTGAAAGTTGCTAGGAGAGTAGATCTCTAAAGTTCTCACAAGGGAAAAAATTTGTAACTGTGTGTGGTGATGGATATTAACTAGACTTACTGTGGTGCCCATTTTGTAATGTATACCTATATTGTGCACCTGAATCTAATATATGTCAATTATACATCGATTTAAAAATAGAAGCATAGTGTAAAAAAATAGTAAATCCACTACAAAAGGTATACCTGGATCCTGAGTCCAGAGATGTCTTGTTTAAACAAAAAAAGGAATGTATGCTCAAGGATATGACCATCAGCCTGTTGATAAGTAAAGACTGGTATCCTAAAAAGGAAAGAAAAAATAAACTAAAGTCTTGATGTGCATTAACCAAACTTGCACACCCTAATTATTTACCAAATCGAGGTTGGAAGTCAGATGTCCAGACAGGGTCCAGTATGCTATTTCTTTTGCCAACTCTTACCCTATAGGCAATAGATCATCAGAACACTTTATGTTTTAAAGTAGTCCTGTTGTTGTTGTTGTGTTTTTTTTTATAATTGCCACTACTTTTTCCACCTATTTATTCTTCCCACAAATTTTAGAATTATTTTGTTCCATTCCTTCTAGTTTCTTTTTTTAGAATCTATTGTTATAGCTGTATCCAGCTATATATAATGTTATTATCTTTTTAAATGGTACATTTAAAACTTTTTTCTATAGCTCCAAAGCTTCATAATTATATTTACTTAAATTCTATCTCTATTATTGGACATTTAAGTTATGTTATCTTTTTCACAATTTAAATAATTCCATAACAAATATCTTCATGCATATAATCTTTTCAAATTGTGGATTATCTCTTTAGAGTCATTTTTCTGAGGTAAAAATTATTGGGTCAAAGAAGTGGGAGCATTTTTAGGGGTTTGGTACAGAATGCCGCATTGCTTTAGAAAAAGGTTATAACAATTTACACTCCCCACTAGTAATGTATACAGATAATACCACCGTTACCCTAGAACTGCCTGTTATATTTTGTGTATTTCAATTGGAAAACAGTTATACTTTATATTTTTGTTTGACCTGTACTTCTTTGATTACTAGTGATGTTGGACATTTTACCATGTATAATTATGGATTATTCATGTCCTTTATTCATTTATATATTGGAGTCATTTTTTCTACTAACTTTGTGAGAGTATGTTTGTTTGGGGTTGTTTTAGGAATTAACAGTCAATTGTATTAGTCTCAGCCCAGAAGTCCATGAGTCCATGAGTCTGTGTAGCTGTCAGTTTTCTTCTCCACATTCTTTTCCGTCTGTTTCCGAGCCTCATGCGCTGCTTTTCTTCCCGAAATGGATCTTGGCCTTTTCCTTCCTCTTCTCCTCCAGAGCGGCTGTAACTGCCTGCTACTTCACAGGCAACCTCCTGAGCCAGGCGCCCTGGGTAGGCAAACTTCTATGTAGGCTTCATATGCACATCCTTGAGGGCAGCAGGAACCACCGTTCGCGTTTTCTTGTCTAAGGGCAGCAGGATCCCATCAAACACCCTGGGCCTTGTGCGGCAGCATGCATTGCAAGGTCCACCAAAAGATGAGGCTCAGGGAGCCGAAGTGGGAAAGCTTGTGGAATGGTTGGTGTTCATCCGTTGGCGGAGGAAGGTCAAGGACTTCAACTTGTTTTTGTATAAAATGCCAGAAATGTAGAGGCCCTCACAGCGCACAACCACCACCTTCCAACTCAGCAGGATCTGCTTGGCCATGATGGTCACCAGGTGGCCAGGAGATGGCATCGGCCATCGAGCTCCAGGGTCTGGCCCGGCCATCTTCTGCACCGGCCTGGCATAACCAACTTTGTGAGTTCTTGAGTGTTTAGCTCTTTACAATGAATGCTATGGTGTGCCACCCAGAACCCCATTGAAGATGAGAGCTCTCATTCCCCCACTGCTATGCAGTGTAACTGCCACCATTTTGCAACTGCTTCCCTCTCTGGTTTTCAGGAAAGGGAGCGCCTTGCCTGAGCCCCCTCTCTGGCCCTCCCAAGGATCTGTGCAGTGGAGACCAAATTTCTTGACTTAATTTGAGACGATTCTGAAGGGCCATCTTAGCCTCAGCTGCTGCTGTGTCACCTCTCAGTTTCTCCCAGTCCTGTAACACTCAATTCCTTGTGGGTGTTATTTCTAGAACCCTTCCTATTAAATTTTCTTGAAGCTTTATTGATGCATAATTGAAAAATCAAATATTGTAAGATATGTAATTCTTTTACATGTGTATGCATTGTGAAAGGATTCCCCTATTAAGTTAACACATCTCACCTCACATATTTACCTTTTTGTGTGTGTGAGAGAACATTTAAGTTGTACTCTTTTAGCAAATTTAGCAAATTTCAATTATACAATACAGTGTTATTAACTACTAGAGGCCCAGTGCATGAAAATTTGTGCACTGGGGTGGGAGGGGTCCCCTCAGCCCAGCCTGCCCCCTCTCACAGTCCCAGAGCCCTCAGGGGATGTCCTGCAGGAGGCAACTGGGCTGATCAGCCAGGCTGATCAGAGGAAAGTGCTGCCCCCATCACCCCACTGCGGCTGCCTGAGTCCCAGGCCTCGCAGTCTCCAGGGCTCACGGCTGCCTGAGCCCATGGCTGCCTGAGCCCCGGGCCGCATAGCTGCTGTGGCTTTGTCCGGATGGATGTCAGGAAGATGTCAGCTCTAATTAGCATATTATGCTTTTATTAATATAGATGGTCATTATGGTCATCATGTTATATATTAGATCCTCAGACCTTATCCATCTTATATATGAAAGTTTGTATGCTTTTACCAACCTCTTCTTATTAACCAACCTTTTCTACTCTCTGTTTCTGTGAGTTTGCCTTTTTTTTTTTAATTCTACTTACAAGTGAGTGTTTGCCTTTCTCTGTCTGGCTTATTTCATTTGGTCTAATGCCTTCTGGTTTCATCCATGTTGTTGCAAATGACAGAATTTCTTTCTTTTCGTGCTAATATTTGTGTGTGTGTGTGTGTATGTCAGTGTGTGTGTGTGTGTGTGTGTGTGTGTGTGTGTGTGTGTGTACACCATATTTCCTGGTCATCATTGCAACATTAATAAGCACTTAGAGCCAAAAAACTCTTTGCGCAAAGCTTCATCTAAGCCTGTTGCCAGGAAACCTGATTTATTTCTCATTGACCTGTGATTATTTCCCAATTCTTTTCTTTTTTCTTTTCTTTTTTTTTTTTTTGCCTTTTTGTTATTTGCAGATGCTGAATTTCAAAATATCATGCAATCTTTTCTCTATGTAATTTCTTCTAAACTTAAAAGACCATGCATACACCAGAGGTTTGATTAACATTCAGTTCTATTTTCTTCTAGTCTTCTTATGGTTGCCATATTTTTAATTAAATCCTAATTCTAATGAACTTAATTTTTAGTGAAGGATTTGAAACAAATGCATATATGCCATTTGTTGACTCAGCCTCTATTTCTCCTTTCACTTGCAATGCCACTGTTATGTTTTAAATGGAGGCTGTGTTCTTACCACGGCCGCAGCTGTAAGAAGACTGCCGATGAGCCACCGCTTGGAAATGATTTCCGACGCTATCAACAATTTCCTCCCTGTGCATGGGTTTCTCAAGTGTTGTTGCCCAGTCAATGAAGAGTTTTGGCCAAGTACCTGCACTGTTCACCCCGCAGCACAGCCCAGCACATTGCCGTGTTTAAGAAGAAGATTGAATCCCAACACTGACCCTCCTTTATCTTCCACGAAATTTACCCCTACTAATGAGCTGGCAACTTTGCCCCCAAATACCAAGGGAAACTTTAAATTCAATACAGATGTCCATGTTTGTTGCCAAATCGCCAAGAAAACATTCACAATTACACTTCTCAATTAAACCAAATATTGCAAATGTGGGAGGGAAAGAGTATTAAGTTAAGGTCAGGATTTTATTGTCCAGTAAGTGTACTTTTGTGTGTGTTGCCAAGTGAGGATAATATGCCTTTTTAATACACAGTCAGCATTCATGTTTTGCCAAGCAGGCATGAGGCTTATTTCAAAAGATCCCAGTATATTTTGTGCCAACCAAGAAGTTGTTATTCAGATCTATCTGCAGAACCTTAGCCAATGGGTATGGTATTATTTGTGTGTGCTTTCCTCATAAGTGTTCATGAGAAACCTTTTTATAACTTGTCCCAAACTAGAATTTCTAAACATACCTGAGTGGAATTCACAGGTTCAACGCGTAGGTGTGGCCTAAACCTCTGTAACCAAGTGAGGAGCCATAACATTCAGAGTGTGGTTTTCCACAAACCATGCCCTCGGTTAAGGGATGTGAGAGGAGTTGTCTAGTGCATTCATACACATCACACAACACTCAAGCAGCTTGAGATCTCCAGTATTAAAATCTACATAGTGGAGAGTTTGGGTGGCATCAGAAAGAGGGTGATAAAGCTATTCTCACTAATGCATCCCTTTGTTCATACTAGAGAGCCCGCCTCACTGCCCAGACTGCCTTGGTAGAAATTCACCAGGTAAACATACTTTCTTCCCACAAGCCCCACTTTTTCCTCACTCAATGACATTTGTCCTTTAAATTCCTTTTCTTCTCTCCCATTTCTTGGTAGTACCATATTTCCCAACTCCCACCCCCAAAACCCAAACCTCCTCTGGTATCACAAATTTTCCCAGCTCCCTCCATGAGCTGTAAACCAAAGCGATTCTCATCTCTGCTTCTACCTGCTGCTAAGTAGAGATTAGATGCGGTGGGGGAAAAGGAGTTTGTGGTGATTTTCCATTTCTCAGATGTAGTTTGCTTTTTTTTTTCTTTCTTTTCTTTTCTTTGGTTGTTTCCAAGTATATATATTTTTAATTACACATAGCTCGCACTGCAAGATTTAATCTCTTTCTCATTGCCCTCTTTGGGTTTTCATATTGACTCAAGTCTCCATTAAAACCCTTGCTAGAATGTGAGAGTTTATTATGGAAAAAGTATTGGTTCCACTCTGACCTTGACTTACATGACAAGGCCTCGTCTATCAATTTGGCATTGGTAGGAGCCAGGCCAAAGGACCCTTCCCTAATTCCTGAGTAATTCTAGTGTTGCCGGTGGAAAGAGGGTTCTTCCATGGAGTCAGGAGAAAAGCATTTCAGGGGTGCATGCACAAGAGAATGAGGTGTGGTGGTAAAATTTATTGGAGCGAAAACAAAGGACTGCTTCCAGGTGCCTGTTGTCTCGTTCACAACCAGATGGCTCAGCTCTGTCTCTGGGGCTGCAAAGCCTGCAGTTGTCCTCAGCCACCCCAGGAGAACCAGGCCCCAGAAATGCAGAACTTCTCTGCGTCTCATTTCCGGATCTGCACGTCTGCTGCCAGGGCTGCCAAGGCTGCGCTTGGGCCCAGGCAGCTGCCAGGCCCACACAGCTGCTCTGAAAAGAGAGCATGCGAATGAAGGCAAACAAATGAATGAACCTTAGTTAAGCTTTGATTATATTTCCTTGGATTTGGGAAGGGGTAAACTTTCTTTCAAACTAACCAATCTTGTTCCTGGCTCTTTGCGGACTTCTGCTGGGCCCTCCCCCTAACCAATCCCTTTTCTGGATCTTCGAGAGTTTCGTGTCTCTTATTCAATTCGATCCTTTTCTCAGGCTAGATATCTCCCCTTTATGTTGCCATCTTGGCTCCTACTATGCATGCCTCCAAGCTTTGCCTTGTCATCTGGTTTCTACTGCAGATGAGCTTACCTCCCTCTGTGCCCTCTTGATTTCTACTGCACATGAGCCTTGCAAAGGAATTTCTCCCAGTTTTATTTCTCCCTCTGATAATCCCGGTGGCCAATTATCCCCCAGGAGAGATTAGAAAGCCAGTTCTTCCTGCCCGCTCTGGGATTAAGACCCTTCATGGGAGGATGTGGCTGTCCCCTGGGAGCCTGCGAATGCTGCAACTTCCTAGTGAATCAAGTTTAATGTCCAATTCAGCTCCCTAGTAGATTAGGCTTAATGTCTGATTCCCTTTGTTCCCTTCCTTTATTAATAACTAGCCAGCTACCTACACTAACATAACCACATCATTTTGATGCCATTGATGTATTTCCACTGAAAGATATATTCTCACTTCTCCCCACCTCACTATTTGCTCCCCTCTATAACTGCTGTTTGTGTGTAGTGCAAGCATGTCAAACTTGCTGCCTGCGGGCCACATGCGGCTCATAACAAATATTTTTGCAGCCCAGCCAATGTAACGGTATGTAAAAAATGTTTTAATAAAAAATTTGTAACTTAATTTTTACAATATCCTGTTATACATAATTATTAATAACGAAATACAACATTCGCTAACGAATGATTACTATAATCGTGTTTGCCTTCAGTTCCCTTACAGCGGTTCTCAACCTGTGGGTCGCGACCCCTTTGGGGGTCGAACGACCCTTTCACAGGGGTCGCCTAAATACATCCTGCATATCAGATATTTACATTACAATTCATAACAGTAGCAAAATTAAAGTTATGAAGTAGCAACGAAAATAATTTTATGGTTGGGGGTCACCACAACATGAGGAACTGTATTAAAGGGTGGCGGCATTAGGAAGGTTGAGAACCACTGGTCTAGGAGATCCATCTGCCACCAGAGCTATGATTCCCAGCATTCCTGGTGCTCCCCACACTCTGGGCTTCTGCTTCCGGTCCTGGGGTAGCCACTGTACCTAATCTGAGAAGTGGCTAAAAGTCATACTCATAGATGACCCAAGAGGCCTTGGCTGAGACACTATGACAATTTCCTAGAAAAGTTTCAACATGTTCCTGGCAATCCTGTTGAAGAATAAAGTGCCACACAATGTACGCATTTGACAAAGGCATGACTCAGACCGCCATTACACCAATACCTTTAGCATTCTTCTCCAAGACCCAGTAAAACTACCCTACTTACCCCTGACTCATGTCACATCTAAAATATTTTGTCTTGTATATCCAATGTTGGCGAGCCTCATGGACCTGATCACCTCTTGTATATGCCTGAGGGGTAAACTCAGCATAAGGTCCTGATTTCACCAGGAGATTGTCTAAAACCCTGGAAATATACTACTGAAAGGCAGGGCAGAGCAGCTAGGTGATTCAGCAGCCCCTAACCCTGGTAGAAGTCAATTTATGTAGCTATGAATGTTTACCCCACCAAAAAATCTCCACGACTGTCAATGGCATCTTCTGGGAGAAACTACTAGTAGTTAATTACCCTTAGTTGCATATTGAGTTTAAACTGAGTACATGGCTATCCATCTAGAGACTACATTTCCCAGATACCCATGAGGCTAAGTGTGGCCAAGTGAATCATTTACTAAGTGACTAAGCAACATGCAACTTCCTTCTTGTTACTTGAAAGGAAATTGCTTATCCTGAACTTCTGCTTTTTGTTCTAATCTCGAGTTGGAAAACCAAAGTGTCCAACTTTGACCAGGCATTTCAACAGGTCATAATGTGACCAATACTGTACTCTAATGCAGGGGTCTTAGAACATTTTGTGCCATGTGCCCCTTTGAGGATCTAATGACATATATGCATCCTCTCTCAGAATAAAATAAAATATACCACAAAACACCCACTAGAGTGGCTAAAGTTTAAAAGATTAATAATCCCTAATATTTGTGAGGATGTAGAGCAACTACAACTCTTATACATTGCTTGATAGTAAGAGTATCATCTCATTCAACCATTTTGAAAAGTAGTTTGGTATGACCCAACAATCCCACCCATAGGTTTATACCCAAGGGGAATGAGTGCATATGTATACCAAAGATATATCTAAGAATGTTCATAATAGCTTTATTTGTAATAGTCAAAAACAGTAAATAATTCATGTGTCCATCAACAGGAGAATAGATAAATCAGCTGTTACCACACAACAATAAAGGGCAGGGATTACCAATGCACAAAATACCTTTGATAAATCTTACAAAAGACAACACAAAAGTGTACACATGTTAACTAGATTTATTGTGGTGATCATTTTGCAATTATACAACTATTGAATCGTGTTGTATATCTGAAACCACTATAATGTTATATGTTAGTATATCTCAATAAAAATTAATATTCTGAAATTGGGAGGAAGATGAATAGGAAGAGCACAGAGAATTTTTCAGGCAGTGAAAATACTCTGTATGATATTATAATGATAACTATATGTCACTAGAGGCCTGGTACATGAAATTTGTGCACTCGGGGGAGGGTCCAACAGACGGCAGTTGAATATCCTTAGCATTGCCGTGAAGGTGAGAGGTGAGAGAGGTTCCCACCACCACCGCTGTGCTCACCAGCAGTGAGCCCAGCTTCTGGCTGAGCGGCACTCCCCCTTGTGGGAGTGCACTGACTACCAGGGGGCAGCTCCTGCATTGATCGTCTGCCCCCTGGTGGTCAGTGCACATCATAGTGAGCAGTTGAGCTGTCTTAGCATATCATTAGCATATTACACTTTGATTGATTGAATGGCCGACCAGACACTTAGCATATTAGGCTTTTATTATATAGGATTATACATTTGTCCAAACCCAAGAGTGAACCCTAATGTATACATGCACTTTGGGTGATTATGATGTACCAATATAGGTTCAACCTTGATATAAAATGTGCCATTCTGAAGAGTAATATTGGTAATGGGGGAAGCTATGCCTGTATGAAAACAGGGGCTTCATGGGAAATCCCTGTACCTCCCTCTAAATTTTGTTATAAACCTAAAAAATAGCCTTTTTTTAAAGTGTATACACTATATGATTTCATTTATATGGATGTTAAGAACAGATAATACCACTTACTGATAACAGAAGTCCAAATAATAATTATCTTTGCAAGAGAGGCACCAAAAAAGAATTGGGAAGGACCACAAGGAAACTTTCTAGGGTGATGAAAAGTTTTATATTTTGATGCCATTGAAAAGTAAAATTTCACCTAGCTGTACACTTGGGATTTGTGTGCATTTTACTCACCTTACTGTGTATATATCATAACTCAGTGAAAAAGTAGAATACACAGCCCTAGCTAGCTTTACTCAGTGGTTAGATCATTGGCCCATGGACTAAAGGGTCTCAGGTTCCATTTGGTCAAGGGTGGGTTTCTCGATTGCAGGCTTGATCCCTGGCCCCAGTCAGGATGGGTGCGGGAGGCAACCAATCCATGTGTCTCTCTCACATTGATGTTTCTCACTGTGTCTCTCCCCCTCCCTTCCACTCTCTCTAAAAATAAACGGAGCCCAGCCAGAGTGGCTCAGTGGTTGAGTGTCTACTTATGAACCAGGAGTTCACAGTTCAATTCCTGGTCAGGGCACATGCCTGGGTTGTGGGGATCCCCAGTAGTGAGGGGTGTGCAAGAGGTAGCCAATTGATGATTCTCTGTCATCATTGATGTTTCTCTCTCTCTCTCTCTCTCTCTCTCTCTCTCTCTTCTTTCCTTTCTGAAATCAATAATAATTTTTTAAAGAAATTTTACTATGCTTTCCTACTCTTTGAATACAAAAGAGAATATAAGTTTAAAGTTTTATTAGTTATTTAAGAACTTGAGAAAATTTTGTTTCATTAAAGTTTGAAGTACTTTTAAAAATCAAGTATATTATCATTATACAAATAGTTAGAAATAGCTAAGGGAATTTAAGTTTTAAAAGCCCCTCTAAATGTGATGGCCAAAATGTGTCAAATTAATAAATAGAGTAAGATATGTGAATTGAATGGAAATGCTTAAGAAATAACTAGGTATTTACAGATTTTAATTAATTGCAATTAATTTTTTAACATCAAAGTAAACCTCTAAAAGATAAGCAAAAACTCAATTCATGATGACTAACTGCCCATAAACTCCTGTTTGTGAAGTTCTCACACTGGGCTGGTTTTCAGAGTCGTATTTAAAATACAAATTGCTCAGCCTCCACTCCAAACTGAATCAGGGATTGGGGTGAAGTCTGGGAGTTGTGCACCTCCTCTTCCTGTACCAGGGATGAGGAAACTTCTAGTGCATTGAAGTCTGTTTAATATTTATTTCATTCACCACCATGCTTTCAAAGAGGAACTTAAAATGATTTGCATAAGATATCCGATTCATGCTAACATCTGAACATGTGGTAATCATAACTCTGGCCATGGTGGACTTACAAAGGTCTCCCTGGCAACAATTCACTCCCTGGTCTCCTTGGTGAGGTTTATAAGGACCCTCAAATTTACTTTATTTAAAATTCTAGATTATTTTGCTATTGATCAGACACACATAAAGAGCTGTTTTTCAAAATAACTCTCTACATCTTTTTCAGGAGTATTTCAAAAAGGAAATAGGAAGAAAAGTATTAGTAATAAACCAGTCCTTCTCATGAGAGCTCATTTTATGTGGCAGTGAATTAGAATATCAAGGTCAAATGATGTAAAACTGAATCACGTGGCCTACATATTTTTTAATCTGACACCTATTTGTCAAAATTAATTTTCTATTATTTAATACACAAAATGGTTCATTGTTCAACTAGACATCACTTTTGAACATTAAAAACATATAAATAATCTCAATATTCTTTATGCAGGAAACGTATTTCTTTTTGTCTAACACACAGCTTACCCAGTTGTCTGATCACGGGAGAACTGACAAAATGCTGCTGAATTAAACTACCAGTCCTAATAGGGAGGACACTTCACAAGCAAGTACACGAATTAAAAAGAAAAGTTGTACCATGAATTGTTCCTTCAAAAATGTCATAAAGTTAAGTGTACCACTTTTTCTCTTTTGTTAAGATTGGGGTTAATTTAGAAATGGAATTGCTAAATAAGGAGGCACCCTGCATATTCCCACCTCAGGGCCCAGTGCAGCAATGAACTTATATTGATTGCTTGTCCAAGGATTGGTAGAATGTACTCATTCGGAAAACCAAAACGAACAGGTCATAAGTGGTCATTGAGTTGTAACAGTAGTTTCCAGGGGACAATGAAGTTACCCTAAACCAGCATGATAAACTCATATTTTAAAAATCTGATCAGCATTCCTGCCTCTGCCCTGGTCTACTTGATCCATCCTCTCGGGGTATTTGTCCAAGTATCTGCCTTCTTTCAGGACTGCCCTGGGGAGAACTTCCTGCCTTCTGCACACTCAGACATTTCTAACTGCAGAACTCCTGCGGCTGTGTTTACCTCTATGGATTGTTTGACAGAAGTCAGTGGTATGAAAGTTAAATACTGTGAACAGCTCGACTAGACAGTAGGCTCTGTAAAAGCAACACCCACAGGATTATTCATCTTGTCATTCTCTTCAGTCCCCACAGCACTGACTCTCAAAGCAGGTGTTTATTATGTGTTTGTTGACTGAGAATGAGTGAATGAATGAGTGAATGAATGAATGAATGAATTACTATAGAAAGCATGAGCCAGGGCATAAGAAGAAGTACTTGGAGAGTCTGTGGGTCATTGTTTTGTTGGGCCAGCAGTTGGGACCATCAGTACTGGAGTGCAGCTGGCCTCATACCAGGATCTGGAGGAGGGACATATCCCTTTTTGGCCCCACTGCCACATCTAGGACAACTTTTTCTTTTTTAAACCTCACTGGAGGAGTGAGGATATTTTTTCACTGATTTCTAGAGAGAATGGAAGGGAGGGGTGTAGAGAGCGCCTGGGAAGGCACATGGGCATTTCTTTAATTATTGTCAGCTGAATCCAGTGGCGTTGGCAAAGCCATGTCCTGGAAACACGCTTTGCCAAAAGGCAGGAGTGTTGTCAGTTTGACCTTCAGCCCAGGTGCCAGGGGGTGGGTTTTGTTATTTAAATCCACCCAAACACCAGAAATGAATACAACTTGGGCCTACCCAAGAATGCACATAATCTCCTTTGTCTTGACTTTTAGTAAAACTTCCTGTTTTTTGCTGTATAAAATAAACACGCTGTATTGGCTCTGGGTCCCTGTCCCTGTCTCCATCAGAGGACAGCATTCCCACCCAGCCCCAGCTTTTTCTTTCCATCTCTGTGTCTGTCTCTTTCTTTCATTTTCTCAATCCCCAGCCGCCCCTACT